>NW_020799099.1:5475291-5493198 GCF_003259725.1 Athene cunicularia | reverse complement strand
ACATACTTTACATAGTTAATCCAGGTTAGTTTTAAAATGAAAATCAGAGGCTAGATTCTAACACTCACTGAGCTGTGCCTCCAAAGTAACTGCATTCACATCAGTGCAGTTACTTAATACTGCATCTAGCTAACTGAGATTAAAATCTTACTCTAGGCCTATTCAGTGGGGTTTGATGTTTGTCTCATTTCTTGTTCAGGAAAGTTGGGAAAGAAATGAAAGTTTGCATTCAATGAATCTAACCTCCCTGAGCCCTTCATTAGCACTACAAAAACTCAGCCTCTGTAGTTGACCTGTAATAGTCTGTAAGAGTTTGCAGACACAGCCCTTGTGTTAGTACAAATTTGATTTTGCCCAGAGATAAAGCAAGGAATAATAACCAAAGAATGCTGGTAACTAAGTGGTTAGATTGCTACAGAGATTGTAAAACTGCTTAAATTCTTATGTTTCCTTAAGTGAAAATATGTTTCTCCAAGAAATCAAACTGACAACACAGAGAGATGCCACATATGACTGGTTTTTGTACAATGGGCAATGTCTTCCAGAAGTTAGAGACATTTGCAAGTAAAAAAGAATAGCTCTGTTTTTAACTCTACCAGTGCAAAGTTATGGGCTTGATCTATCAAAGGCAGGTGGACTTCCTTTATATACTTCTAGCTCAGGTGCTCTGTGGTGTTGGAAAATTCCCTTAAATTGTCAGCCTACTTTTGTTTAAGAACTTGTGTCTGGTAACTTCACCACTTAACTAGAGTTGAAAACTGTTCCGTTCCTTTTGCCTGCTAAACACCTAATGAGGCAAAAATAAGTGGCTTATGTAGGCATCTGTGGCTAAAGGCAGATAGGATGACTCCTGCATGCTTTGATGTGTTGGTGAATGGCTAAAACAGGAACAAAAATATTTGTGTCTGTAAGAGATCTTGTGAGGCTTTCTTTAGATGGGGACGAGAGCTATGTATGACTGCAATTCTTAGCTGCTTCCAAACTAAAAATAATATATCATGCTAGATAATGCCTTGAAAACAATTAACCAAGCCCCTGTCATCCTCAAAATGATTACTGTTAACAAAAAGCAAGAATTGAAATGCCACTATTGCATTGATTTATTGCCAGTGACTGTGTAAAGCAGCCAGTGGTGGATGTACCAGCTTGTAACATCTTCTGGTCAGGAGTTGTCATTGATGTAGTTTCTGGTGCAGCTGATATGGCACCCTTTGGCATTCTGGTATCAGCCGTCATGGTTCTCCTTTCACTGCTGCAACTGGTTCAGCAAGTGCTACTTCTTGTTCACAGTTCTGCTGAGTGGTAGGTTGAACAACCTAAACTTCAGAGCCCAGGTCTGTGTCTTCAGGATCCTGGCACTTAAATGACTAAATGGCTAATCATTGTCTTTGTCTGTAACTTACAGTCAAGTTGGTACCACACTTCCATTTCTTTCCTTGTTGTCTTTCATTCTTTGGTAGAAATAGTTTTTCTTTTGCCTGTGATACTTATTCCTAATTTCACATCACATTTGTAAACTAAAATTATAGAAAGTGGCAGCTTTGTATCTGTATTGATAATCTAAATAATTATGTGGTACAGCACTGGCAAGTCCAGATTTTTTCCAGATACTGCCCTACTTAGTTATTCAGACAGTAGAAAAGGAAGTTTTGCATGTTGCCTACGGCAGCCTACAGACCAAGTGCGTGATGTAACCCATCCATGAGAGCCAACAGCTCTAAATTCTGTAGCTTTGCCTAATTATTCAATCTGTGTCATTGTGAATAGACTATTTCTGTTGAGGTGAGAAAGAAAAACAGCTTTCAGGGTAGGATTTCTGTTGGTTTCATAGGGAGTTGCGTGACTAAACACTAATTGAGGTTCTGAGGTTTAGTGCTCATTTCCCAACAAAGTCCTTTTGAAATTTCAGCTTTGGAATTTAAAGCTTCTGTGCTGATTTTAAAAGCTCATCTGCATTTGTTTTTTTTTTTTTTTTTTTTTTTTTTTTTTTTTTTTTTTTTACTTTCAAATTAATACTTTTCAGTTTCTGGCCACCATTATAATTTGCTCTATACAGGCTTGGTGCTTTCACTGGAAAATTGATATTTGAGAGAAGCTTCATGTTTGTAGCCAGACCATTGCCTGGAAAGTAAAAACTGAATCTGGTGGTTTGCTCTGTGATAATAAATTCAGTCATCATAGTACGCAATTGAGCTACTTCAAAGCCAACTCAGGTGAGAGAGATGGTCTGCAGTTTAGATGTGCCCACATTACTGGACTGAGGCTTTCTTCTTTGCCATGTCGAGAGCAAAACATTGACAACAGAAGTGTCTATGCACTCCAGGCTGTGATCCAGGAACTTTCTCAAAAGATGACATTCTGTTACACTGTATGATTCAAAGTGGCAGCAATAAAAACAAAGAACAGACAAATTTAGAGTTTGAGACCTAAGTCCACTTGTGGTTTTATGAGACAATATTACTATTCTGTTATTTTACTATTTAAGATTTTTTTTAAAAAAAAATCAATTTAAAGTGATAGAAACTGTTGAGCTGAACGAACTGTAAGTTCTTCGTACTTTTGCTGTGGAATTGTGATATTGTCGGGCTCGTAACAGTCAGAAAGGGGAGGTCATTGTGAAACTATCCAGCTACTGGAAAATGTGTCCTTTGATTTCCTCTTGATGTTCATTTGTCTATACTATTCTTTCTTGATGGTGGCAGATTTGAAGTTTGTAGAAAATAATTTCTTGTGTGATTTAATTACTGTTGGCTGAATCATTAATTATATGAAGAAGTATTTTCCATAATTTAATATTCCCTTGGATTGAATATGTTTCTCAGATTATTATTTCTTTAAGTATTGAGGAAGATATAATGGAGAGAGGGATATTGATTGTACTCTGAAAGGGAGGAGAAATGTGTTTGTTTTTTGTTTTTTTTTTCATGAAAAGAAGGTATATCATTTTGTGGAGCAAAACCTACTGAACCAAGTTTATTTTCATTGTGTATTTATCTTCTGAAATTTTAAAACTTCCTAGGAAAATGTCAGTTTATCAAATTCAATTATGCAACCTTCAGACTTACTAAAACCTTACACTTTTCTACTTCCCACATGCTTTCTATATTTAAAAAGAGCCTTTTCTGCAGTAACTAGCCTTGACAGAGATAATTGGTAAAGCAGTTTGCTTTCTTCCTTCCTACCTGTTTTATGTTTTTTACTTCTTAAACTAGTTCCTCACTCAAGACAGAACACCTCAATCGTAAGAATATTTTACTGGTCACAAGGGTTTCCTGCATGAGAAATTGCTTAGGAGTGTTTTGAGCCTAGGCTGTGCAATTCATTACAATTCCAGTGCCAGGTTGGTTTTAATGGCTCATTTTAAGACATTCCAACAGCAATGATAAATAATGAGGAGTCGTCTCAGGATTTTTTACATATCTATTTTATTTTTGGTTTTATAGTTGTTTTTGTCAACTGGTTTCTGTTCTTTGTCTCTTCATTTTAACTCATGTACTAACTTTGTATATTATGAAGTATAGAATATATGAAGTGAATATTGTGTGAAGCATAATGGCATGACTAATTATGACATGGAGTGGCGCATACTGGAAGTGTTTGGACAAGTCTGAGGATTTGCATCTTTTATGCTTTGTGTTTCAAACAAGTAACGTGACTTTACCTATCACTCCTCTGAAAACATGGGTAGAAAATGTAAGCCTTTACAAAACATTTGAAGGCTGTAGAAACCAGGCCCTGGCAAGCCAAGGAGGGAATGGCTGGAATGCCAAAGGACATTTTTTTAATCTTTTAGTTGTTTTGGCTCCCTTAGCACCTGTAATCCTGTACTCTGGGTACTGGAGGGAGAGGGTTACAGCAGGCCAGATTGATGACTATGGAGTCTTTACTTAACCTAAAGGAAATAGTGGTTAGAAAGACATATATTAATCCTTCTCTTCTCAGGAGATTAAGTTTATAACTTTAGGGGGCCAAAAGGAGCTTGTGTCATATCAGAACTCACAACTGGTTATATTTCATACAATAACTGTTGAACATGAAATAAACAGCTCTAGCTCAGATCTACTCTCCACTAGGTTACCTGCCTTAATCACTGCCCTGGAAAGTCATGCTCACCTGTGTTCTCACCTGTGTCTCAAGTATTGTTTCAATTAATGATTACTTTAAGAGACTACTCAAAATAAACTTGCTTCTTGCAGAAATGTGAGCAGTGTCTCCCCAAGGCCAAGACAATTTCCAGTCAGGTATACAGAGCACTCATTTAAGAAAACTTGTTTTGAATTCTTTTAGATTAAAGGGAACAGTTAATGTGGCTTTTCTATATCCCCAACAGATGCTTTACCCACAGGGCTACACTGTGTAAAGGGAATGCCTAAGGGCTGTGTTTTGTATTTAAGTGTATATTCTGCATGTGTGAAGGGCATCCACATGATTGGACCTAGATACAACTAGAACCTATGAAGATAGGCAGTGGGCATCTATTTTCATGCTCTGAGAAAATGTAGCTGTCAGACTACTCAACTCCATGAAGATAGAATCAATTCTAGGTGTGGCACAGAAATTATAAATTTAGTCACACTGGGAAGAAAACTTAGATACTGCTAAAAACATTCACATGTAAAGGATTGATGGTGGTTCGAGATTTACCTGCTGGGATATTGATGCCTTATTTTGCTTTAGTTCTCCTTTCAGCATTTCAGTCCTTTTGTAGATCTGGGTCTAAGAAATAAAAAAATTGAGCAAATGCCTGAATATTGGATTTTCAAAGTATAAGTTAGTCATTGTTCTGTTGACATGTGTTTAGAAGTATTTTTGAAGTGAAAAATCTGTCCTTGATGTAATCACCTGTTACAAAGTAGTAGGTTAATGGGTGGCTGATGTGGTCATAAACTGCCATGAGAACAACCCTGCAGCTGGGAGTTACAGTGAGAATTTACAGGTTGCAAACACATTCAACCTGGCTGTGTTTTTATAGTTATCTACTCATTCTCTATTGTTGCGGCAATATCCAGAGGTAATAGCAATTCATAATTACACCAGGATCATGCTTCCCTAAATATGCTCCTAACAGTGCTGGTGAAATCACAACCCTTGAAAAAGGGCACTCTTGATACATTTTTGACCTCTTAGCCTTGTAGGAATATATCTCGAGGTGTGGTTTGAAATCTGTTCTTTTTCTTGCAAGCTCCTGTTGTAAAATGAAGGGATTCATATTTGTAATAGTATGTATGTTGGGATATTTCACTTGGAAAGAATTTAAACTTCCAGCTTTACAAACTGATGCTTAAAGTTAGTTTCCAGTTTCAAATAATGTATTCTGATAAAGAATAAGTTTAAAATTGTATGGAATATCTGGACATACTCTTTTACAACGAACAGAGATAATGAAAATCGACTGTGACACTATTATATCTCTTTTATCTTTACAAAGGCCTGTTCTCTCCTGTCAGTTTTCCAAAGCCAGAGACAAATGCAAACCCAAATCTTTAGATACACATCTCAAACAATCAGAGTAGAATACACTTTTTATGAAACATCATTTTCAATACCATTTGATAAGAAGAGCTGGCCAAAATATTGTCAATAAAAATTGCCTTTTAATGAAAGCTTTAGTATAGGTGTGGGGTGTTTCCCTCTTCTTTTCTTTTTCATAAGTATAACAGTTGAGAAAAACAAATGTAAAATTTCCTGAAGAAATCCTTTTTTAGATGTTTTAAAAATGTGAAGATCAAAGCATATCTGTGACTGAGTAGTTTGGTTTTGGTTTTTTTCCAACACCTGGAGAGACAGAAACTGCCTAATGACTTCAGCTTTCCCAGTAACACTTCTAAAATTATACTGGAGGCAGTATTGGTCCTGAAGGTACAAAGAATATTTTTAAATCTGGTTTGTGTGGTGAGTCTAGCCGTTTTCAACAAGAGTTGAATAACTACTTCTTTTGACGTCTTTGCAAATCCAACCTTTACTACTATCTCATCTTTTGTTATATTTATTTATCTGGAAAAAGAGAAGATAGGTATGAAATAGCTTCATTGTGAAAGGAAGGAAGTGAAGGAAAATATCTAGAACTTGTGTAATAATCTAGAACCTAGCTTTAAAATAATGCTCCAGAATATTAGCTTGATTTGGAAACTTTTTTTTTTTTCCTGCCTCTTTACACACTTCAGAAGCAAAAGACCAGTGAAAAGTACAAAATTTAATACAGCAGTTCATTCATTTAAACTACTCTCTTGCTTCTCCACTTCTAGTAGGAAAGTTTCCTCATTCTCATTTCCTGCAGCTGCAGTTACTGAGCTGTCCTCTTAAAACTCAGCTCACGGAATTGTTGCCATAAGAATATCCAGAATTACAGTAGTGAACATTAAAGAGCTTTGAGAAGATATAAATTGTCATGCTTAAGGGCTTAAACTACACGAAACTTTCCTTGAAAGCAAATAACGTCATAGCTGCCTAACACAGAGTTACTTCTGTTTCTAACAGTTGCCCTTAGCTGCTGGTTGACACAGTAGGTAGGTCACTTGTCTAACATGTAGCAAGTGCAGTTTTTATAGTCTTTGCCTACCTTCTCTCAATTATGCTTAAGGTTTGAATCCCAAGTGTTTGCAGATAGAATTCAAGCAGTGTTTCTGTTGTGAGTTTCTGTAAGTCTGGTTACTGAAACTGGGCCCCAAACTGGAACTTCACCTGAAAAAAAATGCATACCTAATCTTCAAGAAACAATGGCAGATATTTTCTGTTTTCAGTTAGTGAACCATGTATTATTGTCACATATACTCAATTCCTGCTAATACTTAGTTTTTCTAGAAATCAGCAGGGCTAAAAATCAACATCATCAATCCCATGGTTCTTCACTGAACCTCAGAGTAGAAGTTCCCAAAGCATTAAATGCAGATAGAGACCTAACTGCATTTAAATCCAGAGCAGTGATTTATTCAAACACCATCAGCAGATTTTGAAAATACAGTTGTAAACCCATAGACATATGTTTTATTCTCTGCACAGGATGGTTGGCAGTCTATACATCTCAGAGAAGTAAAGAGAGCAGGGAGATCAATGTGCCTAACTGCCTGCATGTTGATGTATCTTTTCTGAGTGGTTTTGTAGCCCATGTTTAGTTTGGTGTTGCACCACCTTTACTGTGGTAGTATTTAGTCTAATTACCTAAGTAGGTATTTACCTCGTGAGAGTGGCTGGTTTTTTCTGACTCTTCCCTTTGTTATAGGGTTCATAAAGAGGACACGTGGTTTTTCTTTGCTTGGCTCAGGAACAGTCTGAATTCCACTTTCATGCAAAGCGTGACTGTGAGCATGACCAGTGTCTGTATCTATTTTCTCCCATCCAGCATTAAGACAGCTATGATAGCAATTGACAGAACATACCTGGGTTTCTGAAATAATGGTACCTAAAGCACTTGGTCCTGTAGATGCTTCATTAGAGAGACCAGCATGTGATGAAGAGGGGCAATTGCATCACAGAATTCAGGCATTATTTTGGTCATTCATATTCAGTTTTTTTCAGATTTGGAGTGCACAATGCTGTGTTTACAGAATCAAGGACGGATTTTTGGAGGTGGAAGTAAAAGGTAAAGAAATGTTGTACTGCACCTTTGTAATTGATAACATTACTTGGCATTATCCTATGTCTTTGACACATGACATTTTTATTTCTGAACCACTGAGCCTTGGGTACACTTCCAGTGTTTCTCAACATAAATGAAAGTAAGATTAACAAGTGAGCCTATGGCAAAGGATCCTAGTGTCCTATTGAGCATTTTCCAAGATCAAGACCAACATTTACAGTGAGATAATACAAACTTTCTCTGTAGGATGCAGCTCTATGACATGATAAACAAGCTCTGCTTTACCAGTAGCAACCTGAACACTTCGAACATCCTATATGAAATAGTTAAGATTCACTTCCAGTTTTGATATTATCTGGTATTTCAGGATCCCATTTTTCCATGCTGGTTGCTCTGAGTCAGGATCCACACAGCTTTTGACATGTCCCATCCAAGGCCACCTTACAGCAGCACCTAGTGCAGTTAGGCTCCAATTCACAGATGTTAAATTGCTACATCACTGCATGAGTCAGGCTATAATTTGGGATAAATATTGTTCCTATTAATTTTATTATATAGTGTTTCATGTAATGTACCTCCTACTTTGTAGTCAGTATAGTTCTTTTGTAACCAAATGCAAGTTTGCCCTGTTTCCTGTTAAATATTAGAAGAAGCCCTATCTTTCAAGCTTTCTTTCACTGAAGGACCACATCAAGGGTTTGCTTGTTTGGTTTGTTTTCCTAAAAGAACAAGCCTTTCGGACATGGAGGAAACTGAACCTGTTTTGAAGAGCTAACCAATATTGTAAAATTTCTGCTCAGGTTGTAAAATTATGCTAAATTTAAACTAGATAGGGAACAGTAGCTCAAAGAGGAATGGAAAAATATATCATAGGCAGAGTTTAACATTTTCATTTTTCATTAAACCTAACCCCTCCATTTCATTTTTAATAAATTGTATCTAAAATTATGCTATATTCAATTATACTATTAAACTTTAGGGTAATGAAAATCTAACATTTGTGATTGTGTCAAATTAGCCTTGAAGACTGAGAAGCTATTTAGTAATCTGTGCAACATGGCCTATATTAAGTGCTCACTGATGTAATATATGAATACATTTTAGAAATGGAATAAAATAGCAAGTGAGAATTTGTAATATATGAACAACATATTGTCATAGATTGTATGTAATAATTAAAGTTTGTGTGTACATGCTTATATGGAAAGGTATGTGGACTTCAGATATTTAGAACTAATCATTTTGTTCAATTCATGATTTAGTTTCCTCTTTTGTAATATGTCTGTGAGATTTTTGTCACATAGAGCATGTTGATGCTGCTGTAACGACCACATCCTGTAAACTTCTGTATATGTGACTTACACTGTCATCAGTAAGATCTCTGAAATTTCTCCTATGTGTGCAAAATAATAGACCTGAATGAAGTCTTGAATCAGATTAGCTTTAACTATGCTTAAAAGCCTGTTTATTTCACCATTCAGAGCTAAATGTGAACTTCACAGGTTTGCTGTGTTGCGAAGTTGGTCAAGGAGCAAATACCTCATTGATTTCAAGAAGCCGTTTTATTTAAAAGGCTCTAAGTACTACCTGATTTTTGTTACTGAAAAATTATTATATTGAGTCAGAATAGATGTCTCTCAAAATAACCTTAAAATTTAAAACTGTTAATAGCTGACTGGTTGTTATTTTGTCTTCTGTTTGGCCCTTGCCTGCCCACCACCCCCACGCACCCCCGTAGTTCTAGGTTGCCAAGTTTTCTGTTTGTTGTCATTAATTTTATCACTTAGTTAACATAATTTTAACAACAGTAATAGAGGAAGAGAAGGGTGGATTTAAAATATATTTAAAGTATTTTGGGTTATATCAGGTAGATGAAGTCAGCGGGAGTTAATTATTACTTGTATTATTAAGGAGTGTGTCCAAGCTGCCTCTGAACCAGAGCAGTTAATGTTAAGAACTTAGAGGGAACAGTTTATATCAAAGATTAAGGAGGAGAAACTAAGGAAGTAAAGTTTACTGTGAGTAACTAGAGTACTCGGGCAGGTAGAAGGGTAAATTTGGGAACACTTGATTTCTGTGCCGCAACAGCAGAGTAATGTTGTGAAGAATAATCAGCACAGATTTGTTGAGCATAAATTGCCTTCTTTTGATCAAAAGGCCAGCAGCATGGACAAACACGAAGAAGTATGTTTTGAGTTAGGAAACACTGAAATTTCATAGACAAAGAGTTGAATTTTCTAGTCTGCAGATTTAATAAACCTCTCATGTTCTCAACAATCCAGTTCTATTCAGCAATTTCCTTGACAAGTCAGATGGCATAATGAGGGACATGTATCCTGCTCCTGTTCCCCAAGAGGTCTGTCAGCTTGTCGGTGCAGGATTGCATACAAGGGGTCCTCAGAAAGGGTGGAGAAATTGAGTGAAATCAAGAAAATTGAATTAAGTACAGTACTCCTTTTAGGAAGGATAATGGGGTAGCTGCTTGCAAAATGAAGAATTGCAAGATAAACAGAAATCAGGATTTGACTGAATGGTTAAAAATATGATGCTGTAGAAGGAAAAAAAAACAACACAGCCAGTATGTGTTAACAGGATTTTTCTATGTAAGTTAATGGAGGAATTTATATATTTCTGTAGATTTAAAAAGAAAATGTAACATCAACTATATGAATGCAGTAATGCCCAGAAATAGAGGCCTTGGATAGAGTACTATGCCCAGGTCTGGGTAATGCTCTTGAGGGGAAAGATTGTAGGAACCATATTTGCTTGGTCTAGAAAATGGTAAGGAACTGTGAATGTCATAGTAGTCTCACAGTATGTTTGAGACAAAAAAAAAAAAAAAAAAAGGGATGGGGGGGAAGGCAGAGAGGAGGTTCCTTCAAAGATTACAGTTATATATTTTGGTGCCCCTTGGAGTAATGGAGAAAAATAGAGAAAATGTAAGCTTGTAACTGTAGTGAAGGATTGCAAAAGTCTGTGATGTCCTTCAGTTGGAACTATATAGTAGGCAAACATCTCTCACTGGTCAAAATATAATTAATCTTGTCTCAGGGCATGGGCAAGGCTTCCTGAGAGCGCTTCCAGCCCTACATTTCTGTGATTCTATCACAAGTATTTAAAGATCTAACATGACTGTATTGCTGCGTATCTGAAACCTTGCAGTATCTTGACTAAAAATAGCTGTACATCCTTCTGCATTAGAATTTGTAAGCACAGTGCTCCTAGCCTGCAGCAATATAGACCAAAGCATTCTTCACAAGCAGCAATATTAAACTACTCTGTATAGCACACAAAGATGTATTAAAACAAATACAGTACATCATTGTCTGTCTGGAAGAGGCATTGAAGAAAAAGGGAATGCCCTAGGCAAGATAGCCCTTCTTCAATCCCACCCAGTCCAAAAAAGACCAAAGTGGAGGAACTGCCTCTTGCACATAAATACATTTCTAAATGGAATCTTTATGCAGAGACCTGAAATGAAAGCAGAGCCCTAAAAAGGCTTTTCCAAGAGCTATCTCCTGAAAGTCACAGCATATTAAAGAAATTTTTAAAGTCGCTGAGCCTAAGTTAGGCCCCAGCACCTTAGGGTCTTAAAATTCATGACTTCTTTTTGGTGAAAAGAGGGAGGAGGAAGTCTCTGTGTACTGGTCTCCCTTTTCACAGGCCTCAGCTGTAATCCATGATCATAATGCTTCAGTCAGATATCAAAATATGATTTGAACTGTTCACTGGGTTACAGCTTAGTAAGGAGAGAACCCCCATATTATAGCAGACACAAAATCAGTTAGTGAGGAGCACCTTGTACAAGCGCAAACTCTCTGTGTGGAAAATAAACCATTTTATTGCTGCTTTTTTCCTTAACATTTTTCTCAAAAGTGCTGAAACCAGACAATACCCATAAAATAATCTTTGCAAAGTATTTTAGTATCCCAGCAAAACACAAAACAAGATCACCTTCTAAAACAGAATAACAACTTTCTGTGAAGTCCTTATTCACATGGAAGCAAAACTGGGCTCCTAGCGAGAATGCCAGCATAAAACTACTTAGCCATTAAGCTTGAAACCATTCAGAAATCAGTTAAGTGGAGCCAAAGGATACTTATGGTGTTCTGCTACCCCTGTTTGTTTGGGAGTGAGTGTCCAGGATGACCTATTCACTAAAATGTACACAAGTTCCCATGTGTTAAACAAGCCAGAGATTCTTTTACATCATTGGTCACTCAGTGTTTATGATATTTACCTCTGCTTTTATTATTGACAAACATTTGAGTAGAAACAGAAGTCTGTGCTTCAGTTATGTAATGTTTCTCCTTAAAATTCATCATCATAGTGGTTTGGGTTTAAAATAACGTATTTACTCATAAGTTTCTCCTCCATTTCCTTAGAATCGTGACAGCTGCTGTTCTGACCCTAGAGTTCCTGTAGCTTTAAGAAACATTTTCCTCGTAAATAACTCACAGTAGCCAAATGGCACTGTAGTTCCCTTCAGACATTAATATTCTTACTGGAAGAAGAGGTTCACGTATTCTGGTATTCAGGATAACTGAGTTCAACACTAACAATTCAAAGTTGGAACTTAGAGCCAAACTCCCCCAAAATTTATAGAGGTTTATAATTGAGTAAATCCTAGACAAAGGTTTGTCAGGTGAAAAGTCTTGTCTCAAGTGGCCAGAATCTGGCAGTTAAAGATGGTGGCCTGCTGAATTAGTGCTGTGAAATCTGCAAGAGACCAAAAAGACTGGCTTCCCTCCTTCATCCCACCCAAGCTGACTGGCTAGAGGAGCTGAATGACCAGAAGAGGAGGTAAATGTGATAACCCAGAACAGGCCTCCAGTAGCTTCTCTCACAGGATTTGCTGGGAATTAGTTCTTGTTTCTGTATATGGGATCACAAGAGAAGGCACTGGTTTTCCAAGGTCTTACTGGGTCAGAAGAATGCTGGTTTATGCCGCCTTGCTCTAGATGTAAGGATCTGAGTCCTATATCTGCAATTGTGCCATAGTGATGCAGTTAAGGTATGAACTGTGATATGCAGCTATTTCTTAGCAGCTTTGGTATTAATTTAAAAATCTGCAAGATGCTTTTTATTTGAATAATCCTATGTAGATCAAAAGTGTATAGGATTTTTTTTTCACTTAGTCTTAAAAAAAAAAAAAAAAAAAGTTGGTGTTTGGGGGGTGTTTTGAGGGGTTTTTTTTGGGGGGGGGTTGTTTTAGGGTTTGGTGGGGTTTTTCGGGTTGTTCATTTTTAACTCAGTAGGCTTTACCTTATTCTTAGGTAATTTTGGTTACAGCAACACTATTACCCATTTAGATTGGATATATGGAGAGAACTTATTGCAGAACTTTTATCAGTTATTAAGTGTTTAAAATGAAGTGCAATTGAATACTTAATGAAAATATATGTACAATTTGTGGTGTCTAAATAGTTAAGTACACTGTAGGGGGCAGTTGGAGTATTTGGAAAATTTAGTAGACTCTAATTAAGACTAGTACAGTGAATTGAGAACCAGTAGGCTAATCCAAAGAAGTGAGAGCTCTAGGGTCTGGGTTTTTTTGCATAGAAAAGGCAAGCGATGTTATACACCATGTGGGGTTTGACTAATCAGAGACAAAGTATAATATAGTAGTCAAAATTCAAGTAGCATTTAACAAGTGTAAGAAAGCACGCAAGTCCTTCAGCATTCACTTTATTCTGTTCTTCATGTAGGAAGTGTCAAGTGCCACTTGAAATGGAGATATAGTTTGAAACACCCAAACAATGTTCAGTTTTCTCCTAACTATAGATCAGCTAGTGGAGAATGACAGTATTTTGGATTCCAGACAAGACTATCTTCTGGACATAGTGTCCACGAATTTCTCTGAATTCCTTCATTTTGTATTTCGGATGCTCTTTCAAGAGTAATTTAGATTTTTACACTTTTATATTTCTTAAAGGAAACAAACGGTTGCAACCTCATGACTGAAAAATAATCCATATATGGTAAAAAGGTGGAGACTTGGTTTAAAACAAAACAATTTAAAATGTTTCTCTATTTCATCATACAGATGTTATTCCTTCAATCTTAATAAAATGTAACCATCCATGTCACATTCATCAAGAATTTCTGGAGCTGTTTGGATGCATGTGTGGGTTGTGTAGTTACAAGTGGTTTGTGCTCTCTGGATGGGATGTAGACAAGAACAGATTTGTCCAGAAGCTGACAGTGCACCAGTAACAGTCTGATGTAAGGAACATTTACCCAGGGTGGAGAACAATCGGATTAGAGACTATTTGAGCAAACTGGACGTATGTGTCCATGGGCCCTGATGGGATGCATCCACGACTGTGGGGGGACCTGGCTGATGACATTGTGAGGCCCCTCTCAGTAACCTCCAGAGGTGCCTTCCAACCTTAAACAGTGTGATTCTCTGAGGCTATCCTCAAGCAGCGTTTCAGGTAGAATACCTGTACTGCTCAAACAGAGGTAATTATTGTGCTAAAATTAGTTTAAGAAACAACAAAAAAATCCCACCTGAGATACAATTTAAAACATGCTCTGTTTTGCCTAAATCAAGACTAGGGACTATGAGAACTTCTGGCAGCTCGGACTCCAATGCAAAAAGTAGTGTTTTTTTAGTTTCTGTGAGAAACAATGGCTAGTATAGATCTCTTCCCTTTACTATAGCAAAAAGAAATACCTACAAAACATTTTTAAGATTATATTGTATTTTGTGATTTCTGACTATCTAGAATAGCATGCTGACCTTTTCCTTAAGCATACTGTGGTGTACTGCAGATGGGAAATAGAGATATCCTTTCTCTTGCTTTTTCCATTTTAATAAGTCATGCAAAATTAAATGCCATTTCTACCATATTTCCATAGAGCCCGTAATCTCCATCATATTGCTTTTCTCCCTCCCCTCCAATGTTTGTACAGAGTGAGCCACCTACAAGATATATCAAATGTAACGTGGACAGATATACACCTCCCCAGCTTTACTTAGTATGGATGAGCAGTTGCAATGAAGGCCCATGGTGGAAGGAGTAAGCACAAGCTGCACTATATCCCTCCCAGGCCATGTACTTAGGAGGCAGAGCATCCAGTCCATGTTGTCATGGTTACTGCTGCTGTTTGCTGATCTCCTTAGCTAAGCTAATTTAGTTATAGGTATGCTTACTACAGTTTTACCACTGGGCATGTCCACAGTCCGATTTCCAAAAGTCACTGAAGCACTTGGAACCATCTACATTGACTTGCCATGAACCTTCAGTTCCGAAGAGTCTCAGCTGCTGTTGAATTGTGAGCTTCTGGGCTGATGTTAGTAGGGAGAAGGAGAGTGGGAAAATTTAAATGTATGTATAAAAGGCACTGAAATTAAGTGTGATGTGTCTTATTTCTGTAGAGGCCAGCAAGTATCTTCAATGTCTTAAAAAGCTAAATAAATAAGTAAATAAAGTGGACTGTCTTCTGCTAACTCTAGCAGAGATAAATATGGATCTCAGGCTGCAGGGTTAGCAACATCAATAGGAAAATTTATGTTGCTGCTCTAAGGCTGACTTCTTGAGGCTGTCTTCATCTCTTACGTGGTGCACATTAGGGAATACAGATGCCTTTGTGTCCGTACGACGTCTGCAGTGTTTTCATTTGTTTGCATTTATAATTATAGCTTCTATTCCTTAGTATTTCTCTGAAGGCCAGCAAAATTAGCAGTCTTCCTATGTATTTCTGCTGAAAAAAAAACCCATACTGTTGAGGTTTGCTGTACTTTACAGAATTCAAGCAGTATCAGATTAATATTATAATTCTCTTAATTTTCACTTGTCTTTTGTCTCATGTTTTCTTAACTTCAGATGATAACAGATGTATGCAATATACTGCATCTTCTTGTTCTTTCATCTTTGAACTGTTGATCAACAGATTTTTTCATTGTACAGAGAAAACTCCATTCTGTTACATTACCTTTTCAAGAAAATAGGATGAGTTGTGAGAAAAAGAATAAATTGTTAGGGCTTAAAGTACAAAAATGAATTTTCAGAAGATTCCTATACAACCCTCTTGATTAAATGAGTGTTTACCTAAGCTAATGTAATCAATTTTTTTATCAATGTACATAAACTGTCTCAGATTCATTACATTAGTACTTTTTATATCACTTGACTCATGTAAGTCTGTTTTATTTAATTCTTTGATTAAAGCAGAAATAAATTGACAAGAAATTAAATCAGTGGAAAAGTTGGAACCAGAATGAGCAAAATGTTAACTAGGACGCTGTCAAAAGTGAAAATCGTGGGCTCTAGGCCATTCATGCTGCGGCTTCTAGAGAGGCAGAGAATGTGCATCTCTTTTTTTTCCAAGTGTAGGAAGTGAGATCAGAGCTAGGCTACCTCAGAGGTGGATTAGAGAGCCCTGATATGAAAAAATGTTTGAGATTTACTGATCTCAAGAAACTGATAGGTTTGGATTTTTCCTACCTCTGCATGTAAAAAATAACCTGTAGTGACTTTTATTGTCAAGTTCTTATATCCTCCAGTCAGTATCCTACTATGTGCCTTCCACTGTGTTTTCCAAATTGTGCCTCTAATTTATCAGTGCTTTGGAGTAGAGACTTCTCAGCTGTTTGATCGAGTCCTCCTGCTACAGACAACTGTGATAACATTCTTTATTACTCATAATAGTAAACAATAGATTTGTGGAAATTAAGAAGTTGGAAGCAGCAGCCGCAACAAGGAGAGAACTTGATTTAATAAATGAACAACCATGGTACCTAAATAGATCAGACTAGCTCAGAGGTTTGAAACATTTATTTCCCCTAAGGCAGTAATTTGTAAGTAAGGAAAGCAAGCAAAAATCAAATAAACTGAGACCAGAGTAGAATAGAAATGATGACCATCCATGCCAGTAACACAAACAAGTCAGCAACAAAAGGAGAGCTGAAATAATAAAAAGAAGCAGACAAAAAGATGTTGCTGTTGCTGCACTTGTCTCTGCATGTCAAATTTACTGTGCATGCATGCAGCATAGGAGCACTGCGAGGCTTGTATTGGTATTCTCAGTGCACACGCTCACTTATACAAGCATGTGTCTTCTGAAAGTTTCTGTAGGCTCAGAAGGAGGATGTCAGAAATGGGAAGGACAGCAGAGAAAACAGAGCGTAGCTTGAGAGTAGCTGCCCTCTCTGTAGCTGGATTCGGTTCCATTGCTCACAAACATTGATCTTCCCAGAAACACTCCTTGGCAGATTTGGATGAATTTATAAGACACAGTAGGCTTTTGTCAGCAGTGGTGAGATCTTCCAGAGTGGCTGGGGATTATGATAACAAGATTGCTGTGGGTCAGAGTTAGCTGTCAAAATTATAGAATTGCATGGAAAAAATTAATAAGATTATTGATGTTATTTTCACAGATGCTAAATCCCTCAACCAAGACACAAGCAAATAAAACATCGATACATTATCACCATGTTTTCTCTGTGAATAAAACCATGTGATGCAGAATCACAAGTAATTAAGGAAAACGCACATCAGTGAAGGAAAAATAGAAACACATCTTAGGGTAAGAGGCAGGAGGAAAATCCAGTGAGGAGCAACTCCCTGATCTTAGTACAAGGTTTAGATTTAGGGCTTTCTATCAGACTCTCTAGTAGTTTTGAATATTTAGTAACAATTGGTGGAATCATTGGCAAGTTGCATGATATGAAGACAACACTGAAAGAGTAGGATCCAGACTCCTCAGTCACAGACCTTACATTCAGTGACAAACACTAAACCCGTTCTTGGTCTTGCATTGCCAGTGCCTTATATGCACTCTACATTACTATATAACTCTTCTTACTCCCTCATTTTTATTATTTCCATGGTGATGTTTTCCATGGGATTTTTTCTGCTCTGGTAGATTTCCAGTCAGATATCCATCATCATGGAAAGGGACATCCCAGCTTTGGGAAAGAGTGTGCCTGAAAGGATGTGGAATTGATTGCTTTTGGCAGTGCTGTAGCCACTTTTAAGTTCTAATTTATACCAGACAGACATAGAATGCCATCTGGTCGTGCCAAAGCGATTTGAAAGGAAGCACAGAAATACACATTTGAGTTAGCCATCTGTCCTCATGTCTGTAACATCATAGAGGGAGGTATTGGCATGTCTGAGGCCAGTAGCTGAGGCTTTTTGTTTTTCTCAGAGGGTAGGGAAGTAGGATTTGGCAAGCCCTCTGGTAGTAGAGGTCCTCTGAGGTTTTCCAATTTGAATGTGTAACATAAAAGGGGCAGAATGCCAACTAATGTCTGCATCCTTGGTTTTTCACTAGTTTACTTACATTTCCTGGCAAGAGTGTGTGTTTGTGGATGTAGGGGG
>NW_020799099.1:5446912-5475241 GCF_003259725.1 Athene cunicularia | reverse complement strand
GGGCGGGAGGTGGGTAGATTTATCCAGTTCTGAAATCCTCACTTTGTTAGAAGTAGTTGGCTTCTCACTTCAGTCAAGGAAGTAATGCAGCATTAAAGGTTCAAAGAAGTGGAGATTTTTTTTTTCTTGTTTTTTTTGTTTGTTTGGGGTTTTGCTGATTTTTAGTTTGGGTTTTGGCATGAGTGTTTTGTCCTTTTTTTTTAGGGCTAATGACTTTCTGTGAACCCACTGGAAATAATAAAATAAAAATAAACCTTCGTTGCTTAATTCAGTGCTTTGGTGCTTATATGTCACATCAAGCACTCAGAAGAAGTGATTAGGAGTTTGATGGATGATCCCTTTTGTTTATTTCTTAAAAAAAGTTTCCTACCTTGCAGCTGGGACCATATGAATTGCCCAAACACAGATGAACAGATTAATTCTTTACTAAAAAGATCATGCGAGTAATTTTATCATTAAGACTGTTACATTGTTACTAAACTTTTTTTGTCATGTGAAGTTATCAACCCCCTGACTGATTACTGGAAGTTAAGGGTGAAAAGGCTGGTTTTATAAACTCCTAAAAATTACTAACACTGAGGGAGGGAGGGATTTTTGCTCTTCTGTTTGTTTTAGGATTTTTTTGTTAGTGTGTGTGTGCGTTTGTTTGTTGGGTTTTGATTTTTTTTTTAATGACGCTGATACTAAAAGGTAGGTAAAGCTTGTGAGGTAGTCGCAAATCGCATGGAAAATGGGGCAGATGAAGGAAATGCATCTTCTTCTGACACTTCATGAATGTTATTCATAGGCTACTGGATATAAATGGATATTAATAATTCATTATTATTTCTGTAATGTCTCTATTCTTTTTTGTCTTCGTTCCTCTTGGGCTAAATAGATACCTTCCACATGAAAGGTGGTATCTTGTATTCTTTTGTAACTCCCATTCATGCAAATTAATGCAAATGCAAGTTACACATTGAAGGAGAATGATTTCCTAGCATTTTCATAGAGATGGAATCATTTGTACACTGAGCTGGGGTTTACTGACTATAGTTTTGTGAATTCCCATTTTGGTTGCTACAGATGCATTAAATGTAGTGTTGATGGGCAGAAACAAACACTGGAAATCCCCATACATATGGATAACAGTTATAAGGCTGTATCATTTATAACTGAAATTAGAATTTCTATCTGAAATTTCCTTGAAAGGGAGGGAAGTACTATAAACGTCACTTTTAAAGAAAAAATCTGAATGGAATGAAATGTAACAAAACCAAAATTAGCAAAATACGGACTTGTTGGAATTTGCTTGTTGGGGCACAGAAGGCAACAGGCTAGGATGTATTGTATCAGAGTTATAAAATTAATCCATTTCCTTTGGTATACGAAAGGCATAGAACAACTCTCCTACCCTTCTTAATTATATTTACCACTAAATGAGTCGTTGAGTCACGGACACTGGAGACTGGAAGAGTATCCTGGAGAACCATAGTTGCACTTTCTCTCTGTTGTTGTATGCTTTGCTGGTCCTCAGCTACTCATTGTTGATAGCAATGCAGCACTGAGCCTGAGGGACCTTTGTGCTGACCTGGAATGGCAGTTCTTATTTACATCCCTAATTCAGGGGAAAAATACATGTTCAGAGGTTTAAACCTGTGCTTGTAATGCCTTCTAAAGTTTCAAATCTTTCAATAGTAGATAGAAACCCATTCCCCCAGGATGCATTAATTAAGTATGCTTAAGTCTTACCTGGTGTTAGAACTCCAGCAGGAGCTCCTCATACAATTTCAGAGTTTCCAGCAGTCAGCAGGTAGGCCAGGAAGACTGATCACACTTCTGACAAGAACTGTTTAATTTGCGTGGAGGTTCATTCTAATCGGAGACATGAGGATAGTGAATGAGTTTTGCTCATGAGCAGGTCCTGGAAACTTTAAAACAAGTAATATCTCTTCTGAGATCTAACTCTTTGCATGTTGCTGCACATGCACAACTACCGGTGTCTGCCACCACTCTGTGATTTCCAATAAGGTGACCTCGCTGCATGGGATTAGTTTACACTTAAGCATTTCTCAAGTGTGTGGGTAAATTGTTTGATCAGACTTGAAAGTGTTTCAGCTCCTATCAAGGTCTGTGAATATCTACACTCAGGAGAAGGAGGAATGATGTAGGAAATAAAAGGAGACTTGGGTGCATATCTGCTTTTATTTTAGTCTGCAAATACCCATCATACAAATGCATCTTTATGGGAAGGGACTTTTATTAGAGGCGTTGTATTGTGTAATCCAAAAATAACAAAATATTCACAAATTCCCTAGCTTTTATATTTGGTTACATAGAGAACTACTAGTAAAACAATGCTAATCTCATAGCCCATTTAAGCACAAAACACTGCATGCATATTCTATGTGTAATCCTTACAGAGCCCTCATAGTTTGGGAAGTACTAATACAATTCTAGGACATCCCTACCCACCTGTGGGAGGGTGACTTCTAGGTTAGAGGATTAGGTACCCTTTTACCAGAGATCCTCAGTTGTCTGTTGGCCTGATGGCCACAGGCACAGCTACTCAAAATCCATGAGCTGCAATCCAGAGAAGCAGGAGCTGAGAACTTTCCAAGGCCCTTCCTGCTGGGTATGGTATAGAGGGCACATCTCCTGCTTCCTGTGTAGTGCTCTAGCCAGGAGATTGGTATGTAAAATATAAGCTCATTTTACTCCTGTTGTCTTTTTGCCCTGAACTCCAGTGCATCATGTGCATTAGGTTTGCTAGTAGCATACCTAGCAAACTGAGCTTGTTAATGGGTCTAGGGTTGTGGATACTTACATTTGGATCCAGTCAACTGTTAGTAGCAGGTATGTACCTGGGCAGTTTTGTGCCTGCTGACAATGTTTAATAACACATGTTTATGTGCATGTTGCATCTAAACAGGCTCAGGTGGGGTTTGTCGGAGCAGTTTTCCAAGCTTGGTATTTTTAACAGCTGAATGCTTTATTTGATCATGTGTTTGATGCTGCATCAGCAAAGCAGAAGTAAGTTCCATCAGTGGCTTAAGAGCTGAATCAAACCCACAGAGAGAATAATACTAATGTTGAAGCATGGATCCCCTAAATATTTATTTTTTTTAGTGAATGGGAGTGCCTTAAACTCTTGCCCTTAATTCTGAATTACAATCCTCTCTTATTTAGCAGGGTGAAAATGTGGTACATGATTTTGTGATGGGAGGGTGTGAGAATGGGAAAGGAGGGGGACACTGCATTTGAACATGAAAACCTTTTTGATTTTTGACTATATACACTAAGTAGAAATATACAGGAAAAAAAAAATTATAAGGGAATTCTGAACACTGTATTCAGGGAGATCAAGAGACCATCCTCACCTTTTGGAAAGTGAACCCTGGGAAATACAAAGTGCAGATCACAGCAGTTGTTCCCAGTGTGCTGTTTGGTATGCAGCAAATCCAGCGAACAAGGCCCTAAGCAGCAATCTTTGGAATCTATTACATTTGTTCCACAAAGTCACTCTAAACCTATTTAATCTCCTTCATCACTGGTGCTGACATCCGCATCTTATGCTCTGAGTAGACAACTGAAGAAGGAGATTTATAAGGCAGCACTCTCAATTGATTCTTAGAAGGCCAGTTTTTACACTTCAGGGAGGGCAAAGTTTCATTTTACTTTATTTTTTACTTCTCCTTTCATCTTCTCCCATATTGCATAATACTGCCACCAACAGAAAAATACAACTTTGGTTTTATTAACTAACCAAAAATTAAGTGGAGTTTACCAATACCACCTTCTCAGGGATTTCCTTGTACAACAACATAGTCTCTCTTCTCCACGTGGAACATGAAAATGCTGTGAGCAGAAAAATAGTGAGGGACTATGGCTTTTGTGTTTATTCAAAGGCTTTTTTGAACCAGGAGTTTAATAGCAGATTGGTCTTTTTTCGAAGTTCTTTAGAGGGCATGGAGGGCACAGTAGCTGTGGCAAGAATTCTGAATGCAGCAGAAGGAGCAGCTTGTTTCACACACTAGTGTTGGCATTAGGAAATAGGTATTGGCAGGGTGACTGAGTGAGGAACTCTGGACTGGGCAGTAAATCAGCAGCTTTTTTTTTTCTGTGTTTTATTTTTTTAAAAGGCCAGTGCTAAGGAAAGGGAGACAGAGAACATAGTAAACTTGCTGTGGAATTTTTAAAAGCATTCAGTATTAATCTGACCAATTGAAGTTACTAAAACCCCTACCTGAAGTCAAAGAGGAAAGAGTTAATCCAATGTTTTGTGCTTTAAAAACTCCTACCCCTAGAGAATAGACTTTCGCAGCATAAGCAAGACTCTAAGGCAGTCAGATTCCCAGCAGCAGTGGTGATAGGCCCCCGCTATTATGGTGTAAGCTGAATTTGCAGGCAAGATCATTATCAGCTCAGACTACAAATCTGCTGTCGTAGCAGCGTCAAAGGTCCGCCTGTCCCTACCGTTAGGTTGACATTGCTGGGAGCCATCTCAGCAGTGTGCCGAGGCCTCTCTGCTTCACACGTGCTTTCACAGGGAATGGCTAGTTCTCTGGAGGCAGATGGAAACTGGTAGTGATACTGGTCAAGTAATATGTACCTTTCCCTCAAGACTTTTCACAGTTCAGATGTTGAATGTACAGAAAAACTAATAGTCTAAAAATGTTATTGGAATGCTAAACAAAATTAACCCGAAGCATAAGGGGCTGTGGAAGAAATTTTCTAGAGAGAAACAAAATTGTGCTGAGCTCTCCCTAGTGAGTAAGTACTGGTAATGTAGTATTTCAAGCCACTTAGACTCAATTCTCTTTCTGAATTGTGTATTGTTGTGAAAAGCAGTTTTTTGTCAGTTTAATAATTACTATAAATGACAAAGTTGCTCTAAAACTGTACTTTATTTCAAAGGTAAGTGATATTTGGGCTTCTTCAGCTGATATCGCATGCTAATCTGGAGAGTAAGGAGTTCAGTAAGTAGATCCTGTTAAATTAACCAGTAATTCCCAGCTGGCTTTTCTTACTAACCTCCTGACTTTTAACATGCATTCTTCACAATTAAAAATAGAAATGTGTCTCTTGAAAGATCTGGGAGATGTCAAATAGTATCTCGATCATAGGCTTTGTGGACCTATAATTAAGTACATTTCTGAAATATGGCATAAAGTGCAAAAACCTGCCTAATTGCAGTTCTATGGATTTCCTTCTCAAAAGAGAGCTATTAGTATTTTGGAGGTTTCTGACTGTAACAAATGAAATACCATCTGCTAAAAGAATTATGGCAATACTGTCTTCAGTGCATTCCTTCTGGTTATTGTAGGCAAAATAGAGTGAACATACAGAGAAAACAATGAGAGAACAACTAGTATCATCCTTGTTTTATTGCTTATATTCTGGCCACAGTGGTAGGCTCCATATAGGCCTGGGAACCCCCTGCATTAAGTAATGTGTAAGCTTGGTGTTGCCAGGTTGAGTTGAATTCATAGTAGAGAGAAGTTATATGACCTCATCAAGGCAATCAGGGTTGCAATAGTTGCATTTCTTCTTTTCAAATACGTTCATCTTTATTTTTATCATATGAAAGAAATGGAGAGAGGGATGAGATATGCAAAAGGGGATGAATGGCAGCTGAGAATTTGTGAAAAAGGAAGGATGGGAAAGTGGGTTACTGTCACAGCAGAGATGATGCTATGAGGAAAGAAGCCAGAGAGCAGTCTAGGTAGTGCGCCATGAATGGTGTTAAAAAGTTTGAAGGAGATTAAATGATAGTATCATCTGTGCTAGCATGCTCTGGGGTAGTACCTGCTATGCTGGCCCTGGAGATCTACTACAGTTCTGAGATACTAGAACCAAAGACTAGGGAAGAAGATGAAATTACAAGCAGCTGAGACAGGAAATGCACAAGTATACAAATTACGAAGATCAATCTTAAGTCTCTGAGAACAGTGAACATCTGCTAGATCCTTTGTTAGCTCTGGTGCTGCTCTGTTGGGTTTTTAGCACTGTTTTCATTTAGGAGAGCCGTGTTCTGTTTGCCCTAGTTCATTAGGTAAGGAAGGAAGGCTGATGGGAAGTGTATTTTCAGAGGAATGTTCCCTCCTGTGGAATGAAATCTGAAGGCACGTGCAAGTTCCAGCTGATATCTGTTAGTTTTGTTTATGTTATTGTTCCAGACAGTAAACTAAAAAAAATAATATATTTCATTGACTGGTTTCTTTTCTGTGGAACAACACATTCAGCAAATTATCACATAATTTTCTTTTACTGAAAAAAATTTAAAATTTTTTCTTCTTCCACTCCCCCTAATAAGAGAATCAAAAAGGCTAGTAATTCATGGAATGGTAACAAATGATAAAGGTAAAATACATAAATTCTTGCTTTCATTTTCCAGAGTCCTCTAAAGTGAATGAATGGCTTTAAGGTTCAAATAAACACCATACTCTAACAAAGTTTTCTGCATGAATAAGGGTATGAAGTCCTTTCTTTGAACAGCTGTGTACATAAGAGCCTTGCTTCCTCCACTTTGAATCTCTCTGGTTCTGTCACCATTACTATATTGATGATGCTAAGAGTCAGCCTTCTCTTTTCCTGCTCAGAGAACAAGTACTTCATCTCCATTCTCAGCTTTCCCAGGAAGTAGCTGAAATCTTACACTGTTTTTCCAGCTAAAGAACCTACTGAGTGCATGGTGGAGTGCAAGAGGTCATTTTTTGTGTATGCTATGATGATCCACAAAGAGAAATGGGTTTTATTCCCTAGTGTTTGATTTTCTAGTTGATGGCTAGAAAAGTTGAAAAACTACTTTTAGAGGTTTGTAATCAAATCAAACAGATGTTTATATGCAGAAAGAGACTTAAGTTCAGAGAAATACTGGCTCATATCCGCTTGTACTATTCAAGAAGTTCAATCTTGGGGGAAAAAAAAAAAAAAAAAAAGTGCCTTTGTAATCGAGTATCTTCTGTTTAGCTTAATTTGTGTCATATGTTTTTCCCTCAGCACAAAATAACAATGAAATGAGCCAACGTAGATACAGGTACAAATAAAAAGGTTGCAAGGCATCTAAGCTAAAATTATTGGAGCTATTTTTTATACATGAATATATGAATTAAATGAGTTCACCTGGTTTAATCATTCCCCTTTTGCTGCCAGGGAAAATAAATTTGTAGTGTACAATAGGTCAAGGATCTGGTAGGGAACAGAATGTGCAGTTCATAAATCTGTACAAATATGCAGGGAGCACAGCTACAGCTGTAAAATGCAATAGTGGATCCAACTTTTCCTTGAAGATGACATTTTAATAAATTGTGACTTCTTTCAGAGGATGGACTGTTAGATTACACTAGATTAATTCCTATGTGCTTCTACCTGTATGGAAAAAAAAATAAATAGACTGTATTCAACCAGCTGACACACTTTATTAGCAGGCCAGTATTATAGTCTATTTGTCTGATATAATGACACTGCTCAGTCACATAAAGAAAAATAAAGAACGGTTTAAATAACACTTAAGGGTTAAGTTGGCAAAGTCCAAACCCTCAGAAGTTGAAGTACAGAATTACAATTTTGAATGTCATTAAAATTAATCTGGCACTTCTTTGTGTAAAATTTACCAAAGTCTTATTTATATCTCCCTATGTCAATATATACATCTTTTCTCTTTAGGGTCCTTCTTTTAGGCAGTCCAACAGAGTAGACAGCTACCAGTGACTGAGCGGCAATTAAATAACATTTTTAGTGTTCAGTGTCAGGTACACAGTTGTATTTACTATACAACATCCTAATATCACACTTGATTACAAATTTATTACTATTCTCATGGGTTTTTCATGGAGTTCATTATCATAGCATCTGAGTCTTTCACAAATGTTAATGGGTTTATCTTCAGAACTCATTCTGAGTGGTGGAATTATTATAGACTCCTCTGAGAATTTCTTTGACAGTCTTTAATTATTTTCCAATGAATATTTGCAAATGGCCACTTCAAACACTGTGATTCAGTCAAAATTGGGCAGGTATTTCTTGGACATCAATATGCATCTCCCTGATTCCTGAACATCACCTTTACCAGTAATCCGTCAGTAAGCAGTAATCCAGTGCACATTTTGGAAGTATGAACTCTAGAAAGCTCATCATCAAGTTTTCTTGCTTTTGTTAAACTTATGTATTTTCTCTGACTCTGTTCCTGGAAAAAGCTGAGACGTTTTTTGTTTTTTTTTTTTTTTAAACTTTCTACTTTTTAAATCAGTTTTTCTGGTGGATTGTAGCCTAAGATGTTTACAGTCTGCAAAATGTTAAGCAATTGATAATGGGATTTAAGAAAAGTGTGGCAGAGAAAACCACCCATAAATGATACTGCTTATAAACTTCATGCAGCTCAATAGCTTCAATTTGTTATAACCCAATTGTTAAAATAAATCATGATGTGTTAATTCAATGCAAAATATTTTGAAACTCTATTACTAGGATATTTTATACATATAAATATATATATTCTAATAAATATTTTTAAGCCAGCTGCCCAGTGTTAAGTCTGAGATTTTAATTAGTTGAAGAGATTCTCCAGAATATTTGGCATGACCCTATTCTGTTTTCACCAGTCCTCCCATTGTTCCCATCGGACGTGCTGACATCTGGTCTCCAGAGGCTACTTCCTGTCTCTCTACACTGCAAATAGTTCATCTCATCACCTCAACATGGGAAGCAAAAGGTAGAAAAGACAGAAAAGGAAAGAAAAGTAACAAAGAAACTGGAAGAGGCCTGTTCGGATTCATAGAACTGACATAAGCTGTCAGTGGGAAATCTAGAAGTAACTGTCTTGAAGAACAGGTTATAACCCAGACTTTTAAAAAGCTACACACTCTACAGCAAGAACAAAATCTCTGCAAGAAGAAAGTAGGAAATTATTCATGAAAGACTAAGTTATTTCCATGCTGATGAATCCTTTCCTTTCTCACGTACAGAGTAGAGAACTTATTTTAAAAGATGCAAATTACTAGTGTACTATGTGGATGAACAGCAAGGGCCACATTTAAAGGTTTTTAAAGGATTCTGTGATAGTGGGTTTTAGCACATATTCTGCATACATTTTTATGTGCCTTTACCCTTAGTTACTGATTCAAAACGTAGCTCCCCTCAGATGTCACCTTGGAGGTGCTGAAATGGCTGTGAAAATCCCTAGGCACCAGTTAGCAGAATTAATGCATGTAAAAGGTAACATATCATGACATTATATGATGTGGCAGTCATCTAGCCTCAGCTTTTGGTATTATAAAGCTCTCTATATATCCTTCTCTTCTGAGCATGTTTTATTTCTGCTTAAATGAGTTTTGCTTTTATGGGCTAATACAGTATTTTAATTTTCAGAAGCTATCCTAAAGTATCAAACTCACAATTGTCACTTCTCTATATGTATGGCCTTTGGGAATGCTGATGACCTTTTGGGGTAGAGCTTAAAAGTAATTTTTATATGAGCGTGCAACTGTTTTATGAGGTCTTAATTGGGTATGGAGAGGTGACATGTTTTATGGATATATACAGTTAAAGACAAGATGATTGCACTTCTCATCTGTGCTTGAAAGGGTTTGAGGTATGTCAGGAAATGAAGTCTCGGAGTAGTTTACATGAAAGCTACAAGAAGGAATAACATTTAAAAGCTGCAGGAATTCCTCTGCCAGAGCCCCAGCTGCGAGGAAGGGCAGCAGACATGAAGTCTTCCCTGGCGCTGCATTACCAGCTCTGGAGGACTGGGGTAGAAATGCTGTCGTTGCTTGCAATGTTGCCCGCTACAAAGATCTCTCATAAATTCAGGATAGGAAATGTTATCCTTAACATCTTCTTGCATTGGTAAATAATCACAAAGAACAGTACTCATAGAACTGGGAACACCAGGACAGCATTATCTCTAAAGCTGCTCTTTCTGTATGTTTTTTTCTCTTTCCCTGTAGGTTTTGCTAATGCTCTCCTGTTGCACTTCCTGCAACTATTCTGTTAAGCAAACAACCCAGGTACCTTTGCATTTACTGAGGAAATTTCTCCATTCTTCGTTGAATCCTCACTGTTTTCTCATTGCAATTTTTCAGTAGGATGTTGTGATCTTCATCAGATGAGCCTGGATACTTGTGACATCTAATTTCTAATACTAGAATATGTAATATTACATTTTTTAAAAATCATTACAGTGGCAACTTCTTCCTGATTTACAAATTCTTATAAATTAAAAATCAGTTCTATAACAAAATGATTGAAATAATCCCTGTACAAAAGGTTCGTCTGCTTAAAGGAGAAAGATGATTTAGAGGTGTTGGTGTTCCCACCCATCATAGTCCCAAATAGTGTAATTAACTGAGTTTAATAAAGGTCTGTGGAATGAGCTGCACATGGCAAAGATTAAAATCTGTTAATGTTTTAGAAAATCTGCAGAGGTTAATGATAAATTTAAAACTGATCTGTTTAACTCTGTTAAAACAGAGTTACTGAATGACTGAAAAGGACGGAGATTTAGTTAATAGAAAAGTTAAGTTCATACTTCTTAAGTACATATATGTCTTGGACATGGGTTGATCATTTGAGGGAAAAGAATATGTAGGAGTCATGATGATGGCTAGCTGATAACATAGTTCAGGCAGATGCAGAGGAGTAAATCTTAACCAGGACTTCTTGAAGTTGGTAGAAGTTTGTCCCCTCACATCAGCGTGACTTTGTCCAGAACACTCAAGAATATTCAATGCTTGACTTCTCTGGCCATTTATCAAGAAAACCAGAAGGTCTGTGTACTTTGGGGGAGGGTATCCCTTGCCCAATACCATGATGTAGAGACTAGTCTCCCCAGAGATATCTGTTAGTGTAAGGCTAATTGGGTTCACTTGAAACATATGGCTCTGCAGTGTTTAGTATGCTGTGGGGGGGAGGAGACAGCCCTTTCTGGCAGGGTCCTTGGGTGGCTCTGGCTGTCTGAGACCCCATGAGTACCACGGCATCAGGGCAGGTGGTGAGCCTGCTCCTTTCCAACATCTGCTGTGAGCAAGAAGAGCCAAAAGGATTCACAATTGGAAAGTGCAAGTTCTCTGCATTTTTGATCAGATCTGTGAAGTCTATCTGAAGGAGGGGTGCTAGGTTCTGGGCCAGCTGTCAGTGTGGTGATACCTCAACACATCACTGGGTAGATCTGGAATAAGGGAAGGCAAAAAGATGCTCTTCATGCAGGTGTTCAGGCAGACTGAGGCTACAAGGGCAAGTTCATACTGCTGTGTGGTAGGTTAGAGCATGGATGGCCTTCAAAGAGGAACATGGGATGCTGATAGCCTAAATACCTGCCCCTACCTGTTCCTTAAATTAGTCCCATGTCTCTACTCCCTCATTTTACCAGGAGGAGGTAGATAAGGATGCTGCTCAGGAAGCACCATGAATACTCGAGAGACTAAGTACTTAAGACCCTTCTGTGTGCCCTTGAGTGTAAACACAGCTAGAGCTCTCTGAATGTGTCTTGATAGCCTGGACGTTGGTCTTGGGACACGGGTATTTTGGGTGACTATTGATAAGTCCTAAAAATTAGTAGAAAATAGCCAGGACTGACAGAAAATAGTCTTGAAAAACCTAAGACAAGTTTGAATGCAAGTCACTGAGCAATTATAGCATTGTAGTGTAGTTTTGTAAAACTGCAGCCATTTTTACCCATACTGCAATTACAAAAATGATGCTAATAGTGCTCTCAGAGCTTCAGGTTACTATTACTTTAACAGAATAATAATGTTATGGATAGGGACCAGAAATTATATTTATTTTTCGGGACTGAGAAGAAAATATGTATTTATAAAGTCTCCTGGAGTACAGGGAAGTACACTGACTTCTTTAACATCAATAAATCTGATGTGCAGATGCTGTAACTAATTTGGTGTTCTGTTTATTGAGTTTTTATCAAGCCGTGACACAAAGAATGTTTTTAATCTCTGCTGTTCCTGGGCTCTACTGCAGGTTTGTGCAACACACATTGCAATATTGTAAATTATTCTTATTTAATTTCTCTCTTGATTTTGTTACCAACCACTGCCAAATGAAAGAGGTAGAAGATCTCAGGTTTTGGGACAAAACTGCTCAGATTGGTAGAGATCTTCTCTAGCTCTTTTCCTTGATTAGAAATTTTGTTCTTCTGAACATTACATCATTCAGACATGAGAATCTGCCAGTTTTAATTCTTCAACAAAGCCAAATCCTTATTCAGTATTTTAATTCATAAAGAGACCCATTGACACTTAAATAATGCTTGTGCCAGAGTAATATTCAAATGACAAGTTAATTAAAAAAATGTATTTTAAAAGATACTTAGGTGGCTCTAAGTTGTGATCTTGACATCTTCCTATAAGCTGCTGAAGTACAATAACATCTAAATACCCTTGGTGAGACAGTGTGATCTTTCAGATTATCCAAATTGTTGCTTCTGCTTTTGACACCCTGATGCTTTCTGCATAAAATGGTTTCTATTTTGAGGAATATGTAGTGAACACCAGAGCTCTAGATCTCAGCGAGCAGATGCCCACCCTGCCAGCATAGTTCCAGGCAGCTGAGTATTTGATAATGTAGGTGGACTATGAGGAAGGAAACCAAGGACAAGGAGGGGATTTAGAGGAATAGCTTATCTAGGAAATTGCCATGAATGGTTATGGATCTTCTGAGATCTCTTCAAATCTTGAGTCAATAGATGTCAATACCATTTTATTCACAAGTAGAATTCTCTGAACATGCCAGAAATTCCAGCTGTCTCCAACTAGCTGCCAACATGTCCAGCCCGACCCCTGACAGCTCTAATAGCACAGTGAAAATTTACAATACAGCATCTGCAGCCCACTGACATTTGGAAGTGAAGTTACTTGTGCTGAATATCAAATTAAGGGATATCAATACGTTACAATTGTTTCAAAAGGAAATTTAGATAAAATTTGTTTTAAATGGGAAGAAAATGAATAAATATTCTACTGGGGGAAAAAAAATAGGGTTTCTGTCCATTCTTCAGATTTTTCCCAAAGTTTCACTGTCCTATCACATAAATTCTTGTGTCAGTCTGGATTGAGCATGTTTGTTCTAGCCAGGTTCTGCTCTTTACTTGAGAAAACAGACATTTAAATTATTTGGGACTATACACCTACATATATAGTTCACTTCTATTATCAGTCACTTCCCTGTCCCTTTCTTCCCATTAGCATGCCTTCTTTCAAAGGGCACTGTAGGCAATGAACACACAGTGCTTTGGAGGCCCCGATTGTGACTGGTGCCGTTCAGAGCTAGCACAGTTGCAAGTAAATTACAACAACCAAATAACCTGAACTACTTTTGCTTACTGCAGTTTGCAGATTTGAGAGCTAAAACATGCAACTTTGTATGGAGTTACATTATAATAAACCAAACAGATTTTCAGGTTCTTCAGTGAAGTGGCTTTTATATCATTAATGGCAATTACCATCTTAAAAGTAGTAATGTTGCAAGCTCAGTTTTTGTGCCTAGTAATTTAAGAAAACATTTTTTTGTTTGGTTTTAGGTATATGGCGGTGTTCATCCCCCCCATCTTAGAAATATTTGCAAACATTAGTCATCAAACTTCATGGCACCAGAGGAGGTAAGCAGGTTTTTCTGTTTTAATCATTAATTCTCTTGTGACTGAAGCAGCTGATGTCCATACGGGTACTATGTTTCATTTTAGCTCTGTTGCTTCTTTCTCAGTGTGTCATTTAGGTCTGAGTCAGTGCTCAATTAGCAGTTGTTTTTTTGCAGAGCCATCAGCAAATACATGTACCATGTTAGGCCTGAGGTGTTTTAAAACACAGACAGCTTTGGTAATTTTTAGTTTAGAATTTCTCCTGTGAGCTAACAGTTTCAATGTTTGACTTCATTTGAGATTTACAAAGCTTTACTGATGGAAAAAGATAATAGCCAATTAGTCAAACTAGTTTTATCAACTTCTTTAGTGCAGAAATCCTGCTAAGCAGGCCCCTAGTGCATTTATCTCAAACAGCATATTTTCAGATTTTTAATATTGTTCCATTGTCACTGAGTTGATTGCATAAATAGTGCATGCTAACATCTATGTATACAACCAACATTTGGAAAATTCTTCTGTGGTCTGTATTGAGCACTTTATGCTTTAAAAATATTGTTTAAATTTTAGCAACTTGTGTAAATTCCAGCTTTATTTTTATGCAAAATAAGTCAATATCAGTTCAATTAGATAAATAATGAATAAAAGATGAGTTTTAATTGTTTTTTTCAAAGTTGTGCTGCAAAGTTATATTTCTCAGATTTGGCACAAAGGCAATTTGGAAACAAGGGTTTGCATATTTTTGATTTCAGTGTTTTGCTGAGAAAGGAAATAAAACGTAGAGTAGAAAATGAAGGAGTTCTTTTTAAAACATTCAGTATTTGTCACTAGAAGTCTTTTTGTGAACTAACTTGGTTAATATATGTTATTTTTACTCACAGCATTTAATGGAAGGACCTTCTATCCCTGTTGACCCTATTGTAATGACTCAATTTTGATTAAGCAAGACTAGCCTAAACAGGTTGTTTCTAGTTCACCTACTGCTGTAGTAGCAGCTGCAACATAAAAGCTTCTCCATTTCCCACAAAAGTTCCTATTCTAGACTCTTGTAGAGTAGTTACTGATTAGTAACTAATCAGTTACTAATTTTGATATCTCATTAATTAGGCATAATATACCTCCTCCACTGTTACTGGATTTAACCTGTAGTCATACAGCCTTTCCATCTGTTTCATCATTTTCCAACAATATTAAAAATATTTGGAAATATTTCCAATGTTAATCTGGTTATCTTTCCACACCTTACACAGCAGTTCCTGCTCTTACTGGCAAAGAAACATAGCACTTTCTTAAAACCAAAAAAAAATTACTACAGTAAGAGCCATGCAGCTTGTTTGTTGGTATTTGAATCAGTTGAATTTTATCTACCCTCCATTCTAAATGCTATCTTGCTAGCTCAACGACTCACCAATAGTCGATTTGCCATGTATTCATCATTACAAATCAACAAACATAGTTAGGATGTCTGTTCAGCATTGTATCTGCTGATGGCCACAGTCAGCACATAATCCAGTGGCACTCTCACTGTAATTTAGAGACTGAAGGAATGTGCTGTTTTGAGGAGTCTACCCAAGTGCTATCAGCCGTACAGGTGTGAAGTATTATACAAGGTTCTGCAATTAAAGCAACATTCTTTTTGCATCATTGTGTTCCTTAAAGCCCTTTATCACGCTTAGCTCTACTTTCTATATTTAGTAGAGTTCATAGGCACTTTGATCTGTGTGATACTATGTAAAAGTAATCATGTAAAATTAAGTGCATTGTTTTAAACAGTATCCATCAAGGAGCACTTAGCTGATGTGCTGGAAGTGGTCTGATAAAATAAAATGTCTGCTTCTGGAACACTTACTGTAGCTTTCTCAAAGTAGTTCAGTTTTTCTACTCCAAACTAGAGCTGGTCCTTGCACAGATTATAAATCAAAGAATGCACCAGTTCCTCCTCCTGTGGCAACTGCACATTTGACTTCTGTACCTACAGCCAGAGTCCAGACTGTGTCCCAGAAGACTGCAACACACATGTAATCTCATGAACCTCACACTTCAGAAAGACTGTGCTGCAGCTGAAGAGGAAGAATAAAAGCTGTAATCGTGCTGTGCTGCAAAGTGCTGTTGCAGGTTTGTCCCCAAGAGGAGAGGCTTCAAGACATTATGTAGTTCTTCACCTCCCCAGCAGGATACTGCTGTCTGACAGATCACACTAAGATTATATGAGCCTTAATTAGTTCTTGTTTCAACTCCAAGGACACATACTACCAACTATTACACAAAGACTTAGAAATCAAGAAGTGGAGTTACCAAGCTCTATTACTAAAAGTCAAAGGAGCATTTTAAAAAGCAAAACCTTGATATCAATTCTGGTTTTATAAAAAAAAAAAAAAAAAAAAAAAAAAGAAAAAAGAAAAAAAAGACAACCAATAGATCTTAAACCAATCAGAATGGGGACAGTCCTAATGAACCATTTCATAAACCATGGTCTTTAATAACTGAAACTATTGAATTTCTATGTGCATTTTCTTGTCTCCCAGAGTATATTTGTTGCACAATATTCCACTGGTTAAACATCACAGTGTTTACATGTGCATCATGTACATATTTATCGTATCTTTAAAGTTAATGTGACTTTAGAGATCCCTCAATGTTCCAGGTGCCAAAGCAACCTAAGCTTTTATAACTATTATCAAAGTATTCTCAACACTCAAAATTAAATGATCAGCATGTTCCACATCACGTTCAATCCAACAAATTAATGCCACATACATAACACAAAATTGTATTGCCTTTTATTCAGGTCCAAAAAACTCCTTTTAAAAAATATTTAAATGGAAAGCATGTTTATTTCTATACCAGTTTTGCTCAGCCTCTCAAGGGCCAAACTTGTTCTTACTTACACCACCATAATTACTGAAAATGTCCCAACAGTCAGGAAAAACAGATTCTAATAGCAGTAGTGAGCTTACTATTATGGTGGCTTCTAAATCTTTTCCTCTAATGATCTCGGAGTGTATTTATAACCAATAAGCATGCTAACAATGCGTTCTGAGCTTTTACTTCTATTTGTGGGAGTTTGGGAGAAGGGTGCAAATAAATTTTTTTAAAGCTATGGATATTAGAAATAGACTTCTAGAAACAGTAGAAAATAAAAGTGAAGAAAGTCATTATTGATGTAAGAAATACTTGCAACTGCTTGTGAAAGATTGAAAATTGTAAATAGGGAAAACAGTTTTACTGTTACACAGGGGTTTTAGCTTTTTAGCAAGAAGTTTGTTTGTGACCTGAGAAGGGTGTAGTTTAGAACAGCCTCCAGTGTAATTGAAGGGTTCACACTGTCACAACAGAGACGTTAGTCCATCAGAAACGTAAGACTGGAAGGACGTAGGCAGTTCAGTATGTTTTAGTAAAATGACAAAATGAGGGGCTCAATATACTCAATGCAAAATCTATTGTAACTGTAGGACCAGCAAGTGCTCTATATAAATACTTCTTTTTCAGTCCTCTTTGTACATACGTGACTAAGTTTTAGTACTCCATTAATAACCTTACTTCTTTGTTCCCTTTTCTTTATTAGTGATGATTCGGGAATTTTCACAATTTGGGTATAGATCAGTATACATTTGCAGGTCTTTTCTGAAACATCTCTAAGGGTCATTAAACAATGAACATCATTTAATTGTGAGAATACAATGCAAACATACTTTTTGATGGTATTCCTGCTGGAGACTGTAGAGGCTATTCTGTTTTGAATTTGTGAGCAGTGACTAGAATACTCTGTGCCTAAAGGACAAAGCTGAGTGGTTAGTGTTTAAATTTTTAATAAGTCTCTGGCCTTATTTTTAACCAGTGTTGGTATTTTGTTTTGTCACAGTATCTTTTCAAGCGTTTAATGGAAATATCCATCAGAAAAATACCGGGATATTTCCATTCTTTGCTTTTCTAGCAAGTGGGTTTCTTCTTTCATGCACTAACTAGCCTGTTCCCTCCTCCAGTTCTGTACTGCACCAAACTACCTTATTGAAACTCTCCTGTGTTTCCAGACCAGTGGTCACTGCAGAAGCAAAGATGGGCCCACACACTTTGTAAGCATGTGTAAGGAGTCTTGTTACTACCCAGATAATTACGTATATGCAATCTGTAATCCGCCTGCAGACATTCAAGCATCATGCCAGAATCGCTATTTATATAAAACATGTACAGTTCCAGTGCAATCTCTGCAGGTTACCATAATTTATATTCTCCTAAATTTATGTGTGTTATGCAGAGCAGCTTGGACTGGGTGTGTGCATACATGGCATAGAGGCAACACCCTGAGTTCAGCAGGGAGGCTCTTCGACTTGGTCTTTCACTGTGAAACTGGAGCATAACCTGGTTGGCTCATGTTCTGGGCCACATTCTAACACCTCTTAAGGGTATTTTGGGGTAAAGCCTTCCCTTGCCATAATGAAAGAGGGGTATTTTTCATCTCAAGATGCATTTTGGATGAATTAATACAGCACATGTATTTAAACACTCAAATATTACTTGGTGGTTGGTGCTAATGTTCTAATTTTTGACCTGTTTTGTTGGTAGTCTTAGTTTAGGGCTGTCACATCCCAATTTCTTGGGACAATTCCCAGGTCAGGATTAAGGTAAAATGACACCAAGGATTCTTCAATTCACACAACTCAATTGCCATTACCTGCACAGCCCTGGCGTTTCCATAGAAACCATTTCCTTTGCCAAAGTTCTTTACCAAATGGTCGAGACATTAACTGTGGTTTCATCAGACCATCACAAGCACTTGTATTACTTTTAATGTTACTATTTTGTTAATATTAACAGCAATAATATAAATTAAATAGTAATAACATTACTGCTTTCTTTTGATTAAATCCAATACAATTGTCAATTGTACTGGTGTAAGGAGGATCAAAACAGCATCTTGTGTCATTCTGATTTTAGAATGCCATCCAAAATTACAGCCTTACATATTTATGTAAATGTTCTGTTTTATCACAAAGAATAAACTAGATAATTTTCTGAATTAAATAATTTTTCATCCACTTCCCTCCCATGGGATTTCAGTGATTTACACCACTGAAATTCTTTCAGAGCCACACCAGTAATAAATAAAACTACACAGAACATACTCTTAAGTGTAGAATACAGTAGAAGAAAGGGTAAGGTGACCTAGCAACTCTGTCACCTCTCATTTATGATTCCTTGGGGAAAAAAAAACTATCTTTTGAGCTGAGTATGTTCATTGTAGTAAAATTACTATGACAGATTCTCATGGGACACTTGCATAACTGACCATTAGGAAGAAACTGGCACAGTCAGGAGAATACAGCAGATACATTTTCTGTTCTCATTATTATCTTTGTCCCAAGTGTAGAACAGGGTTATGTAATCGCAGTTAGAATCTGTCTTGCATTATAATACACTGATCAGCCACTGGATCTCTCCAAGACAAGAAGATGGCATTTGAATTCACTCAGTCTTGGAGAAATTGAAAACTCAGCCTGAGCAGAAAACAGCTGAAAGTGTGCTCATCTAAAATAATGTTAAACTTTTTACAAGTGTTGCAGACAACACAAAAATCTCAGCTAGCAACTTTATAACTGTTGTTATAAAAGTATGAGGTAAACGGTATAAATGCTAGTTTTGGCTATGGCATTTCCTCATGTAATTGTTCAAAGATATTGTAGTGATTCTTTACTGTACTACTGCATTAGGCATTAGGAAGTTTAATCTAAAAAAAAAAAAAAAAGTCTGTGTTGAATTGCAGTTTCTTGCTACCATGGTGTCTCAAAAGTAGTACAGTTTTTTCTTGGGGAATAAAAAATTTAATATTGGAAACCAATGTGAAGATTATGTTTATTTCCAGTGCAAACACAACCTTCTGTAATTCATTATAAAATTATGTCTTGGTGGTGTCAGCCTACAGGATGTTTGAACAGAGTCGTGACCACACTTATGTCAATGGGAGTGAAAATATCTGGAATTATACTAATTGTGTGTGACCTGAAAGCTCACTGAATTCAGTGGAAAGGCTTCTGTTAATTACAGTAATTGCTGGAGCAGGCGGTCCTTGGCCTGATCTTTTGAAGGCCTGGGTATTGTGATTCCCTCTCTCCCGCAGGATCCTCCCTGGAATTGTTCAGTGCTGTGGGTGAGTTCCTTTCCAGAAGGGTCTTTTAGTGACAGTGATTTTGGTAGGTCACTTAAGAAATTGTTTAAGTTGTGCTTGAACGATGTGAAATGGTATGTTGAAATGTATGTCATGAGGCAAAAGGAACTGCAGCACAGGTTGCTGGAGTAGCTACCCTAGTCACCAGACCATTTTAGTGTATCATTTTTTATTATTTTTTCTGTACCTTGTTAATGGTTAATCTATATTATTATATAGAGAAACTGGTGAAATAGATAAAAGATCTGCCAGCTCTCCCCTGTATGTTCCCCAAAATGAACTCTGACAGAACACTTTAAATAAGGCAAAATATATTTTAAAAGTATTTTTTCAGATATGTCATTATTTCTTTTTATATCATGATGCCATAGAATGAAGTATCTCAGATTGTTAGATTTCAGTTACAGATACAGTCCACCCATGACCAAGTCATTCCCATTACTGACTGCAGCTGAAATAATTTCTCGTGATTTTCACTGTTTTGACAGACAAGTGTGTACAAATACAGTGTGTGACTACAGTGTGCAGAGCTTTTCTACAACTATTTAAAAAGCACTGTATCTAAATTACCAAAGACTCCTGAACAAGCACGTTTCCTGTTTGTTTGAAAAATAAAATAGGGTAAAATTAGAAGCATCAGCAAGGAATGATAAATATTCATTAACCTGAGCACTAGTGCAGTCAAACCATATTGATTTTTGATGTTCAAGATTGTATTCTATATCTATCTGTTCAACTATGGTGCTGAGATCAGTACATTATTTGCCTAGAGATGCCCTATGCTTTTCCTCTGCTGAGGCACAGCGGGGTGTTGATATCGGGCATTCCCAAAACACAGAGAATTCAAGTCAGAAGTAATACAAAACCAATGTAAAACTGGCATTTGCAGACCACTTTGATCTGTCTTCTGTCACAGAGCCTGGATGTTGCTTGTGTAACAGCAGGTTCTATTCAGCACAAGGAGGTGACATAGTATATGATGCTTGTAGCCCAGCTGTGCTCCACTGTGCTGTTTTAATAGGAAACTGCTTACAGGCCTCTGTCCCTCTCCAGCTGCAGTTAAGTTCATGATCAGAATACTGGAGACAAAGTTTTGTCTTTCAGGGAGTTCTTTTCTGAACAAAATTTGTTATCTACTTACCCTACTGCTCACAATTCAATTGCAGCTCTATACTATAGATTATATTCTCTGAGATTTCCAACCAAATTTGGGTAAAGTGCATTTGTGCACTGTTATAAACTTAACAGAGAGTCAATGACATATTATTAACTGACAATAAGTATTTATTATTCAACTTTAAAATGTTGCCATTTTCAAAGTTTTCTTCTTTAAAATAATTATTTATATGCTTAGAATTATTTAAATACAGTCCTAGATTTGTATGTATCGATATCCTTTTCAAAGTGTGAGGAGTCAATATGTAAAAGTGGGGTAGAAAAATAGAAGGGATAAATATAGGTTTTTAACGGCTAAGATACTGTGTTTTCAAAAATATATGCCAGGGCCTCTAAAACTGCAACAAGTATTTGATTTTGACTCTGAAAACTAATGTATTTATAAACTTAAGTGATTTGTAATTAACATTATTGTATGTTATTGATAAACTACTACTTTTGCTACCTTTAACATCAATACCTACCATTCCTATTTCAGAACATAGAGTTCATGCTGATACAAGGTTTATTTGTAGGATTAAATTTTGAGGCTTTTGCTATTGTAGTGACATAGATATCTTTAGGCTATAATGCAAAGAATGTTATTTCCCTCTACAGTATTTAGTAACATGAAAGCTAGATCATACTTACATGTCAGCAAAAGCAACATAATTTAGTATGAGAATAACTGTGCTAATAAGTGCTCATATGGTACAGTGATTGATGTACATATTACGAGCAAACATACATACTATGGTCTGTTTTTCAATAAGTATAGGGCTTTTCTCTCTTCTCATTTTCTATTGTTAGGCTAATAATAAAATATTTATATTTGAATTGTGTTATTGAAATAATGCTGTGTAAGAAGGTGTATCAGTTAATGTAAAATTCAACTGAGAAATATGCTGATTAAGTGGTCAGCAGCAGGTGATTATTATGAAAAGTAGCAAAGCCCACAATGGAAGCCACATCCAATAGCAACTTTCTGGCAGACCAACAAACTTGAATTGCTAAGGTTTCCAAGTACAATTTAGTTTGACCTCTAATTAAGCACTGATCTCTACAAGGTAAGTAAATTACCTTATCCCTAGGGTGGTCACTTAAGATAGGTAGCATTATTTGTATAAGGTATTTGCACTATAGAGGCTTTAAAAAGTATGCAAAGAATAACTCTTCCCTCTTTTTTTCCTTTTCATCAGCTGCCAAGCCATAACTTTCTTGAAGTTATTACCCTTCTTTTGTGCTGATAGCCAGCAGTGCATGTGTATTTTACTTGTCTGGGAAAGTCTCATTGTGCTTTTGTTGCACTGAAGTCAATTAAAGCTAATAGTAAATGATTATGTGGAACATCTTGGAAGCTGAAAGATACCACAGCTCTTACATGTTCTGTGTGTCCTTTTGTCATTCTCTTATTTGTACTGCCCTCTTTTGTGTAATGACTTCATCCTTTTTATGTCACTCATTTCTAAAATCACTCAGAGATTGAACCCCTCTCACTGCATTTGTCAGTTAGTGGTTTTCTGCTGTACACATAGAAGTTTCTTCTAACTTCACTTAGTGAATAGTCCTTTGTATATCCAGTTCATAATGTCTTGTCTCAAGGACAAGCCTTCTTAGCTAGAAGACCACCTACGACGTGTAAGTTTGTGTATGTTTACTAAGCAACACTTCACAGCTATGATGGGGTTTAAAATCCAACACTGACCCTGAAGTTGGGTCTGTATGCATCTCACCTCATACATATGAGGATGGGGTATGGTCAGATTGGAGAAGCAATGGAGAGAAGAAAAAGTAGGAGGGAGACTTTGAATGGGAGAGGAGAAGAGGATTCATTTTTTCCTCTAAGAGATGGGGCAGGAGAAAGCTACTAGAAACATGTAAAAAAATGTTTAGGCTTAGGTGGAAAGGATCTACAAACTGAAGGTCATCTCATGCAGCAGAGCTTTGTGAACCAGGGTGCTAGTGAAGCATGAAGACTGAGAAGAGATGAAATGAGACTTAGGAGTTGGGAGGAAGAGGAGTGCCTAGCCTAGACTTTAGTTTCAGTCAGTTGAAGTTTACCTTTGGATGCTAAGAGAGTGGAATTGGGGCCCGTATTTGGGTCTCTGTCTTGTGGCCCACTGTGAAGAAGAGAGATTTAAGTGAACTGGGCGTTTACTGTTGTTTCCCTGAATGCATTTGGTTTGTTGGACTTCCTAGTTATGCTAACAGTTTAAACAGTGACAGGAAATGTTCTTAAAGACTGCATCTCATTCACCTCTGCTGTTAAACTGGCAAAAAATCTCTCAGCCTGGCTTAGACCTGGGCTGAGTAAAACCCCCCCAAACAATTTCCAAGCATGGTTTGGGCATCCATCAGTAACTTTTGCCTCTTCGGGTGGACCCTCCCAGTGATGAAGTATTTAACCAAATGAACACAAGCTTTTCCATGCTAGTTGGCCTCAGTGGCTGAAACATCTCCTGAGAATGTGTAACATACTGCTACGGATCGTAACTTCTGTTTCTCAGCAAGGCAAGGGACACAAAGTGGAAGTCATAAGAAGAGGTAAGGTTGGAGGAATATTTCATTCTCTAAACTACAGTTTGAGCTTGGCTAAATGCCATGTACCCACCAAGTTGCTCTAGCACTTTTCCCCCTTCCCCCTTTTTTATCAATGGGGCAAAAAGGGGAAAGAAAATAAGATAGGGAAAAAAAACAACCCTTGTGTGTAAAATAAAAGCAGTTTTAATGTAAGCAAAGTGAAGCAAAGGTCCACACGCGGGAGCAGAAAGAAAACAGATTTATTCTCTACTTCCCATGAAGAGGCGCTGTCGGGCCTTCTCAGGAATCAGGGCTCCCATACACTTCTGGTTGCCTCAGAGGACCAAGGGTGATGCCCCCCTCCCCCCTTCTCCCAGCTTTATACTTGAGCAGACATCATGTGGTGTGGAATATCCTTTGGTCAGTTGGGATCAGCTGTCCTGGTTGTGTCCCCTCCCAAGATCTTGCCCACCCCATCCCACTGGAGGGCAAAATGTCAGAAAGAGCCTTGGTGCTGTGTCAGCACTGCTCAGCAGTAGCCACAACCCCAGGGTGCTACCAACACCCTGCCAGCTCCCAGCATAAAACACAGCACCGTGAGGGCTGCTGTAGGGGAAAACCAATTCCAGCTCAGCCAGGCCCAGTACAGCAGTGAAAAAAAGTGCATCAGCATGTTAGTTACCCTTTTATATTTGATGGTGAATGGAAGAAGAATGTACCCCTTGAACTGGCAGAAAGTGACAGAGATGTGAACAGCTGCCTTGACTTGTGGTAATGCAAATGACATCCAGTTATACAACAACACAGTGAGAAAATCCAAAGGGAAACCACATCCCTTTGCAGCAGGAGAGGAGGTATGGCCAGTCTAAGAGAGAGAAATGGAGAAAGAAACTAGGGCAAATAATGAGAACAAATCTAAGGCAGTAGGGAGAGTACTCTCTGGATTCCATCCATAGGAACAGACAAGGTATTTTTTCCTACCCTGCCAACAGATGTTAATGAGTAAAGCCTATGGTTTGAAGCCTTAACACTGGCTTTTCAATGCTAACACAAGCTAATAAATTGGAAGGATTTATTCTGGAGTATTCTCATGCCGTCACATGTTTTTATTTTGGGCTGAGGATTTCTTCCTGTATCAGAGAGCAGATGGATCAACCTTGCTGCCACTTGCACTGCGCTGTGTGTATTGTGATTATATGTATGTGAACAAAATGTGTAGAAATGCCGAAGGGGAGAGGTGGAAAAGCATCCATGTAGTGTCAGAACTATGAGAGTCACCAACCTGGCTCGGGGTAGTGGAGGAAAAAAGACTCTCAGGTAGACATAACCTGTTTAGGTGAGGTTATGTCCAGGCTATTTCAACATCAGTAAAAGCTTGTGTCCTGACCATGAGGGACTTGTTGAAGGGCCCAGATAGTGGAAGAATGGGGTAGTGGTTTTTTTGTTGATTGCCAGTTGGTTGTGGGATTTTCTGTTAACTTGGAAGTGCTGAACAGGCCCAGGCCAGAGAGGGAGCCCATGATAGCAGCCTACTGCCTTGATCCGCTGCAAGGACTACTCCACAATATCAGGGGAAGGATATGCTACATAGGAAGTCACTTTTTGAATTAGGAAATCTGCATGTTTTAATTTTCCTACATCTCTTGTAGGAAACTGTCCCAGTTCCAGTCAACAAACACTAAATTCCTTCCATAAAATAAAAACAAAAAGAGAGCTTTCTCCTGAAATAGTGCTATGAAGCATCTGCTTTCATTTAGACACAAAATTTTGCTTGGAAACATCCTGCTAGAGATGAACACCAAACTCACTCATTTAATAAATTAACAAAAACAATCTGAAGAGATTGCAGTCGATAATTGGCTTGACAAGATTTCTCCTCTAGAATATTTGAGAACCATTAGGGACTGTTGATTCACTTCACGATATCAACTGTTGAGTCCTTTGCAGCTCTGGCGGTACCCAGCGGTGTTGGCAGATGCAGATGTGTGTCTGATTCAGTGACCGAGGAGGTGTGCGTGCCTGACACCTGCGTGCTGAGGAGGTGTGGTTTGGCGCTCTCTGGGCAGCGAAGGTAATCAGCATTCAGCGAGCTGCGCAGTGCTCACAGGCTTGTGCAGCCTAACTTTCCATATTCTGCATATGGAAATCATTGTACTAACAAAGAATTAAAACTAACATATCCTAGAAAAGCTTGCAGCACCATATGTGAAAACAAGCCTCTAGCAGACTAAAGGAATACACCTACCTTTGGGTTTTCTTCTGATTGAGAAAATCAGAGGTTTTTAAATGCAGACCAAATAAGTTTTACATTGGGAGTCCACATTTTCACAATTATGCTTTTTTTTTTTTCTTTGAATTTGCAAATGGTATAGTTTATCTTGTGAAAGGGCTTTCCCAGTAATATAACATGCATGGGTTTTGTTCTACTGTTTTCCACAGGGTTGCACTTTACCTACAGAGTGCATTGAAAAGATGCATGCTCTGTGCAAAGATACCTGCTTGCACTCAAAACATGTCAGACCCTGCCCTGCTCCTCCCTCTCCCAACACTTGGTATTCGGTGCTTATTTCCATTAGGATTCAAAGTATTGCCTGCTTTGGATTTCTTCCTGTTTTCAGCTGTTTTCAGGAAGTAATAACAAAATGTCTCTTGATCAAGTGTATGTTTTTTTAACTGGATAAAATGAACTGATGTGCTTGAAAGCAACAGAAAAGACTTAGTGTTCTGTAAAACCTTTTTATTTTTTTCAAACACGCTTATACAAATCATATGACTAGTGCACTGTAGGCTGTAAAGTCAGTTAGTTAGGATGGAAATACTTTGGGGATTTTTTGCCTTCCTGCCCTACACCCCACCACACACCCACCCCCAAGGTAGCACAATAGAAAAGCCTAGAGAAACACCTCTTAGCTAGTATTTACCAACAGCAATACCAGTATAGGGTACTGCTTTATGCAGTTATGTTTCACCCCTTCATTTTCCTCTGAATCAGTTCATGGTATTAAGACATTAAATTGAAATATTTTAGCAATTTTAAAATAGGAGAGTCTTTCAAACAATGATGGGGATGAACAGGAGTCCTGACTGTGGAACTCTGTAGAGAAAATACCTTGAAATATCTAGGATCTAGACTTTGCTGATAAAATACCTCATCTGAATACTGAAGAAAACCTCTTTTCAGCTTCTACTAGAGTTCTTTAAAGGCAGAAAAGTAAAAAGAGAAAAAAAAAAAACCTTTACTGTTTCTCCTCCTCAAAATGTGAAAGAAGGAAAGTAAACATTCAATTAAGGGGATTCACTTCACTTATGTCACACAATCTTCTTTACTAAATATCATCCCTTACATTTTGTGCAATTAGCCAGCTCAGTTTCCTCAAATAAATGCAATGTTAAGAACAACGTGCTCATTAGAGATAGTATTTCCTGGTTAAGGAAATGGGTTTGGGGGTTTTTTGCAGCAGCAGTATATTTTTTGGTATCACTGATACCATTTAACATTTTAAAAAGCAGTTGAGATTTTAGCTGGTAGGTTATGTTCAGTGAAGAAATATTGGAAAAATATTTATGAACTGAAGCTGTGCTGCTCTGCAAGAAGTGAGGATGTGTCCGTTAGCTAATGGCACAGGAGATGGTCTGTGCTGGCCAGAAAATAGTATTGTGGTGAGTACAGTGCTTTTAGAGCCACATAGCTGGAGCACTTACTACTTTACAACTCTTGTTGTGCAGTGTAATATTCATTAAAAGTCGAAGGGATAAAAAAAAAGTTTGTTTTGCTTTACATCAACAGTAACTTATCTAGCAAATCAACTGCTGATTTGACAAATTCTTTTGAGCTTGATCATGTAGCACATTCATTTTTCATGGAACAGTCCCTTGCTGAAATGGCTTCTGATGACACACTGGCAAACTACAGAAAAGATAAGTTTTGGTGCCATTTTCTCAGCAAGACTTACTCACAGTAGCAGAACACTTATGCACATAGTTCTTCCAGACACATCTTCTTCTGTAAAACTGAATGTTGGGTTGTATTTATAGAACTGCTCTTAAGCTAGAAAATTACAATCATCTACTTTTCAAATGTGTGTGGGTAGCAGGCTGCAGAATCCAAACAGAAGCTTCATTTCTGTAGAGAGAAAATCAATGACATGTTGAAATTTACAGCAAGCCTATCCCCAGGGATTCAAATTCTGACAAACAAGCACCCTGAGCTTATGAACTTATCAAGTCTCACTTCAAATTATTTTGAAAGACAATTTCAAATTTTACTATTTGGTTCCCAAAGGATAATAGCAATTTCAGACATTCTCAGCGATATGAGCAAGGGCTTGAAGGACTGACTACAGTGGCTGTTTTTTGCTAGCAGAAGTAGAGCAATGAGGAAATTATAGAGTCAGCCATTTGGCCCTATGTTTCTTGACTGAAGAAAAAAAAAAAAAAAGAAAGAAAGTTGATGCTGACAACCTGGGTGAAGAACTTTTCCAGGAAAACGGAAAAAAAAAAAAAAAAAAAAGCAGAATCCCAGTTTGTGTTGCCTGGGGAATTTAATGAATTGTGCTGGTTGCAGAACCCATTCTGCCCTTGACTATTAAACACTACCACCCACTCATTAATCCTCAGGAAATGCCTTATATTTGAATTTCCTTCTCTAATTGTCTCCTGCCTCTGACTGCATTCTGAATGTGTGAATGCATTTGCTTGCTTTAAAGTGCCTCCTCCCCTGTCTTGTTGTTGTTATTGAATATGAATACATTTTTGGCCAGAAATCAATCTGTGGCATAGAAAGTTAGCTGTGGGGCAAAAGATAACTAATTCCAGGCATCTTAAACTATGAAACCAAACTATAAAACTTGGTTTAGGAAAGCAGGTCCTTCTGTCACTTTTGTTTCTGGAGAACCCTGACATATGTAAAAGAAATAAGTTT
>NW_020799099.1:5374757-5446862 GCF_003259725.1 Athene cunicularia | reverse complement strand
AAAAAAAAAAAAAAAAAAAAGCCAAACTTTTCAACAGACTATATTTGATGGGTGTTGTCATCGCTATAACAGTGAGTCACATCGAACTATTGCCAGGTACCTAAGCAGAAATAAATCAAGATCTACCTAGGTATGGTCTCAAGTAACTGTTCAGCAGCTTCAGCAGTGATTTCTGCTTGTTTGTATCTATTATTAAGAACAGCAGAATAAGTAAAGTTGTCACAGTCATCAATGCGGAAGGCAAAGAAGAGCTTTTTCCCTGTGATTAACAGTATTCTTTTTGATTGTACTGCACTTTGAAAGTTTGAAAGCTGAAAGGATTTTAACGGAATTCTAAAGCAGCAGAAAATATTTTCTCTCAGCTTCCTCTTCTACCAATACTGATCTGTTGTATTCTTGATGCTCACTTGTTGGCAAAAAGATGATGGTAATGTTAGCAGTGACATTCAGAAGAGAGTATTTCTGTGAGAGAGGTGGTCGTTTGCATCCTGTTTGAGTAGATGGTTGCTTTATTTGTAAATACTCTTCACCTTTAGCTATTATATAATTTTTAAGGTAAAATAATTTCTGAACTGTCACGTTCCTTCTGTCAACTCTGCTTAACCAATATATTAATATGTTGAATGTCAGCACACTTTAAATATACCTTTGAAGTTTGTAATGTTGAAGCCTACAAGTCACCAGTTTCCTGGATGTGCAGAGGCTAACTGGCTGTACGGGGAGGTAGTGGATTTTGCCTTTGACCACTGCCTAGCCAGTGTCTTCAGAAGGTGAGATGGTGGAGTGTCAAAATTTTTTGCCTTTATAGAAATGTTAATTAAAAGCTTGAATTAGGCCTGAAAAACTGTCAAAAGACTAAAGTCAGATGGAAAACATGGTTAGTCATTATGGATCATACAGTCATTGCATTTTATCTAGTGTACAGCTTATTAAAGTTGATAAAATCCTCATAAAATTGTTTGAGAAATGTCATCTGAATGCAGTTGTTCAAAAATATTCTAAATCATGATAACGAGTTTATTAGAACCCAGAGCAATATGTCAGATGTAGTCAGGCTGTAGAGAGGAGACTCTTAGTTCCTTGTGGTTTATATAATATGTATGTCTATGCAACACAAAATGACATTAACCTTTCAGACTCACATGTTGCATTGCGAATGGAAGTCTAATCTTTGCACTATCACCCCTAGGTTTATTTCAAAATTACTGATTTCCAAATTTTCCCCTTTCTTGAATATCCTCATTTTGGATTTTCATTCTCCAGCTATTAGCTTGCATTTATTCCAGTCTAAATCTTATTTTCCTGGAGGAACTCCTACCTATTTTTTTGCCACCCTAATAATGCTTTTTAAATCCACTTCAGTATTTCAATTTAATTGAAACTTAATATTATGAGCAAGTTCATTGAAATGGTATTGCTTCTTACTTCCAGCTACCTAGTGACAAAATTAATCATGACTAGATATGTTGGCAGCTCAGGATACCATGTTCTGTCTTGCTTGTTTATGGTCTTCAACATGGTTTTAATCCAAACCTGTGATAACAATTTTTTAGTAATTAAAATTCCTAACTTTGAGTATGTGAAAACTTTCCCTCCAACATCCAGTTCTGATTTTATATCAAAAGCAAACCATGAAATCTCAAAGTGGTATAAATGCTAAAGTGAAAAATCTTGATTATACAGCTTGTTTGGAGAGCTTCTTACAACATTGAGATAGGACTCGACTGTCCAAATGTAGGCATGTATTATATCTGTATCTGAGCTTGTCATTTACATTCCCTTTATAATAAAGAAAGAAAAATAAGCATATTTAGCCTGTAGTTAATAGAGAGGTCTTGGTCTGTGAAACAGAATCATGCTCAAGAAATGCCAGTGTCTTGCTGTGTCTCACTAATTGAACAGAGCTCAGATACACACTTTAGAGACAACTAATGTTAAGTGAGGTGAATTCTGTCTTTAATATCGCAGGTGTGTATTTCTATATTAGATTAGATTTCTAAGCTCTTGCATTAAATTCGGTAACATTTAACATGTGAATCTAAGGCATTATGATCCCTTATTGTAAAATTTTAAAAGATACTTCATTGTCCGTTAATTTGAAGCACTCTAGTACAAGCAGCTGGTAGTATTAAATGCAGTTTTCTGACACTTGATCACCTTTAGGTTTTTCTGAGGCTTTGCTTCTAGGAAGTTGAAACAAATATTTGTAACAGAAGGTATTTTTTATAGTATTCCTGACTTGTACTGCATCAGTAAGAAGGACCTTTGTCCAACAGGTTTGTTTGTGCTTTCACCTGCTTCAACTCCAGCTCTTTGCTAACACATTTGGACGGTGAAAGCTCTCTCATGAGACTGGAAAGGTTGCTAAGGGTATTGATACAACTACCACTGTGGGAAATTATCATCCCACAAGTATCATAAAAGTCTGTATTTGTGCTACAGTCAACTCTAATTCTGATACCAGAAGAATAGCTTTCTCATGCCCTTAACTTATACTTGTGAAAGATCCATCAGTTAGAGGAATCTCATATAACATCTATTAACACTGAAATAGAAACATAGTTTTTTCTGTGTGTACAATGATAAAGGTTTACCAGAAACAATCAGAAGTATTGCAACTTTATTTTCACATTAAAATCTTAACCTACCAAAGTTCATTTGCACAACAGGTGTTTTTCAGTGGTAGCAGCTTCCTGGACTTCATGTTAATCATTTAGGGTCAAATTCTGCTGCTTTCATTAAGCCTTGTTAGTGAGTTTTTCCACTGGGAAAAAAAAAAAAAAAAAAAAGAAATAAGTAACATGATTTTTAACAGTGTTCTCTTCACCTGAATGCACTTGGCTCTGTTTCTTAAACTACATGGAATAAACAACTGATCAGCATGGTGTTCTTCCCAACAATATAGGCTCGATAATTCAGCAAGTCTTTTTGCAGAGACTTACTGCCTTCAGTAATTAGCTCCAAGACAAAATATGGAGAAATCTATAAAGGCATGTTGGGGCACTCAGTTCACACAGACAATGCCTACCATAATTAGGGCAGGATAACAAATCCAGGTGCCAACACTGGGGATAAGTATCCTAATAGCTCTGCCTACGAACTGCATATATCGATTTTCTTTTGGAATTTTTCTGGTTTAGATTTTTTATGTGCCCTCCTTTGTGATTGTTTTAACAAATTGGCAGTTTCAAGGTGTTTTGATTGCATGTTCTGACTGGGTTGCGTTCTGGGTTGATATGCGCTTGGAAATGGCTTGGCTTCAGCCTAATGCAGATGAAAAATGAAGCCAAAATGGGGGCAGGTGGGGTGCATGTGGATTATTTTCCCCACAGAATGCAATGCTTGGCTTTCAGCTATATTTATTATATATCTTATGAGAATTACTTTGGCCCTCTTTGTAACATATGTGAAAATGTAGGTTGTTAGTCACATATGGAGAATATTAGGTTTGCTTTAGTTGGTTGTGGTGGGTTGACCCTGGCTGGTTGCCAGGTGCTCACCAAAACTGCTCTATCACTCCCCATCTCAGATGGACAGGGGAGAGAAAATATAATGAAAGGCTCATGGGTCAAGATAGGGACAGGGAGAGATCACTCACCAATTACTGTCATGAGCAAATCAGAATCACTAGGAGAACTTAGTTTAATTTATTACCAATCAAATCAGAGTAGGATAATGAGAAATAAAAACAAATCTTAAAACACCTCCCCCCCACCCCTCCCTTCTTCCCAAGCTCAACTTTACTTCCAATTTTCTCTCCCTCCTCCTCCACCAGTGGTGCAGGGGGACTGGGAATGGGGGTTGCGGTCAGTTCATCACCTGTTGTTTCTGCCACTCCTTCCTCCTCAGGGGGAGGACTCCTCATACTCTTCTCCTGCTCCAGCGTGGAGTCCCTCCCACAGGAGACAGTCCTCCAGGAACTCCTCCAATGTGAGTCCTTCCCACAGTCTGCATTTCTTCCAAATTGTCACAGTGTGGGTCCCTTCTGTGTGCTGCCAGTCCTGCAGGAACAGACAGCTCCAGTATGGGTCCCCCGTGCGGTCACAAGTCCTGCCAGCAAACCTGCTCTAGCATGGGCTCCTCTCTCCAGGGGGCTGCTGGTCCTGCCAGGAGCCTGCTGCAGCATGGGCTTCCCACAGGGTCACAGTCTCCTTTGGGCATCCACCTGCTCTGGTATGGGGTCCTGCCCGGGCTGCAGGTGGAGATCTGCTCCAACGTTAACCTCCACGGGCTGCAGAGGGGCACAGCTGCCTACCATGGCCTGCACCACAGTGAATCTCTTCACTGGCACCTGGAGCATCTCCTCCCCCTAGTCCCTTATTGACCTTAGTGACTGCAGAGTGTTTCTCTTACATATTGTCACTCCTCTGTCTGTCTGTAATTGCTCTTCTGCAGATTTTCCACCCCCCCTTCTTAAATACATTATCACAGAGGTGCTACCATTGTTGCTGAAAGGCTCGGCCTTGGCCAGGAGCAGGTCTGTCTTGGAGCCGGCTGGAACTGGCTCTGTTGGACGTGGGGGAAGCTTCTAGCATCTTCTCACAGAAGCCACCCCTGTAGCCTCCCCACTGCTACCACAACCTTGCTATGCAAGCTCAATTCATTGGTATAGCACAGAAAGTCAGAATCTGACACTAACATTAAAACCTTATTTCTTTGGCCCACTCACACTGGTTTAGAGGTGTTAGTGTATAGAAGAGTTTTCAGTGGTATTGAACCTTTCTGCATCTCTTTATTATCCTTGTTGCAGCCTTTAGAGAACAGCCGGGAACAGTCTCAAATGGCTTACGTTGTGCTGCCTGTACTCCTCCATGTGACAGACCACTGCAATCTGCTTTACTAGCGTCAGGGTTTGGTCAGAATGTGTGGGAGCCGTGACCAGCTCTCTGAGAGGTCCCTGCTCTGTTTTGCATCATGTACATTCAGTAAATTAGAATCTTGTCCTAGAGGATTACTGTACCTAAATAGCACTTATGCATACCTAACTGCAAATAGAAGAGAGACTTATACCTTTCCATTTATTAGAAAGTCTATCCTTGTATTTTATGCACAACGATAAAAGAAAAAAAAAAAAAATCTAGACACCAGGTGTTGAATGCTTAGTCATTTTAGCTTCCCTTTTATTGATTTGCAAACAGATGGTAGATAGACAAAAAGAAATAAAGAAGCCTATGGCTGATGAAGGGGGATATAGCAGATAAGTATAAAAAACAATGAAGGGAAAAAGAAAAAATAATCTGGAAAAGAACCTGAAATTTTCACTTTTCAATCCTATCCAACACTGATGAGGGTCCTCAGGCGATGTCAGAATATGGTCTGTCTGTGCCCTGGCTCAGGATGTGTAGGGGAACTCCAGTGATGTCAGTGTAATTCTTCCCTGATGAACGCTGTCTGAGCCCAGAACTTTTGAGTACATCAGAGGGTTAAGATCTAGATTGGGATGAGGATAAACCTTAGTAGCTTTAAGGCTACAAAGAGTCTTCTGTAATGCTGTCTTGTCACGTTATATCCAGTTGTTCATTCCAAGGCAGGATAGTAGGTCAGAGCTGCAGGGAGCTATTCAATCAGCTTGTCCATGTAGGAGGTCCTGGAAATGGAGGGAGACAAATGTGCAGCTGAGGCAGCCACACAGGAGAGCAGAATATGAGGGGCAGCAAAGTCAGGCTGCTTTTGTAAAAAGTCCTGCACCAAGCCTGCCTGCTCGTAACTACTCTGAGAAATGTGAAATATATTGTTTGCTATGCTTTTTCATTTTTAACAGCATTATTTTATCTGGTGTTCCTTCTATGCATCTTTGAGGAGTAATTTTAGAACATATTCAACTGTAACCAATAAAACTTGTGCTTTTTTAAAATCTTCTTCCTAATATTTACTGGAGGCATAACACGGGCCTTAAGTCTGATGAATGCCATTTAGTGCCTTTTTATTTGAAGAAAACCCTGTGCTGAAAGTGCAAGAAGCATTTATTGTTTCCTTTTCCTCATTCAAGATGGACGCATGTGTCCTTGTCTTTTGATTACATGGTAAAGGGGTAATGTGGCACATACAATTGCTAGGCAGAGAAGACTTTCTATGGCTAAGATACAAAACTTAGCAGCCAAGGCCAAATGATTAGTGTCTGACTCTGCTGTAGACTGATCCAAACATGTTGGCAAACCTCTGCTTGCCTCTAAGCATGGATTGACTATGTCTCCAAGCCCATTTATACCTCACTTTTGCTAAAGGGAGTATTCCCAGCACTGCATTCTTTCTATCTTTACACACACACACTCACCCCTCAGTTACTATCCACTTGCTCTAGGCACTTCCATTACACCAGCTTCACCATTTAGCATATATGCCTTTGTGAGCCTGTTCAACTCACTAAGCTGGCAGGAAGCTAAAGTAACTGGGTGTAAGGAAGTAATTTTTGTGAGACTCTTTTTTCCTGCCAGCTTAGGAAGTTGAACCAACTCAGCGAGGGATCTGACAAACTCCAAAGCTAGTGCAAGGGGAAGGAGGTGACCTCTGAGTAGCAGGGTGGAATCACAGTGTAGGGTCAAGGAACAAAAGAAAGGAAGGCAGAGTCGCAGAGAAGAGAGAGGAATGGAAGTACTTTCTTGATAGAAGCTCAAATGTAGTGTCAGACTGTATTTGTACTCTCTGCGACCCTTTTTGTCACTGGGGGTTTTACATAACTTGCAAGGTTAGTGTCACAATGAATGAGGTCCTCCAATTCAATGCAGGGTTCAATGGAGTAAAATGGCTTAAGAACACACATATATATTTAAAACAGATTAACCTTATAGAATTACTGACCTGAACAATTTGAAGCCAGGTTTTCAGCTAATACATAAACCATTCTTTTGTACTTTTAAGACCAGAAGAGACCATGTGTTTCCCAGTATTTAAATGCTAGTTATGTTTACTACAGCATCAACAGTGTTCCTTTGCTTCTTATAAAGGCAAAGTAGCAAGCTTCAGGTAAAAGGAAAATGCCATAGCTGTGTAAAAATCAGATCTTTACCAGCATCCTGTGCAGGAGACCTCTTTTTTGACAACCTTTTCAGAATCATTTGATTTTTGAAAAATGCATGTAGCTATTGACAAAAGCTGTTCTTGAGCAAAGGCCGTGACTTTCTTGAGGAATAAAAGAGGCACAACTTCCTGTCATAGTATATGCCCTTGAGTTTTTTACACTCCTAGAAGTATGAATTTATAAAGATAAATCCTCAGCCAGTGTAAATGTACATGGCTCCAGTGAGTTCAGACAAAGCTGACTTGTGATTTTTTTTTTCCCTTGGGTAAAATGATGTGTTGTGGCTGAGACGATTGCATTGTTCACAACCACTGAAAGGATCATTTCTGCTCCCAGTCCACAGGCCCACTCCCTTCCTTGTGCTGGCTTCAGCTGTTGTGCTCTGCTGAGCCACTTCAGCTTGCTAGAACTGAGAAAAAAATATTCAGCTGGAGAGTGTAACTTTACCCTGGGCTGGAGGTGTTTCCTGCATAACTGAGTTTGTGGTGTTAGTGTGAAACAGGTAGGTTGCTCAACTGAGGAAAAAACCTTGAATTGGTTTAATCTGGAAAAAAAAACAACCCAAACTTCAGTGTTGCTCGCAGTCTAAAGCCCACCCAATGCACAGTCAGAGATATGGAAACAGTATAGAAGTGAATATGTCAAATAATAGCAGTTTGGTTTAGATCTGTGACATTAGGTCAGAATCACTTTAAAGACACAGTTGTTTTTCTATTTTATTAGATATCTGGGAATTTAGTTTCCCAAAAGATTTCTGGTGATGTTGAGCTCTGGGGAAGAAATAATCTAGTTTAATATGTAAATGTTCTTGCACAGACAGTTCCTTTAATATCAAAGCTCTGTATGCCTTTAACATGAAGACTTCTGATAAGATCTAAACAAAATAGTTCACTCAATGTCTTTGTCTAATTTAGTAAGGATTAAAGAAAATTTTTCCATTTATGTATGATAGAACTGTGAAATGAGAGCTAACGATACAGTCAACAGAAAGTAATTCTGTTTATGCTACATTGTGCTGTCCAATAGAGTTTGAAATTCATGGAGTTTCTATCAGTTTGATTCAAGCTTATTTCATTCTCTAGAGTTTCTTACATATTGGAAGTGGAAACTGAGAACTGGGATCTGTTGAGTATTTCCTAATGCCTATTTTAAATCATTACCCAAATCAGTTATCGTTACCATATTAATCAGGCTAGAACTTAAAAAACGAACAAAACACCACCACCCTACCACCCTAATGGAAATTAGGAGAATGTGACCGCATGTAAAACTTGAAATTCCCTAAAATTGCAGGATGTCTCGATGTCTTGTAGCTGTGGCACAATGAATCTTTCACTACATAGAGGCAAACCCTAGAGTGTGTCTAGCTTTGCCATTTGTTTTGAACCAAAATAAAATCACATATTAGAAGAAAATATATTAGTAAGTAGCTCCTGCTGGCACAAAGTGTTACACCACACTTGTAGCACTTTCTGCTTGACTGCTAAGCTATATAGAAAGTTTTCTAGAAGCAGTTTACAGTTTTAACCATGGACTTACTGTGTAAAATTACTAATTATTTAGTGAAACTAAAAAAGTGGTTTTGGGTTAATAGCTGGCCAATGTATACCGTCTGCTTTCTTTTTAGAGACTGAGAAAGCAAATTGAAAAGTCAGCTGCTGTGGGTATCAGTTAGAATGCATGACTTTTCAAAGGGGGGGTGTTCAGGTTAGTAATACAAATATTTGTTTAATCTATTTCTTTAAAACAGTTCTGTAATTCTCTGATACCCCTATCACAAATCTAGGAACTACAGGTGATGATACAGAATAATCAATATCATTCTTTTGGATAACTGATGCATCCTTGAGGGAGGATAAATCATCCATTATGTGGGGCTTTTTCACCTACTGATAATCCAACTTGCAAAAAATAAGTACGTACTTGGTGGAGAATTTTTTGCAGCCAAATACAGCAGGCTATATTTCTTCCTGCAGAGGAAGTATCAGAAGGGGCAATGTAGTCTCTTTCAATTCTAGCTGTTGTAGTCATTATGTTAGTGTTGGTCATTCTGTGGGAAAAGGATTTGATAATGGTTTTAATTTGCCTCTCAGACTTGAAAAATACTGACTCTGTCTACAGAAAGATCCCGTCCAATGTGCTGTGTGTACATTCACATACTCATGTGATTTGAAGCTGCATGTAGTCAGATTTTAAGTTCATTAATTTACATTTGACTTGTGTAAGTGTGAAGTAGGTGTCCGTCTTTCTCTGACAAAACCTTAGTTCATCCCAATTTGGTACTGTTTCCTTGATCAAAATGCCACTACTGTTCAGACTACCACAGAATGCATTTTCTTAGACTCTACAGCAGATGATCAGAGAAATGAAGCTCACACAGTCCAGTCGTCTCTGCCGTATCTGTGAAAAGGTTAAATCACAAAGGCTTTAGCTTTAAAGTATTAGCTGCTGGAATGAGCCTCCAGGCCTTGGAGTAAGAGTTTGATCTAATGATTGAGTGGTCCAGTTTCAAGATGCTTTTCTCCAGCATGCTGCAGACTTCTTCAGTTTCTGCTAAAGTTTTAGCAGAAATAAAGTTTCCTTTATTATTAGAGCTGGGCCTGAACATGACAGTTCAGGCTGCCTGCCTGCTTGGAGAACTAATAGGCAGAGGTGGTTGGGCTGGAAGCTTAGCCTGCTTCCTGCTCTGGGCAGTGAGCTCAGATGCCAACCCTTCTTTGCTGGTGGAGAATCTTTGTTTGCTCACTGACATGAAAGAATTCAGCCAGAACTCACCTGAAGTAAAAATGAATCAGGTTTATCAGCAAGAGTTCCCTTTGTCAGCAAAAATCCAGAGTGCTTTTCCAGCATCATTGTTTTTCGGCTCCCAGCAACCATGCAAGCACCAGTTGCTTCAGAATTGTTTTCAATCTTGAGCCTAAGGTTTCAACTTTTATTGCATCCCTTAGAAACAGCCTACTTAGAAACTTTCACAGAAAAATCTAACCCTCTTCTCCAACAAGGCTTCTGATTTCCTGATAACTCACTGGACTGTCAGGGCTCAGAGGGGAAATGGCTGAAGTTTCTACACTGTTAATTATGCAGTTTAGGATCCACAAAACTTCCTTTGGACTCTGCTCATTCATAAAAGACCCAAGTTATCTCATTTATTTTAACTGCTAAAAAGCCACTATAAGCTGCAGGGGCATTGCCTGGCCTCAGCAAAATTAATAGAATGACAATGGAAAAGAATTTAATCTGCAGTTGGAATCATGCTACCACTAACCAACTTCATCCCTGGAGAGCAGCTATTACAGTATTTCTAGAAATGCAAATAAGACCATGCGCTAGTATGACTAACTGGAATTTTTAAGCTAAGGGGAAGTTGGTTCTGGTGTGCCAAAGATTTTCAGTCTTTGATCTCAGGAACCTTAAAGAGCCATAATAACTTTGGTGAGCCATATGGTTTGTGGTCCCTAGTGATAATGGTCTGTGGTTCAAGAAACTTCTCTGACATGAGAATTGACCTGGCTGTCTCTAGACTATGAAGAGCTCTGCACCTCCACCAGAAAAAGGGCAGGGAGGAAGCACTGAAACAAGCTGGAAAAGTTTGAGAATTGCTGCAATAAGCACTTGCAACATATTTCATTTCTCCGCTGTCTTTGGAGGTTATTACTTACACATACAACTGCAGCATTCCTCCCATGCTGCTAGTTTGTAAAATCTGATTTAGGGAAGTCTGTTTTCTACTTGGAGCTCTCATCACAGTCAAGCGTGGCAATGAGCTCCAAGTGGAGATTCTGCAAGAAGTGTTGTGATGAGTTGGCACCTGCAATATTTTCTATGTTAATTCAGTGAAATAACTACTTTAAGTGGAGAAATTAATCATTAATGAACTACATTAAAAACTTCAGCTTAGTACTGGACAAATACATTGTAACACTTGCTTATCTTTTTTATTGTTTCTATAATGTGTATAATTTTCTGTTAGACTGGAAATATATGTGGGGTTTAATGGTGTAGGCAGTCCTGATTTCATGACAGTATAAGCCACTGGTTTTATTGCATTTAATGACTTTATAAATTAAGTGATTAAATTGTTCAGTAGATTTAGACTTGGTATATAAAGTAGCCTATTCTGATTTGAAATTTAATTGAATGTGTATCAGTTGTCCTTCATATCTTTCATATAAGAATTTAGTGTTATTCAGTACCTATTTTTTTCCAAGTAAAATGAGCATAATTAAAAATTCTTAATTAGCTGAAGCATATTTTTGGTTTCATTTTGCTTTAATTCCTCACTGAATTGTCTTTATTATCTGTTAAGGGAATTGCTCCCAATCCATTAGCATTTATCATATTGGAAAACCCATTTTAATTGTAGAAATTCTTAAGGTAGACATAGACAAGGTAGTCTTTGTGCAGCTCCAGCACAAAGCTTGGCTTATGCTGCTACAGGTCTTCAGATCCAAAAACGCAGCTCTGTAGCGGGTTCTGTTATTTAAGACACATGGCATTGTCTGCATGCTTGGCATATCCTTGCAGCAAAGTTAATTCGAAGTTATTTATTTACCGCCTTTAACCCTTCAACTGCCTCTGAACAGCCATCTCCCTCCTGCAGTTGGCAGAACTTTTAGTCATCCCTACATGACTCAGCATGAGGTTCACATCCTGGCCAGAGCTCAAAATCTCTGCTTTCACCTGGATCAGTCCTGTCCTCCATGCTGGGAGTCCTGGTCAGGGCACTCACTGCATGGTTGCTCACTGGGAGGGTCTCGCACTGAGGGAGGATGAAGGTGCAACTCAGCAGCCAGAACCCCACAATGTTCAAAAAACTCTGATGCCACTAAGCAGAGTGTCTTGCCCACTTCCAGCTCAAACCAAGTGAGATGTCAGAGGAGCTTGAAGGCAGAAGCCTGGAAGACTACTGGCTTTATTATAAAAACTGGTTTGAAACAGATGTAATGTTACCATTTTGCAACTGGACTTAATAGTCTAAGGGAACATCACAGCACCATCTGCATTTAAACAAATAAAATAAGCTTCTGTCATAGCTGTGAGCTGTGATTTTAACTGTTTTTTCAAGTGGCTAGTGGCCAGCTTATATTTCTAATGCTCTTACAAATGCTAATGCCTGCATGCTAGAGAAGTGTGTAAAGATGACAGACTTAGATGACAGAAATCCAAAAGTTTTCAGGTTTTTTTCAATTTAAAGTTGTTTATTGGGAAAGATATTTAAATGTTTTTTACATATGGAATGTTTTTCTGGAAAGAAAATGGATTAAAATTTTATGTAGGTAAAAAACATAGCATGATATCTTGTTTATGTAATGAGAAGTAAAGAAAAATATATCTATCTCCCCTTGAATTATATGAAACATTATGAGTTATTTTAATTAACTAGTTAACCGCTTCCAACTGGAAGGTGCTGTGGAAATAAAAACTGTTATTGCTAGTTGTTTTGGTACATAAGTACCAATGAGTATTTCCTACATTCAAGGCTAATTACTTCAAAAGGTACATTTAATTAAAAGAAACAACCCTACAATTTGTCAGTATAGATTGTTTTCACTGCCAATAGTTAACAAAGAACTACTTCTTCAGAAAATACTGTAGTGCTGGAAGATTCATTGCAAGTGTGTAACTTAGTAATATCATTGCAATTCTCCTGAAAGACAGTTGCAAAAATTTAAAACAGTGTTTCTCCAGAGTTCTAGTAATGAAAGAATGAACAGTCTTCCCACAAAGAATTGGCAAATTTCTTGCACGTATTCTCGCAAGTGAGATAGCTCCTTCATTTAAAAAAAAAAAAAAAAAGCATAAGTTTGACAAGTAGATGTGTTAAGGGGCATTACCTTGCCAACAATTTTTCAGTTTATGTCAATTAAGCAAGAAATAGGTTAATATTAACTCTGTATTTACTGAACAAATTTATTTCTTTTATTTGGCTTCTTAAGACCATAACTTGCAAAGTTTAGCTCACTAAATTGAGATGTGTTAAAGCATGGGCTGGAGATGATGCTCACTACAGTACATGTCATGTTTTTACAGAGGAGGCTTTTGCTTCTACTAAACACAACAGGGAATGTGCAGGTTTAGACCGAAAAATGTATTCTGAGCTTTAAGGTTTGTGATATTTTCATTTCTTTTGTATATTTTTAGTCACTGTTTGGCCAATGTTACAGTTTATCAAAATAACATGTGGCATTTCCTCTTCTTCCAGACCAAACTACAAAAAAAGTGTGTAGCTGTTGTTACTTATTGGAAGTGGATGAGGCACACAAAAGGGAAACTGTAGACCAGGACACACTGTTTAAGAGCTGAATGAGGATGCAGAGGAGCACAGGTGTTTGAAGATTAATTTGCTCCAGTACAAGGAAATAAAAAAGGAAGAAAATTAGTGAAGGATACCTAAGTGTGTCTTCAGTACAAAATTAGAGCAAATACAAGGATTCTTTTTACAATGATTGTAGCAATATTTCATCAGAAGAAAGCTCAAATGGGAAAAAAGGTACTATTAAAACCTAAATTCATGACTCAATTTCCATGATTATACTAAAGCAAATGAAATTGTCAAATGTAATTACCTTTAAGTTTTAAACATAAGAATGATTTTGCATGAAAAGAACATTGTAATGTCTTTTCTTTACGTATAATTAACACAATTAGAAGAACTAGGGAGGCAGAGGTACATGGAATTTAAGAGATGATTATAGTAGAGAAAATTACAAAATAAGATATACGAGAGACTCATGGAAAAAACTTACTTCATCTCAGAGTAACTGTTTTGGGTATTGTGAAGATTAGAGAATTTCTCACATGGCTTTAAGGGAAGGTATGTATCTGTGACACCATTTCAGGAAAACATAAATCATCATCTCTAAATGATCACTGTCATTTGAAACACTGCTAAAAGGTTTTGAGGGTAAATTTTCAAATGGTGATGCTTGCTAACCTTAGAATCAGTTTCAAGGATCTTTGTGGCCTCTAACACACCTCTTTTTCTTTCATGAAACTGTGATTTTGATAAGGGTCAGAAATTGCTCTCTCTTCTCACAGAGGATTATCATTAAAGAGTTGTCGAAATCTCAGTTATTCATGGAGTTCTGTGTAATAATGGCAGCCAAAACTCTGAATAAAGGAATAAAGACTAAATAGGTAATTGAAGATAAATGCCTTGCTTCAAGCTAGATTTTTCTGAAAGAATCCTACATTTTACTGTGAATTTGAGCTTTTCCTTCTGCCCCTCAAAAATCTCATTTGAAGCTGCCTAATTGGGCTAGCATGAGAACAGTTATCCAGGCCAGCCACTTTTTCATATTTAAATCTTTTTTTTTTCTTTGTATTCTATATTATTATTGCTTTTTATGTGTGATTTTATATAGATTACAGTAATTATAGAGAAACATGGAACCAGATCTCCTACGGGTTGGAGATAAGAGGTCTTGAAAACATCTACTTCTGATGTGTTTCTCAGCAGGATCTATTTCATTATTATGAAATTATCGCAAGAAACCAGAGCTTTTTGCCTATGACTCCAGACAATAATATGTGATGAACGCTCTGATAAAAGAACAGGAGAGAGCTAAGCCTGGTAAAGCGAAATCTGCAGTGGTGAAAAACAAAAGTTGTGGCACAGTAAATAGGATAATATCTCTGAGCTTTCAATATCTTCAGTTAGAAGAATAACTTGCTCTGTGACAGATATAGGACGAAGTGAAGAATCAGATTAAACCCAAGAACATCAGAGTGTTTAGGGTGCCAAAAGTGCACAGGGAGATAATTCATTTTTGGATTGCTTGATTTGAAAGATACTTCATCTTCATATCACAAAGTTTGCTTTATGTAATGAAAAATCACACCATTTTCAAAGCAGACAAAATAGGAAGGAGACGCAGGTGCTGTTTAGTCTGAGATATAAAAGATATGGAAGGGACATTTAGATTGATGGGAAAGCAAAACAAGCTTTTCTCTAAGAAAAATCTTTTTTTCCTTATCTAGAATTCATACCTCCTAAAAGGTTCTTTTTGATTTCTCCATTAAAAACAAACAGACAGGCAGACATGTAGTGGTAGAATAAAATAAATCATATAGAGGAGAATTTGTAGTCTTCCTTCATGTGCATTTTCATTGTATATAAGCTCAGATGGAGATGAAACAAACTGCACTTGCACCTAGATTCTTGCCCTGAGCGAAACCACTTATATTTCTGGAGAGGTTAGCATAAGGCAAAAAGCCCCTGGGTTGAACTCCAAGCATGGTTTATCAAAATTTTCTTTCAATTTATTTTTTCAGCAGAAAGGTATTAGTGATAATGACTAATAAAACACCAAAAGCGATGTTGGTACTAGCTACATTTTCTTTGAAAACTGAAGGGGAATTTTTTTTGTTCAGTTGGTTGATTTTTCAGGTCTTAATAGCACTGTGACAGAAGGGATTTTTCTTCTAAAATTCATGCTTCGTGTTTGGCTTTAATCTGATGTCAGTCATGTTTTTTCATTTGCTCTTTTTCCATGTAATAGGCTATTTAACAGTTGTTTACTTGTTGCTCTTTTCCCCTATAAAAAGCTGCAAATCATGTGGCAGCAGAATCTGATTCTAAATACCTGTCTTGATTTTTGAAACAACAAAAAGCAGATTTTTGAAAGAACAAATGAACTTTTCATCCAGCAGTGTTTTTAGTTGTTTTATCAATAAAACATTTCCTTTTGTGCCAGTCCAAACAGTTTTATTATAATTTGACTTTTAAAAGCTTGGCAGTCTCTTTGTCTTCAATAAGACTACATCTTTTTCTCATCACCTAGATGCTCACACCCATTTCTTTACTACTTGGAGGTTTAGTATTTTAAAAGCAAGAATAAGGAGTAGGAATTATTGTTGATATTGTTTCTATGCTTCCATGAAGAAAAAGGGATATTATAATTAAATGCTAATATTACAAATGTTTATACATATCCTTCTCTCATTTTTGTCTTCTGAATAGTCTTCCTTGACACCTTTTTCCTTAGTAAAGCAATTCATCGATGTGACCTTGGAAGTTTGAAGGTGTAAGACTCACATGACCAAGTCTGCTTAATCTGATTCCAGTTAGACTGGACTGAAAGTATGGATTGAATTCATCACTGCTCTTTGTGAAACGAAGCAAACTTCTTCAGCTGTTTTGGTCATTTATGAACATTTGGCATCAGGGTTAGTGTTTAGCTACCAAACTTCAGACTTCCAGCTTTGATTTCTAGTTTAGGATTTAGTCTCCCGGGACTCATTTATGTGTAAAAGGTGGGGGGAAAGAGAATGTGGAAAGGAATATGTGGAGGGACAAGAGGAGAAAAGGTCTCCAGAAAGTGATTAAATGCACCTAAATTAGGCTGTCATGTCTCTTACAAGACTATTCTTGCTTTCAAACAATTTATTTTTTTTTTTACTTGCTGTCTTTCATGTTCCTTTCAGCCTACAGTCCTCCTCTGCTAAAACTGTGGACTTTTCAGGGAATAAGAGTGGAGTTATTCTAGCTGGTGGGTTTTTGGAGCATCCTGAAATATCATTTCACAAATCTTTTGCCTCATGCTAGTGTGTTTTAGAAGAGTGCAGACTTTTCAAGACTCCAGTGGTGCTTCTGGTGAGAGAACTTTGAAAACTCAAGGAAGCTCAGGTTGCCAATCCCTTCATCTACTGCTAGTAACAAATAATGACTAGAGACCATTTCATTATATGTGAAATTATTACTAAATTACTAATCTAACATGTATTTAATTAGAAATCATATGTATATTTTCAGTGGCACACAGAGTGTTATATATGTGTGTGAGTGTATAAATATAGATGTATGTATGCATATATGTATAATGCCACTGAGAAATGCCGAGCTGGATTTTCTTTCTTATCGTAATACCAGACCATCAGTCCTCACTCACTCTTCAAATAAATGATGTTTGTTTATATGTGCTATCTAAGTACCAAGTAGAAATCCAGTCTGTTTATTGTCCCTGTAGAAATACTTCCTTCTAATGAAGTCTTCCAAAGCTTCCTAATTTATTTTCCTCATCTCTCTCAGGTTACACCAATGCCATGCAGGTACTTAAAATCTAGCTTGTCAGATTCAGTGTGTGAATGTATGTCTTTACTGCTAACTCAGGTCCATGTAGCGGTTCCCAAGCTTAGCTATACGTCAGCTAGATCAGCCACCAATAGAAGGGCTGCCAGTGCAGCACAGGACTCAGTATGGTCTGTGAAAACTCTTTCAGGAGCTTAGGGAAATATGAGCAGATAGTCCATGGATTGTGATTATATTTTGCTCTAATTAAAAGCTAAATCAGGATGACCACAGCATATGCTCCCAAATAGTCAAATATAAAGGAAAAATCAAGGATTCACCAATAATAACATTTTCTTTGTATCTCATGAAATTGCAAATAACTGTGATCTTAGGGCCTATGTAGCAGGCAAGCGTTATGATGGAAATAAAAAGGAAAGATAGTAAATCCTATATTCTGTACCACACTTTTCTCCAGGTATTTAGGGAAAAAAGAGTAGTGCCAAAAAAAATTGGAGTTCACAGCATAGGTTTTTAATAGCCTCAAATACTATTTAAAAATGTATCCAAACACCTGAGTTGATTTTTTTGTAGACAATGTTTATTCATTTGCAATTGTCCACATGGAAAAATATTTGCTTAAGGAATATGTTGCCCCATAAATGATTCTGTAAGCATCTCATCCGCTGTTTCACAATGGATAGGTTTTCAGCTGGATTAAGTCTAATTTCACATCATTTTTTTCCCTCTCAAAACAAAAATAACAGGTACATTCCTTCCTAGTTCTTTTTTTTAAACTGGATTTGTATTTTTGACAACTCTCCAGTCTGGTGGCTTTTTGGCAGTGCAGCGGACTTTTGCTGTGATCTTCCAGATAAACTTAATGGTTGTATCTTGTGATTCGGTTGACAGTCCCAGGAAGCGATCTAGAGTGAATCTGAGCATTTGAATTCATGTTAACACTTGAACCTTCTCATTATTAAGTCCAGTGCTTTGCTTTATTTTAATTATGCAAGTTGAATGTTGGCAGGTATAAAGAAATAAGCAAAAACAAAATAGAGGAGATTATTACATGATAGTATAAATACATGCTGTGTCAGCTTCTTGAACTTTGTATGCAGGTGTGGTCCCTTTACTTCGTAGAAATAATATGTTTGAAAACTATTCAGAGGTAGATTGCAGAGATGACCAGACATACAGAGCAACTTTTAACTCACATGAATAAGTACACCATCACTCTTCAGCCTGGAAAAAGAGGCTGAGGGAAGACCGTGGGTAGCATAGAGAGAAGGGTGAAAAGGCAATGAGTATTTATTGGGTTTTCCACTACAAGAACTGAAAGGGCATAAAGGGCCACAAATTTGACTTGTAGGCAAAGTGATTCTTCACGGGCAAATAATGAAGGTTTATTTTTTAAAAGTGATGAATGTATGGAAGAGAACTGTATTGCAAGGCTGTGAAGTACAGATTCAAATGAAGGCCATGATGTAATTTGCTCAAGTCTAGAAAAGGTTCTAAGAAATATCACTGCATGCCATCCATCATCTTAATGTTCTTCACCAAGCATTCATTGTTAGTACTGCTAGAGACCTTGGATCTAGTTGGCAGGGCTATTTTTCCCTTTTCTGATGAAAAGCACTGTAGAACATTTTTAACAACAGGACCAAAAGGAAGTATACTTATCTAGATACAGAATTTATAAACCTGGTTATCACATTTTTTTTTAAACCCATTTAAATGGAAAAAAGACCTGGAGTTCTCCAACTGGTTGTTGTCCTTTACATTGTAAAGGTTTTAATTCAAATTTCTTAGAATTTGAAGAGATCAGGTTTTCAGTAGTGTAAGAGTTTGGATGGTCAGAGAGGTGGAGTTTCCTCTGTCTAATAAGATGTGTGACCTGTTTCTTAACCTGCCATTTTAGACTTCATCTGGTAAACCAGAATTAATTCCCCCAATTTCTCTTTGTAGGCGCATTGCAGTTCACATCTTGAATGTCTCCATCAGTCTTTTATCCATCCCTGCTACTATATTTTGACATATATCTGTTAAGGTTTTGACGTATGTTTTGGTCTAACTATGAATTTGTTAAAAGGTGACCTTTTGATTTGATTGTTTGTCTGACTTCAGTGCTAATAAGCTGAAGGATGAGGTGTCTAATGAATCCTTTGTATAGAAATAATGATAGATGACTTATTTGGAATTCTACAGACAGCATGGCCAAGCATGCTGAGGAGTCCCTGGAACTGAACCAATCTTACAGTGGGAAGCTTTATTGATTACACAGAGACAGGGCACATTTTAATCATTTTTACAACACTGTACTGCCTAAGGTACTAAAATCGATTAAATGAGGATTATAAACTTTGTTTTAAACTGGATCCTAAATTGTTTCTTGATGTACAGTCAACACCAACTCTGTGAGATCAATCACAGTTACTAAGGCATATTAAAATCAACTTGTTTAATTTTAATTGCTCATATGCCTGACCCTCTGTGAGGCAGCTGTTCATAAAGCTAAATTGCTTTTCGCCCAGACAGGAGTTTCATTTCACTTCATGGTAGATTTTTGCCTTGTACACTAACCAGCATTTTGCTTTCCTTTCTCCCTCCTTCCTCCTGGCCCATGATACTCATTTCTCTTCAGATAATTTTCTCTCTTTTTTGCTTTATATCCTCATTAGCAGAAGCTGCAGCCTTGTTAATGAGCCAACTTTAACAAAGTAGGAGGATCATTTGAATTATTAGTTAATGTAAAGTTACAGACCTAGAGGTCTTTTCAGGAGTCTCAGTTAACCTGTGCTACATGAGTGATCATACTTGTGGACCCCTAATCAGATCATAAAAACTGCTGGCTGTGTTGATGGGTGCATTGTGAACAGGTACATTTATTTTAGACTTGTATTACATTTTCTGTTTAGCTGCATACATTTTAGTGTCCTACACTCTGTTTTTCTTAGGGGAATTCTATAAATCTATTTAGTAATTTCATTCCTGCTTTTGCATCTTCTGTCATTCTGTGTTTTGATGGAGAAAGATCCCTGTTCAGTTTGTATCAATTTATTTCCTTCCTCCGGTATCCGAAGGTAATCATAAGCTTTAGTATCAGAAAAGAAGGAGTAACACACCTGAGTCTTAATCTCACCATACTGAAAGGAGAACATTAGATGTTGCCCTAATCTTCTTTAGTTGAATGACCTTATAAATACCTACTTGCTGCTCAGCATGAACACAACGAGATGCTGCTTTATTCTGAAGAGTATTAGGTGCTTTCAAATTTCTAGTTGATTTTAAGGGTTTTCTGTGTCCTTCAAGAGTCAGTTGAAGATTCTATTTCTGGTCAGTACTTTTAGGCTGATAGTAAATGCAGGGAAATAAGACTATGTGTGTCTTCAAATACAAACACAGTTTGCAAAATTCAGCAAGAGTTTAAAGGAGACTATACCATTTGCAGAGGCTGTTCTGTGAGAGTTCATTGGCTTTGGGATGCACTCCCTTTTGATCTTAAATAGCTTGAATTTCTTAAGATGTTTTTGGAATAAACAAACAGCTATCTCAGTGTGACTTTGTTCTTAATTATCTGGAAGGGCAACACTTTAAACTAGATGTCTATTGAGGTGAATTTGCCCTCTAAATAAAGCACAAATTCTCTTTTTTTAAAAAGACCTGACAAGTTACTAGCTTTATTTAGATAGATCTCTCCACAGAACTGCCAGATAGTAAAACAAACACATGATTTAACTGTTTTCCTCTGACTGGGCCAAATTCAGGAAGAGATGTTTTGCTGTAAGAAGGGGGTGAGATTTGCTTCTATGTGCATATAATCTGGGAAAGTCATTATTATGAATAATGGGCGATCTGAATCAGAAGAGCCCCATGGCTCTCATATTTCAACCAACTACCATGGTGATGGACATCATATAAAAATCTCACTAAAATAGGACTCTAGGATATTCTCCCTAGTTTTTATTATATGGCCCAGGCAAACACTCCCAGAAATGAAAATCCTCTAGGCAATGTTAAATGTAACTCAACCTTGACTTGCAGGAATTTGTCTTCGGAATGGAAAAATTGTTTGTCTCTATGTCCAATTAATTCTTGGCTTTCATTTGAAACTGTCAGCAAGTTTGCCAACCCAGTTTTGATGGGTTTTATTTATGTGATATAAATCCTTGTCGGCTGAGAATTAGTCTCATATATATTGGAAGGTGATTTTTTTTATTCACCAGCAACCTGGATCAAAATGTACACAAGAGACCTGAAAATGAAAGAATCTGTCTCACTTTATGAGCCACAGAGCCAATCACTCTCTTTGAATAGCTTTCGACTCAGCATGCCCTGTACGGGCAGCAGATAAACCAATGAAACATTGATTATTAACAGAAAACAAAATAATATATTATCATCTTACTGCCTAAAACCCCTGTTAGAAAATAAGTTTCTTGAATTCCTCAGACTTACTTTATATGAGAGAAACTTTTCATTTTCTGTACTTGCAAGACCTCTCAATTTATTCTCAGAATGAGAAAGAGTAATGACTGTAATGTTTTTAATCAAACACTTAAGACATATTGCAGAGTGTTTGAGAGTTATTGCAAGTTTCCTTTGCAAATTCTGCTTGGATTCATTCCAACATTTGGAATAGGCCTGTGGTTTTTTGCTGTTATCAATTTTAATGTTACACTCCAATACAGATTTCCCACTCACAATCTTTCTCTTACCACAGAGGAAGATGGCAGCGCTGTCATTCCCACTCTCAGTATGTGGAGATCAATCCTAGATTATTTTGCCCTTGTCTGATACTCATGCTGTCCAATGACTTAGACAAGTGTATAATATCCAGGGTTCTCATGAGCTGGAACCTCCTGTTTCAGTTGGTGCTTTGGCAAGTTGTTGATCTTCTACAGCAGTCTTGGCGATTTGCTTTGACAAAGTGCCTGAGAAAGATTACATATGTCCTGCAAGAATAAGCAGTGACTCAAGTAGTCATTATTATTATTATTATTATTAATAATAATAATAATAATAATAATAATAATAATAATAATAATAATAATATTTTTTTTAAGTAATAATATTTTGTGACCTGCACTCTTCAAAATCACTGTTATATTCTTGCAGTATGTTTGCTCTTTTCAAGCTAAAACAGAATTGTGTGCATTTTGACTCAGGTTATACCCTGATGTGATGTGTCAGTGTCCACCAGGAAAAAACTGTTAACACTGTGGAATAAATCAGGACCAAATCCATGATAGTTTGTAGAGATCAGTATTGTTAGGAATGCATGTTGGTCATGTTTAAGGATATATTAGAATAAAAAACTTGTTTCATATTTTGCTTATTGGTAAAACAGCCTCCATTATTAGCTTGTCTACCTATGTAATTGCTTCCAAATCATGTTTTACTATAAAAATTGTAGAGTAGAAAGTGTACATCAAAAAAGTGTGAACTGCAGAAAAAAAAATCTGATTTCATACTCTTTCTTAAACTTAATTTGCATTTATGTATTCTCTTGTTATTTAATGTGCTCAAGTGAAAGTGAATGTGGAATAAAGAAGTATAATTTAGTATATAGCGAATTTAAAATTTATGCGCCTAATTCTAGATGCCATCTGAAGAATCAAGATAGACAAGCACAGCTAGCTGACTTTTTCTGCAAATACAAAAGTATCTGAATTGTGTATAATCACATAACATACTATGTTCCCACAATGCATAAAATACCTTAGAATGGTAAAATCATTTCTAGTTTTAGTCTGAACTGAAATCAGTGATTGTAGCATGAAAATAAAGAAAATTTTAAATTAATGCTTTCTAAACCTTCAATTGATACAAGCACGTGAAAAATAGAAGTTAAGCAGTGGAAATGATAAAAATGCAGATTTGTTTTTAATTCTAACCCAGTAACTTGAGTTTTTACCAATAGCAGGTATCAAGTCTGCCCTGAAGATAATGGAGCTGAAGTTCCAAGAATCAGTTCTTCAGAAAAGGATCTGTGAGTTAGAGCATTCACAAAGAACAAAGGCAGGCTGTTATCAAGAAAGCAGTTGTTGTACTGGGATTTATGCGGGAGGTAGTGCCCCTCACAAAAGGGGTAGTACATGCAGTAATCCCTTTGCTTTACTCAGCATGGGTAGGATCTCATTTGGAGTACCTGTGCAAAGTCAGGACACTGCACTGCAGGAAAAATCTGTGCAAACTGAAAAGAATCCATAGGAGACAAAGAAAGAACATTTAGAGAGCTCCAAAATAACACCTCTAGGGAGACTTTTGGAGATACTTCACATAGAAAAGAGAAGATAAAGGAGTGATACATAGAAGGTAGCTTCAACATGTCAAAGAAGAAATTATTGTTCATGGATAGCAAAAGAATCAATAAACTTAAAATGCATTGAAGTTTATCTTAAACATCAGAGCAAACTTCCTAATGGTGAGGTTAATTAAACACTAGAACAAGGGTGGGATGAACAACAATAAAATAAACAATTGTATAAACAGCAGCAAAATCATAGAAACAGCAGACCTATTCCTTCAGTCAACTTCTCTTTGGTGCCCAGAGCAGGCAGAGTCTTTGGCTGGAATAACAGGGGCCCCTCTTCATGCCTTTCTCTCCTTCACCCTTTACTTTTAGAGGAATGGGTTTGTGAGCAGAAGACTGCCCAGACAGTGGAAAGGGTGGTGGGCAGGATCTAGAGTTTTTCCTCTAGCTCCCTACTCTTTGTTTGCAGCACCTTGTTTAGGCATGCAGCGATGGTCTCTCAACTGCTATCACAGATCTGAACGTCATGGCCCCAAGAAGAGCAGATCAAGTTTGGGAGGACTGTTTGTCAAATCCTGAAAAATCTCAGCAACATCAAAGTTTCCTGAAAATAGAGGGAGATACATGAGCAATTCCTGACAAGAACTGGTAAAGGCAGTTGTGTGGGGACCCTCCAGCAGTGGAGTTCATTAAGAATGGGCTTGACAGTCATATTAGAGCTCTCTCTGATCATGTCCTGGGACAGAGAGGTGGCTTATGTGTCATCTTAATGTCCCTTTCATTATTTCTTTGTCATCTGCTTCTGTAGTAAGAACTCTTTTAGAAAGGGTCTGATTCCAAATACAGCTTCTGTTGGGGACTTATTGTGGGTGAAATGACAGTATAAAAAAAATCCAGAGAAGGAAGGTGATTAGTTAATATTTTTTTAGGCTATTCAACACCCCTCTCAGTATGTTCTTGTAAAGCTTCACAAAGATGAGACTTTCTTATATTTTTATAAATTCTCTGTTGGAATATTTCCAGATTCAATAGATATGTAGAATATTTGAGGAGTGTGACTAATGTTCCCAAGACTGTCCCTACATCCTCAGGTTACACTGAAAATGAATTTTCCTATCTCTGCATTGATCTCCCAAAGGTTTCCTAAAGGATGGGACAGTCTTCCCCTCAGGAAGGTTTTCAGGGCCATGTTATGGGTTGGCACAATCCCAGTGAAGCTAATAGAATCACAACTGGAGAATTTGTGGTTCAACAGATAGTACGGAGTAGGTGAGATACTGAGTTGTTTACTGAGATGCTCCCAAGTAGTTGATACCAGGCTAATAAGATTTGTTTTACACAGATAGCTGTATGGGTAGTTAGTGAAGAACTGAAACAGACAATTACTGAAAACAATTGATTTTCAAACTACAGTTCTATCCCAATTAAAATTATCCTGAGGCACTCAAAAGCTATAATTTAAAGTTGTAATAGAAATCCAAGCAAGTCCTCACTTGCAGTGATTTTTTTAGATACAATAACCATTTTGAGTCATGTGAGTGGTAATAAAACCCCTCATTTTTATTGTAAATTATTTAACTTTATACTTTTTAAAAAATTGGATTAAAATTGATTTTGGTTTGGTTTTCAATTGTGTGCCTACCAGGAAATTGGCGGCCATTTTTCATAGTGGAGAAATGATGGATAAAAATCCCTACTCTGGTGTAATCAGCTGAAACTTTACCATTGGTTTCTATGACACCATATCTTACCCAGTGCCCTAAAACAAATTTCACTAGAGAACAATGGAAACTATATCAGTCCTGATAATGTGAAATAGCTTACCTCATGAGCTTACAGTGGGCTACTAGTCTGGTTACTTTCGTTCCAGAGTGTTTTGTACAGACCTACTTTGTCTGTAGAGATGAGACACGCTGGTATTTCTAATGAAGAATTTTAATGCTTACAACATGGGGATTATCTCCTAAAGCCGTTACACAGAAGCAATATCCATAATACACATGTGCTGGGAAAATAAGGGGGAAATTTAACCTAGGCTCTCTTACCCTCTGTAGCCCTTCTGCTTTTGATTCATATAGAATCATTCCAGTCCAGTTTTAAGACTCCCACTTATGTTCAGTCATTAGTCTGCTCAGCAGCCTCTCCTTTTTCCAACTTTGCCTCAAATTTTATGTAAGCTTATTTTTGTGAAATGGAATTTGTGGTTATTTGACATGAGAACTTGCAAGAGAAAATATGCTACACTTAAAATAATACTTATGTGAAGTAACATACAGTAATAGTTATTGTCAATTCAAGGAAAGGTAGATATCTTTGCTGGCATTTATTTTATTTCCAATTCAGGTTTGTCTGACTCACTTTCAACAGAAATAATATTTGTTTGTGACAAATAAATTCTTGTCCAAGAAGTTTCCCACCCCAACCCTTGCTTGTGGGCTCCATTAATAGAGTAACTTCAGTATCATTATGTCTACCCAGTGCTTTGACTAACCCAGAAAATATTGATCTGTAGCATGATCTGTCCAAGGGCAACAGCATCATTAATTGCTAAGTGATCTGCAAAACAATTAAAGACCTCCTGGCTGTTGTACAAATAGATGAATGGAGCTGTCTACCTAATCAGATACAGTTGTATCTATCTATGGACCCAATCGTGTTGTCCAGAGAGGTCTTTCACATCTGTCACTTTCCCCCTTCTCACAATAACATATGCCATGCTCTGCTCTGCAGGGCTCCTACTCAAAAGCCTTTGAGGAGAATTTTCCGGGGGGGGGGGATGATGTGCAGAATTTTGAAGGAATTTTTTATCCCATATCTACATTCTCAGATTTGCTTTTTGAGAAGCAAGCAGGATTAAGCTGAAGCTTATAAGCGTAAGGAAGCTATAATTCACATTTGCATTAACAGCATGAAGGCAGGACAAATATATTAAAAATTAACTCAGAGCCTGGATATAGTGAATTAGCACTTGAAGAAATGAATAGGATTGATGATTTTCTAGGCTGTGTTGTTCAGCACCTAGTGCAGTGGGTGTCTGCGCTTAAATTGGGTCTCTGAGGACAGTAAGAATAGGACTGTGCATTTATCAGTGTCATATTTTTATATGAAGGAAACCAATTAGGAAGAAGTATACAGTTACTATCAGTCCTCTTAAAGTTAGATGGCACAAATATGGCATAAGTATCCTCTGCTTAAAATGCTTGTGTTGAGCTCCAGGTGATTATTGGAAAAAACAGAGCAGCCACAGTCAAATATATTCTGTCTGACAAGTAACAGGGAACTAAATTTGTGATGCGGTGGAGTGACTCTGCTAGGATGTGTTCCTATGAACGCACTCATGTTTTTCTAACTATTCCTGTAGTGTGTTTCTACAGTCTTTGAAGGATTTAGTCTACTGTTTGGGGGAGGTGAGTAAACTGTATTTTCTTCAAGACAAATTGTATTTTTAGTAATGTCTTACAGTGTTTAAAAAGTAAGCATAAGCACTGCATGCCACACATTGGACGCTGCTTGTGTGTAACAGTGCATCTGAACAATTTGCTATTGAAGATTAGATGCTAATATTTGACTTTTTCATCTTCTTTGTTTACATATGTCTTTGTTTTAAAGTGCTTTTTTTTTTTTTTTTCTCTCTCTGTTGATGAGTTTTGTTAGCAAAATTCCTGTGGTGGTCATTCTGTCCTTCCAGCTAGAATTTGAAGTTGTTTCTGTTTAAATGATACACAGATTTTAAGACATTTTCCTCTATACAGGATTGTTTTAGCACAAAAACAATGAGAAATATACCTAGTGGGTAACTTCCAGTATTCTTTCTATATGTGGCCTAATTTTAGACAGTAGAATTCTACAGAAAAGCTGTTATTTCTTTTAGTAACAGACCTTGCTACGTACAGTACAAGGGCCAGAAGATGAGCACAAGCAGGAGAGCTCACAGAATTGTGTAGGCTGCTTCTCTTTATATGTGATTTAGCACCTGCTTCTTTTAAGGAGTGGTTAATCTTTCTAAATGAGCAGCAGATCCACTGACCATCCTTCCAATCCCTCAGGAGGGAAAGGGATGAGGGAGTCCCTGCAGTAAGTGCTTGAGTGCAATCCCCGTTATCCTGTGTCTCTGGGCAGGGGACTGTGAAAAAGCCAAGAGGATTTATCTAGTAGATAGAAGGGTTGAAGGGAGAAAGTTATCCTTTTAAAGCAACCAGAAAAGCAACTTGCTTTTTGTTCCTTTAAGAAGCAGTTCCTAAAAAAAAATTTAACTTTTCTATAAAAGCTGCTGAGTAGTTCCTGTTCTTACTTTTTCTTTTAAGCATCAGTATTCTACACATGGATACAAGCAATACTATTTTTACAAAAATGATCCCCATTTCAGTAGAATGGTTTTGTGATGCTTTCACTGGCATCACATCGGGGGTTAGGTGGTGCAACAGAATAATAAACTGGCTTTCCTCTTCTGCAGACAGGTGTTCAGATACACTGTAGATCACATGTAAAAATGAGTCTGGTGGTTTTGTCCCTACCACTCTGTTTTATAGCCCAAAAAGGGGAAGAACACCATGAAAAATGCTTAATTCTTGGCAAGCTACGAATTTAATTTTCATCCATATATTCTGCTGCCCTCCATTCAAATAAAAACAAACACAAGTCGTAATGCAGGTCACAAGAAAGGTAGCAGATAGTCTGAACCAATAGTCTATATACACTGGCGATCGAATTTTCTAACAGTGCAGCACTGCGAAGGGTAGGTGTTTATAGCAGGGGAGATTTGGTCTTTTTTCATACATGATTTTAGTTTCCACAGTTACTGGAATGCTTAGGATCGGAGAAGACTCCCACAACTCAGCTATGCTTTTCCTAGCACTACTCTTGTGTTACTGGCAGTTGGATTTTGGAGCTGTAACAGTGCTATTTCACTTGTCGAAGCAAAAAGCTTTCTTGTGAAAGTGCCATTGTACTGATGTAGTTATACATAACATGACCATTTTTCTGGAGTACAAGGTGCAAGAATGGAGAATTTAGGCCTATAAATATTTTATACAATGAAAATAATTTCCTCTTTTCCCGAAGAAAATGCTTTGATTTTTTTCCAAAAAATCCACAAGTATTTAGAGTCAGAATATTATAATTGAGGTGGGCCATTATAGTGCTGCATAGCGATCCTCAGTAGGTCAGGCTCTGTATCCAGCCTGTACCTCATACAATGCACCATAAATAATCTTTCTCCCTTCTGTCTAGCAAAAGTCTCATGGGTGTCTGTTCCAAGTCCAGAGCAGTGTTTGCTCTTGAGATCCTGACCCAGGAATGCAAGAAGGTTTCTGTAACACTACGTTGTCGCATCTCAGTTTAAAAAAATCAGCTTGTCATGAAATACAGAAAACTACATGTTTTCAGTAAAAAGTAACGTGGTTTTTTTTTTTTGTCCACACAAGAGCCCACATGCTCTTCCCAGGGCATGTTTTTCCCTGCAGACAACTTGAAAGTCACAACCTTTGAGCTTTTTCCTGGATATTGCAGTGACTTGCCTGACACTGGCACAGTCAGAAACAGCTTGGTTCTGCCACGCTTATTGATGCTCAGTAGTCTTTTCCTATTTAAGTAAGCCTTATGGTAGTCAGCTTGGCTGCCTGTAGATTAGTGATACATACTCAGAAGCTGGGAATTTAAAACTTGATAGTGTATCATAAACTGAACATTAAGAGGAGCCTCTGAAGCTGTCTGTGGCTGTTTAAAGTTGTGCGCAGCAACAATTAGTAAATAAAACACATTTTTACATTGTGTTATTAGAAAACAAAGCGGAAAGAAAATTTGATTAAGAGCAGAATTACTTAATTGGTTTGAGTTTTTTACATCTGTGGATAAATGTGGCTGGAAGAAAGACATAGGAAGAGGAAAATAAGAATTTGAAATTTAACTAGAGTTTTGACTTTAAATGTACATGCTGGACTCAAATACGTAAGTCAAAAAATGCACGTAGTTGTGATTTTCTTTCAGGATGGCTCCTTTTAATTCAGCTGTGTGTTGTTTAGGGTAGAACCTGACTTGTTTGACAAAAGAAAAAGTCTTTCCTTTCCATCCCCTTACTCTGTTTACCACCTCCCTGCTCCAAATAAATCCTTTGATCAGATAGTGTCATCCTCCATTTCTATTTGCTAAACTGAATTAACAGCAGCTAAGAGTGTATTTTTTCTCAAAGAAAACTCGTTTAACTCTTTTACTGCTGTCACCTTAAACATTTACGTAATCAGCCAAACACACAAATTGCAAACAGTTCCTGTATTTCTTCGGGACCTAATCCCCAGCTGTTCCATGTCTACCAGCTGCTAAAACAAACGAGCATTCATCATGAAGATGTCCATAATTCAAGCATACGTTTTCAGTAAAATATCAGTATATTAGCTTTGAAAAGTGCTGGTGATTTAGAGAGAATACTAAAATTAAATCACATGCAAGGTAAAATAAATAATGTTGGCTATTGCAACGATTATTCATTTCTGTGTTATTAAATGCTGCAGCACATTCAGTTGAACCACCGAAGATTTTCTGGTTTACCTTACCAGCAGAGAGCACATGTACAAGACAAAATTGTCATTCAGGTTCTGAAGATTACTGTAGGGTCAGGGCAAGGGCTGCCATTGCCTTCCAGTGCTCACTAGCTTTTGGTAGAGGAAATGATCACAGAATGCTAAGAATTCCCTTCCGTGAGGTTGTTACTATTACCTAAGGGACAGTAAATGTATGTTGCCAGTCTGTGCATTTTCTTAAAATGGAAAACTTGTGGATTATAAAAAGCAAAACAAAAAAACCCCACCCTCTGCTGTGTTTTTTCTTCACAGTGTTGCATTTTTGCTTGTGTGTTTTGTTTTAGAGTTGCATGGCAATATCATATTATTTAATGAATGTATCTTTTCCTGTAGAAAAGTTACAATACTGGCATGCATAAAATAATGAAAGAAAATGGAGTCCTCTGAATTTTAAGAAAGAAAAAAACTGTCAATATAATTTTTTTTTTTTTAAATCTCAAAGTTTTGCATCTCTCTTACACAAGTAAAGGATTTGAAAAATATATACTGTAAAAAAAATCTTTCCTTGAAACTTTGACATTTCTGAGTTCCAACCACAACCTCATAGATTTTAGGCTTCTCTATGTAAGGTTTATAGTGCAGCACTTGGATGCCATATTATAAATTAAAATTTTTAATTAGATTTAATGTAAAAGTTAATATTTTCAATTAAAACTCTGTGGAAATATCCATTTCTGTAATACCGCCTACAATATTTATGCTTTTATTCTTCTGTTTACAAACAGAAGACAACTGCTATGAATAACATTAAAATGTAATGATAGTTTTAGCTTTTCATTGTCCAGTCCTGTACTTATTTACTCAGGAAAAATTTCTGCTAGTTGAGAGTGCTTATAATCTCTCATCTGAGGAAGATTCATAGCAACTTTTCTAGTCTTCAGAACAAAATGTCTGTCCTATACAGAAGTTTGCCTGAGTCAGGTTACTAAAAGTAAGTCAAGTACTTGACACTGATTCATTTCTTTCCCCACCCTCATCCACTTCATCCAAGAAGCCTACTATAAATTTGAGAGTCGAGCATCTGATTTTAAATTTATTTTACTTCTCAGACATGTTGTTTGAAAAAAATTCTCTAAAAACTTAGTGTTTAGCCACTACAAACACACACTGGAAACACTGACCAGAGCAGTAATGTATCATTTATGCTGGATAATTCCACTTTCCATTATTCTTGTAAACATGTTTAGTCTACTAATATAAATATAGAAAGAAAAGAAAATAAAGAAAAGAATTCTAACAACCATTCTGACTGCAGCATCAAGCTTTAGGCAAAATGTGTGTTGCTTTCAAGGCCCAGGGTAGCTGTTGTTATTGCAGAGGAATTGGGTACTGAATTGTGAGAACTTCAGGTCATGTATGGAAATGTAAGTTCTTCTGCCGTGTGCTTAAAGGAAATCCAGAGTGGTTCTAATGGGACCGTGCTACATTTATTCCTTGTGTGACAGTGTTTGGAGTTTCAGGCAGTGCGGAAAGGCAGATTTACATTTGGAAATGTGAGAGTATTAAAATTCTGTACCCAGATCTAACTTCAAAATAGTCTCAGCGAATTTGCCAAGAGGTAAATAGTTTCTGGGAGTTCTGTATCACAAAAGAGCACTATCGTACTTATAGTCAGCAGTTCCAGAAATAAGCCATTCAGCAGCATCTTCACAGGCAGGTAAGAAAAGCCTCTTCTTGTTTACAAGATTCTGGTAATGAACCATGAAGAATAGTGCTTTGAAGCCATCTGTCAAGTAGCTTACTTTTTTTGGTAATTGAAAATGATTTAATACATCTTAGAAAAGAAAGGTCGAATCATGTGCTGTAATTCTTAGCCTAGTGACTTCCTTCAGAACTGGGAGGCAGCAGTTTCTTGAGGACAATAAGGAAATACAGACGCGCTCTGTGTATGTCCAAAAAGTGCAAATGGAGCCCCTTCCCCATGGTACTAATTTAATGTATTAACAAATACATTACTTAAAAGTTAATTTCTTCACTGCATTTACTGTCTCCTGCAAACAGATGTTCATTCTCTAGTAATTGGAAGGCTTTAATACACATTCTTGTAAAAGTGAATTTCACTCAGATTAATTTCACTTTGTGAAAAAGTTTTCTTTTCCCCTTTTTTCCAGTAGTAATCCCTGTTGAAGATAACTATATTCATTGAAAGCGTAGCATATCCAAACTTGAATACATCATGCGTGAAGTTGGTATAATTTTCCACTACCATATAATGTATTTTCATTTTCACTGTGTAGACTAGGGCTTCTTCCACTCCTTGCAGACCTCTAGAGATTATAATTGTCACAGGGGGAAATATGTCCCTGCCTGGGAGATGTAGTCCTATCAGACATCCCTAGAAAGAAAGGATGATTTAACTGCCAGTAAAGGTGTAAGCCAAGTCCAATGAAATGCAAGATTGTTAACAAGGGATGTGGGTATCATACCTACCCATTAAGGGACTAGTATCCCTGAGGCACCTCCATGAGTGAGGTTACACAACAGAGGGAAAATAAATATCTCTAAATTGTTCTATCCCGATTTAACTAATCATCCTAGGAAAACAAAATTAGCCACATTTTTATGAGATTTCCTCCTTCTCTAGCCAGAGTAATAAGGAGTAAGAAGATGGGTAAAATGAATCCAGTATGGGATAAGATTCTATGAAGCTTTCATTATTACTATTTTTCTCCAAAGACTGACCGTGCAACTTTTATCCACAGTATAGTCTGTCCTGTACCTGGCTCTCTTCTACTAATTTAGGTGACCCTGCCAGTGTACAACACTAAACACTGGCATTTCAGAGAGGAAACTAAGCATTCTTGTTCCCATGCTTGCAAACACTGTGAACAATCTTTGTAAGATACAGAAAGGAAACTATTTACTATTCTGGTTTATTCCTGCAAATCTTTACAGCATAGAGCTTCCTTGTTTTTCCTCCCTCAAAGAAGTTTTTATAAGGAAGAATCTCAATCCTCTCTCATTTTTGGTAGAGTAAAAATTGGCTGATGTAGGTTAGTTATTATTCTTTCCATTGTTCTAAAGTTCAGGAGTTTCCTGAAGACAGGCTAAAGCATATATGCTTAAAAAGGGAACAGAAATGTGTAGCAAGGACAGCTTTCATTTCAGGTTCTAACTTAATAATTTCTTTCCTGGAAAAACATGGACAACATGTATAATTTACCTGCCAGCACCTGCCAGAAACAAGGCTCCTGTTGGAGGGGTTGACTACAATAGCCTGGATCTCATGTTGAAGAAGTTAACCAAAGTTAAGACTTAAGCAAAGCAGTGCTGGTGGTAATGCCATCTAGATTTTGATGTAAACAGTGATCTATCGGTGGAGTATTAGAAGACAGTGAGAGGGAAGCTTGCCCCTTTCAGTCCTCTCATCCTATATTGCCCTCTTCTCTGAAAATCCTTCAAGGACCCAAATGGAGATTTATAGGTAGAATGGATCATCTCTGCATTCCTTTACCTCCAGCACAAATATCTTGGTCCACTGAATTTCTAATCTTGTACCTCTTTTCTTTACAAATTAGTCTGCAAATTAGTTTGGACCAAACTTGTCTTGTCCTTCTCTTGTTAGGACATAGGGATTCTGACACTTTGTGGCCTTTCATCCACTTTCGAACTTCTGAGCTCATAGTTGTGATAAACATCCATGAAAGGTTGTGGGTCTTCTGGGCACTGCGAAAGATCAGTGCCATCAAATCAGTTGTTCTCCTAAATCAGTTTACTAATTTCATGATTAAGTTAATCCTGAATGATTTGTCAAGTTTTCCTTTTACAGCTACGTTTATAAAACAACTGCCCCATTACACTCTGCTTTCTAGAAGCACAGTACTGGACCTCAGGCTGATGATTTTATGATCAATGTTACCCTTTCTTGGGAAGGTGAAAAGCTTTCTGACTTTCTGTGTCACCATTCCTCCATGTAATTTCTTCCTTATCTTAATCCTTGACATCTGGATCATGCCACAGTTAACCAAAGTACATGTAATTAGCATATATCTAAGTGTAAATATGCCAGTAGATTGTATGTGGCTCCTGGTTTGTTTTTTGTTTTTTTTCCTTAACATAATTTGTATTTCAGAGGAAGAAACTTGGTGCTTTTTTTATGAAGGGAAAAAAAGAGAACAATTTAAATGAGCTAAAACATCTTTGTTTCTTCCATCTTTATGCAGAAAACAGCTGAACAGTTTAAAACTAACTTTAAAAATTATATCTAAGACAACTTATATGCCAAGCTTCAGCCAAAAATACTTTTTGCAGCCAAATTATCAAACCCTCTCAAAGAGCATTTATAATGGAATTGCTGACGCAACCTTTATTATAGAGATATGAATAGCTGTAATGAAGGCTTCAGCTGATGTTCTGGCAAGCCTACTGCTAAAAATTATTCTGAATTTATCTGGCATTCAGAAAACGCTTGAAGTGGTCAAAATGTTTACACAATCATTATCATTTTGACAATATCTTTTTTATCCCAAAGGAAGTCAGTGATGAACAAATTCAAGCAGTGTGTGAGACGTGCATATTTAGCATCTGTTACGCATTCTCTTGGCAGCATTGTTTTGTATCAGAAAATCAGGGCCAAGGGTTCAACCACTAACTTACAAGCAGTTGTGTTGAATCAAACATTATTGCCTATTGTGTTGCTTTAAAGTATATTAGTGAACTTCATTATGTTTTTTCCTGATTATTTGATTTTGGTTTATAATCAGGAAACTCCTGGGTCTGAGCAAGAGTGTTACATTCAGAGTGGTAGTATTTGGGAGTTTCGTGCCTTTCCTTTGGTTCTTTCATACCACTCCTTTGAACAGTTTTGAAATACCATGCGCTCATTTTTTAAAAAGTCATACAAAGCTTTGTTAGTCATAGGCTAGTTACAGATACAGCATTTTCCTGTGAGTGCATAACTTCAGACTCCTGGGGCAGATCCAGGTAAATATCTGATGATAGAAATTAATGGTTGGCTTCTGGTGCGTCATAGCACAGGATGCATATGTGCAATTGCATCTTGTAGTAGCCTTATCTCTTTAATCAGCTTTCTTTTTTCTACTAGTATATTTTCAGATGATAAAATAACGCCAATTCCTCTATTTCAGGCTACTTGTGAGATTGCACTGATTAGTCAAATTTGGGTGCTAAATTGATTTTATTAAATTCTTATTCAGGGAATCATCACGTGAATTAAACCTGTCCTGTATTGACTTCCCTTAAGTTGAGAAGGACTTGATTTATACTAAATCAATATAAATCAAATTTAAAATTATTTAAATGGAAGCACATAAGAGTTTGCACCAGTATAATGAAATAAATTGTAAAACACAGTTTAGACAAGTTCAATATCATGTAATTTAGGCTTCTGGCTGCATTTTTTTAAAGATTTCAATGCTGATGGCAGTAGAACAAGAATGTCTTTACAAAAAACCCTTCCACATGAAATCTTCTTAAAAGATACGTATTTTTTTAAGAGTTTTCACTCCAAATTTTCATACAGCAAATGCTAGAATTTCTATTGGAAAATTTCTACACCATTTTAGAAATATCAAAAGAAAGAAGTGACATAGCATCATTTTGAAAAATTTTGAAATTAAATAAATGTTTTTGTTAACTGTCAACTGCAAATGCTGTTTTGTATCATCACTGAAAAATATAATTCAGTAAAATTTGTGAATTCTTCATCTCTGCCCCTTTAATTACAAAAATCTGGGAAAGGAAATTGAGAATGAACCAAAAAATTATCACTTTAGTTGGAAGGCTTTAAATTGGATTTGATTTCAGGAGCTTTGCTACCAACTAAATATGCTGATATACTGGTTTTAACAAAACTTCTGTCTCAGTGCAGCTGGGGCACTAGCCCAGGAGGAGGGAGTCTCTTGTTTATTTTCTGCTTGTCATCAGATTCAAAGCAGAAGATTTTTTTGCACCAAATCATTCTGAATGAGATGGAAGGATATTTGAAGTTTGTCTTGCACAGTCCATGTATTGAAGGAGAAATCTTGGTACATCTTCACACCTTCATGAATTAAAAAGCATAACATTTCAATCAGGGGGGAAAAAAATGTTTTCATCAAAGCGTTTGAAAAGTTTGACTCTAGAAATAAGGAATAAAAGTATGTTCTGAAATGAGGGAAGTTGCTGTGAAATGAAGTTCATCCTTGTTGCAGTATTCTGGCCCACAAATCCTGTTTAGCTCTGGAGTTTTCTTCAGTAGTTCAGGTTGCGCTTATTCAACACCAATTGCTTGATGTACTGGGTTACTACTGCCATTTTCATTCTTATTACCATTTTACCCCCTTCCTTCCCCAAGCAGTTGGACGTCTTTTGCTCTGAAGTTTATGACTATACATGAGAAAACTGGAAATTACTATCCACATTGTGTAATCCTAATCTTTTCTTCAGGGGCAGGCATTGCTTAGAGAAGGAATCTCTTGTATTGAACAACAATAAAAAACAACAATTGGCTTGTAATGATGGTACTTGGCACAGTTACAGCTCATTGCAAGCTTAACTGATAGTGGGTCCTCTCTCAGTGTGAGATTTAATTTTCTTTTGGGTAGCTAGCTGTGCCTGGTGTCACTACATATAAACCATCTTGTCAGCCGTTGGTTGCACACTGAGATAGGTAAGTGCCCCGTGGGAAGGAAGAAGAAAACCACTTCTTAGCATCCTATCAACCATAGGACTCTGTGCAGTGCTGTCATCATGTCAAGGTTGAGCTCATATATTATGGATATTGGGCTACAGAATGTTTTATAATTTGAAGCAAAGAAGCTGAGGTACACAGGGAGAGTGGGAGAGGCAGTGCTAAGCACGGTCATATTAATGAGCCATCAAAATTACATGGGATTAGTCAAAACACCTATGACACAACCTAGCCCATAAAATAGCTGCAAGCAAACCAGCATCTGTCTGCTTTCCATATTTTTTTTTTCAGTGATTAACTACAGTACTGTGATTTCAATGAAATTTAATGAAGCACAAAAAAATTATGTAACTGTAGGTCAAAGCTGAAGCTGCTTGAAGAAGCTTTTTCTTATAAAAATTATATAATGATATATTTAGTGTGTGACAGCGTAAACCTGTTACAAGCTTGGAATAAAACAAGAAAAAAAAACCAAAGGAGTAGCCAGAAGAATAGCTAGGGCAAATGCTCAAATTGTAATCCTTGGATGCTCAGCATCTCTCAGGATCATGTACTGTGACACTACTTGAAAAGTCAAAAATCACATACACATCTTTTTCAAGGAATCATAAGCTGATGGATCAATTACCTTCATTGGTCCAAAGTTTTCAAACTTGCCATTTGGAATAAAAGCTCAACTTGAAGCCGGCCCATAAATAAAACTCGTAAAAGCTATACATTCTCAGTTCGCAGGAGAGCTTTGAATTTCTGGGTGTTGTTAACTAGCCTTATCTGCTCCTAAAATTCTGCTTCTGGAAACAACCCTAAAGGACTCCAGATATTTCAGAAAATGCAATAGCTTGATCAACAATGTGTGTTGTTTATATTAACAAATAGTAGATAAAACTTTATAACATTTTTCATGTAGTAATAGAAGCACCTACAAATAGATATAGATAGATATAGATATATATAGATATATACATATATTTTTTTACTTTTTTGAGCTACCTAGAAGAGCATTTTCTCCTTTTTTGAGAGAGTCCTTCTCCACAGAAACATCTAAAACCAGTCACTAGGTACTTCATAGACTTCTAGCATTCAGTTCTTTCCAGGTCAGATTTTAACCTTGTCTTGGAAGCCAAAGAAAAATATCTTCCACTCGCTCTGCCACTGCTAGCGTATGTGGAAACTGCAGGAATGCTCCTTTAGCTGATGAACTTGCAGTACATAAACATACCCAGGTAATCTGTGCGCAATTCAATGAAACTACCAGCTGGCAACCAAATAGAAGTAAGAACTTAACCGGTAATAAAAGGAAGATTACCACATACCGTCTTTGATCAAAGATTACTGTGGGCGTTATAGAACAGTCAAAAGTATAATAATGTAAGTGGGGGGTCAGAAGCAAAGATTTCCGATAGAGACAATTGATCAGGCTTCTGATACTGCAGGGCATGATAAGTAACAAAGCTGATTTATTTGTTGGCTCAGGACATTCATGAGAGTGTGCTAGGAAGGAGCAGCTAGTCAGAGGAAGAGGTTGTCTGATTATCTTGCCCTGGTGCACCAGAGCAGGTAGAAATCTCTGGGGAGTAAGAGATGCTGTTCAGGGCAACTGAGCATGTTCAGGTGAAAAAATCTGAAATTCAGGCAAGGAAGGAGCTTGTAGCAGAGTTGCAGACTGGGAGATTTCTAAAAGAAGTAGGGGGTCTGCAGGAGTTGAGGAGCAAACACAAGGGCAGGCTTCAGAAATGATGGTAAGAATAAGAGTTCCCTGACAACTCAGGTGAAACCGTTTTGAGGGTGTTCAAGTTGAGAAGCCATTAAAAGTAATTGGCTAAAAGAGAGCTCAAGAAGGTCTGCCATTTTATTAGAAGAGTTCTCTTCTGAGATGAGATTTCTGTCTCCCCATAAAAGGCATGTTTAGAGACTGGAAGCTTTTGGTGTCTTTGGCATGTTTACAAAGGGAACAGTCCTGCTTCAGAAATAGCATTACTGTTTCTATAATTTCAGAAAGAATATTGTGTGCTCTAGGTACTCTGTATACATAGCAGGCAAGTTCAGCATTTTCACAGAAGATCTAACAACTTCATTAAGAAGTCATAAAGATCCATTTTCACATTTGATGCAATTTAATTCAGAACCACAGTTACTTCAGAACTTTTCTTAACATTTTCATTTCAATGGATGGTTCTTGACCAACCTCCTAGTTGGTGGCTATTAAGACTAATTCTTCTATTGTGTTATTCTGTGATACATATTCTAAATTAAGTAATCCCAAATAGAATATTCTGCAAGAGAAAAACTAGAAGGAAAAACAAGGCAATTTTTCTCTTGTTTGAAAAGTTTTCACCAAAATAAATGTTTAGTCATATAAAAAAAAAAAAAAAAGAGAGAGAGAGATAAAACACGAATTTGAATCAGATTGATAAATGCTCCCTTTGAAAGAAAGCTGAAAATAAATTTCAAAACTTGTTTTAGAAGTGTTTCACATTTTTATAATTTGGTAAAAAAAACACAGACTAAGCAAAGCTTTAGTTGACCAGAGAGAACTTTATGTTTTTTTCCATAAGAAAACAGAAAAGCTTTGCTTCAACTGATCTGAAATGGTCATCTTTTTTAATGGTGGGGTGGACAGATATTTACACAATTCAGTCTGTCAGTTGCATTGCCAAAGATCACAAGTTCTGACAATTTCTGAGTCAACTTGAGTCTTCTATTGTAAGTCAAAACATCTTGCTAACCTTTTTTTTTTTTTTTTTTTTTCCCTCTCTTGCTTTTTCGTCTTGTTAAACAATTTTTACTGATAATAAATTAGGTCAGTGTCAATGCAGCTTCTGGTATGTGCAGACACAGCTGAAGGTTGGTACTTTCATGAATAAGAAAGAGGTTTGAAGGTAAGACAGTAATAGACAGTTGGGGCCTATTCTTGAAGATAACAGGCACAAGGAGTGGACAAATTAAAACAAACCAGCTCAAGACACAACACAGTTGCACACCACCTCCTAACAGACCTTTGTGAGCATGCGTGAGCACTGAGGGCAACCAGTAGACATTGTGAGAAAGACCACCAGGGACCCCTCGAGACCACCATCCAGCAAGAAAGGGCGCGTGTAATTAAGATGAAGATATTGTAATTGGTTCCAGGAAGTCTAACGCATATGTAACTCACTTCTTGGAAAAGTTATTAATATGCATAATCTCACGGTATATTAGCTGCCTCTTTTGTACATCTGGGGCATGCTCACCTTGCGAAGCTATTAACATGTGCGCCCAGTGCTGCAAGAAGGAATACCTGCTTTCTAAAACTCCAAAATGAGTCTTAGAGTGTTCCTCTGCCGGCTTTTACAGTAACACTATCAATTTTGTAGTAAATACATATTGACAGTGAGCACACTTGAATAACAGTGGTAATTGGGAGTTTTGTGAATACGTAACAACATTATTTAATTTGAAATATGTTTTCTATATTGGTATACAGATTGGCTTTTCATAGCAGAGAGGGAAAAAAAAAGTCTGCTTAAGCTCCTAAGCCTGAACTGAAAAGATAGCACTGGCAAGAATAAATTGGAGTGTTATATCGTGGGTCTTAAAACTCCAGAGTAATCATGTAGTAGGACCAACTCATAAATTCAGTGTTGAATGCTGAATCCACACACCCCATACGTTTCAAGGTGCAGAGCTTTCTGCAACACTTCACAACTGACTTAAGACTATTAATATGAAATACTGCAAGTGAAGCGGTATTTTCCCTCTGGGGAAAAAAGAGAGTTTTAATACTTTGTTTCTAGTAGATCCATTTCGATTCAATCTTCTTTGAACTAAATCTTTTGCATTTGGGAAAAATCTTTTACAAAAATCCATTTCACATTACTTTGTGTAAGTGTCATATTAAACCATCGGTACTTCTTTCTAGAACAGTTTTTCTACAAATCAGTTCTCTTTAAAAAGATTTTTTAAACATTGAAATTTAATTATTTTTAAAAGAAAACTTAGTAAAAATACTTTGCAAGGATGAAATATTCCCTTTATATACATCCTACCATATGATTCACAGCAGTGGAATTACCCAGGTATAAATTAGGGCAAAATTAAGTCCTTGGAGAGCAGGTAGACTTAGGCCTAACTTTAGAAATGATAGATGTATTCAACCAGCAATAGCTATAATGCATCTGAAATGTGTTTTACTCACATAAAGTATTTAATTTAAATTATTCTAGTACTTGTGATAGACAGAAGCAGGGAGGATGGCCTCAAATATTAACAGTTCCATTATTCTTTAAACTGCCAATCATTAGCTAACTTCTCCCTTGTTAATGATAATGGTTGCATGATTCTGTTCTGAATTTAAGATTTTCACCACCAGCAGGCAGGCCAGTGGGCAATTTTAATTCAAAAAGCAGGTTAGTAGAACTATATTTAAGGAACAATAAACACAGTTCAAATGGAGCTTGAGCTGGCTTGAGATGCTTTATTAGGCAAAGAATGCTGACACACAGTAGCAGAATTTGATCTCCACTACACGCCTGAAGCTTTGTTATTGTAGACTTTCTGAAAATAATGGTTAACATTTACCTGAAGAGTTGTGCAAAGACAAAGATATAAGAATGTAATACCATTTTTTATTTTTCTTGTTACCGATGTCCTTTCATTGAAAGGAATTTTGCCAACATCTCAACTTAGAGAAGGTATCAGGAGCCTTGCAGAAAGAGCTTCTCAAGAGAGGCAAATCCAGTGATGCGAAGAATGATTGTTGTGTAAGTGAAATTTTAATTTATTTACACACGTGCATGGTATAGTTGCAGAGGCAATGTCTTCTTTCAAGAATTCCATGTCAAGGTTATTTCCTGCTTGCCAGGGGAAAACTGTCTCAAAAATTGATCGTAATTAGAGAGCTAAGTACAGAGTCAGTTTTACTGACTCCCTTACAAGTGCCCTTTGCCCTGAACCTGATAAGCAAAGCCTCATGTTCGTCCTCAAAAGGTGGAATCCTGCTAAGCTAATAGGTGCTTCAGACTGTTTATTGGAAGGTTTCTGTGAAATGTACTGATTTCTGATGGAGGAAGGCAGACTGGAAAATAAGAATAGATTAAAGCTTTAGTGTATCTACTGGAGGAAGACCTGGCTGTGCTGTTTAACATTTTATGTTTGACGTGGCTGAGATGTCAACTTGCTTTTGTTTATTTGCATAATCATTCATACAAATAATAATGTGTCAGCCACTCTTTGAGGAACTGTAACTGTGCCTTGCTGAATTTTGCACCTTGGTGAACAAAATGTATAACCTGAGGCAAGAAAGTTGTTTGTTTGGTTTGGTTTTTATTTGTCACTGTGAATTCTTCATAAATTCAATCCTACAGGATCTGTTATAGGAGGTAGTAGTTCTCCTAAAACATGAAAACTTTATAATGATAAAAAATACTGCCTGAAACTGCTACTGCAGAGTCCCGAGAAAAATGTGGTTGTTTTTCGGAAAGACTATTATAATAATAAAGATCATCATCAGTGTTCTGTGAGTCCAATCAAATGTTAAAAATCTGTGTAGTATTACGTTGACTTAAATTACTAAGGCTAGCTGGCATTCTTTACAAAATAAGTGAAGACTGATCTTTGGACACAAGCTGTGAGCTGTGTAAAATTGCCTCTGCTAAACATGTGCTGATTGGCATATGAATGAGATCTTGTTAATCTTCTGCTTAAATAAGTAGGTAGAGAGAAGCTGGGAACAAGTCCTCCTTTCTCCCTTTTAAGAAAAAGTACTTGCTATTGTAATAATTTATATTAGCAAATAAAATGCAAATATATATTTGCAGATAGAGCAAACAATTAGCAAGCATTATTTGGGAACAATATACCAAAATACATGTTCCTGCTTTACTCAAGTATTTCTGAGGATCCAAATTGAGAGAAGAGCACCCAAGTTGTACAAGTAAAGGTGTTGTAAGTAGTTTTGGCTTCCACAGGTTTCTTCTACTTAGATCTTCCAGCTTCTGACTCACTCATAAAAGACAAAAATTACATTGTATTAAACCCTGTTTAGAAACTTACACAGAATTATAACCACATGTAAGAGTGTCTATCAGTGGTACCTCAGACTGAGGACAAATCTTTTGCATCTTTAAGGGTGTTTCACTCTATAAGCAGATCATATTTATTATCTTTGAAATGGGAACTGATTTAGTCTCTCACAATAACACAGCATATGAAACAATCAGAACTTCAAAGCCTTTGTGTCTGTGCGTGTGCATTTTTATGTGTGTGGACATCAGCTGTAATGAGCTGAGCTTTTGATGTGCCTAGGGGATGGCAGGCTGACTTCCTGTGGGTTTGAGATAGGTCGATTTATTTCCCTTTGGGGCACTATTTTGCATAGGTTGGTGGTGGCCAACAAACTTGTTATCCTCAAGACCAATTCTGGTCTCTTCCTGCAAATGTTAAAGCAAATTTTGTAATATTCTGTTTGTAAGAATAGGAGAAAAGGCCTTATGGGAAGAACTTCAGCAGTTTGTTGGTCTTAAAACATTTTTTTTTTGAAAGTTGGCATGTCTCCTGCCATAAGGTTGAATATCCTTTTTTTAAATAGCTTCTTTCCACTATGAAAAAAATTGCAACACCCTGAAAAAAACTGCTAGAAGTAGGCTTCTAGGAAAAAAATATATGTATTGTTATATAATATACTGGGGAGATGTATACATGCATGAAGCTGTATATATTGTAAATGCACATATGTGCTTGCTATATATTTTAATTGCACTTCTGAATTAAACAGTAATAGGGGTTATCAAAGGGATAAGTCAGGTAAAACAAATTCTAGAGTATTTCATTAAGAATCTGTCACTTGAGAGTTGTAATTCAGTATTACAAGGATATTCTGCTTTTCTTCACAGTAAATGCAATTTAGCTAGCATAATGAAGAAATTGGTAGTACCTTACACTACTTATGCAATTTTTAGCACACCTAAGGCAAAGTTCATTAATCATGTCACAAAACTACCTTTCTAGAACTTCAAAGACAGCATATGTTATCAAAAATATTTAATATATGAACATAATGCTTTGTGTCTTATTAATACTGTGCTCAGTAAAAGAGAAAAAAACCCACATTTTAGACTACATATGTATCTATGTATTTACATCCAGTACTATGTTTTTATAATAGTAGGCATCAAAACCAATCATCCCCTCATGACAAATGCACTTCTCAAAGTAACTTCTTTTTCTTCCATTAAATAGACAAAATTGAGGCATGGCTCATTAACTGCAAAGCACACATCATTAAGTAATCTAGGTAGCCCTTCCTGCCAGCTTCATGCAAGCATTAGTAATGTTCAGACCCCTCACCTTGGCCTTCACTGCTGCCAAGAGATAAAACATTGCCAAGTATAATATTGAGCCTACGATAGTAAAATCTGTTTGCTTTTATTTATTTCTAGTCTATATCAAAAGAATAACACATGACTTTCATTTTCACTTAGAATCACATTCTCTTGTTACACCACCCTGTGCATTATCTGTCTAGTAGAGAAATTTGGAACTTTGAGAATAAATTTTATCCAATAATATATATTTCTTGTCAAAGTTTCTCACTCTGCAGGGCAGGTGAAGACTCTAATCACACTAGGGATCATTACAGAGACGTTAAACCCTTCTCTTCATTCCCAGTGTGTGAAAAGCAGACCAGCAGCTTTCACGCATGACAGGACATGCATGTAGTCCATTGTAACATACCACTTTTTTTTTTTTTTCTCGTACAGGCTCAATCTTATGAAAATGGGTTTATCTTTTACAAATTACTAGAATTTCATCCTTTTCTTCTTTGTAGGGAATACAAGAAGTATCTCCTATGCCTCTTAACAGTTTGCTTTAGAAATAGAATAAATTCTGGTGTCTATATTTTTTAATCCATCTGTTAAGATGTAGCTATTAACAGGGGAGAAATAATTTAAATTCTGTTTTACTGTAGCTTGCAGTTATTTGTTATAAGTTATGTCTTATTGTAAGTTGGAATTATGTTTATTATCACTGGAAATTATGTCAGTATTGAGACAGCAGAGTACAGTACAATATTTGGAAAGAAATCTTTGGTAGTTGCATTGACTTGAGCTTCACTAGAGACCACCTGATGTTCATTCAGTTCTCTCACAAGTTTTGTCGTGTGTTCACCTAGTACAAAATATGAATGCTAAATATGGATCCACAAGAGGTGATAATGCTCTGATTTAGTTTCCCTAAGGAATTCAGTATTTTTCAGGTGTATCTTTTAGATTTGAGCCTTCTCTAAATAGTTGTAAGAAGTTCCAATTGAGTTTCATTAACATTTCATTTCATAATAATTCTTTGGAATACCGTGTCCAGATCTCCCACTGAAAATGAGTTGGTACTATTGCCAGTAGAAGATAGCTATGTAATTTTTACTTTAGTTCTCAAGGTGTGGAGACTTTGATGTTAAGAAGATAAACAGAAATGACTTGGCAAAAGCAGTATGGAGAGTAGCAAACAAATGTCTGAAGAGAGACCTTAGTATTTTGTATGAATCTCAACAAGGAAGTCTCCAAAGGAGTAGTCTCTCTAGGAACACTTTGGGGGATCCGTGTGCTTGGTACCTGCATGAAGAGCATTGTTGGCTGAAGCTTCGTTACTCATTCACCCCAGGTATGTGTGTGTTTGTCTAGCATGAGTCAGAAATTACTCCCTAGAATGAGCACAGAGATTTGAAGGAGCCAAAGGGGGAAAGAGCTAATGGCTCTACTTTTTTGAAATGGAGAAATATTGTCTTAAAGTCAAGGCCTTCCTTTTCCTGCGATGAAGACTATTCCAGCAGGATCTACAGAAGTGGACAGGAACCCAGCTCAGTGCTGTACTGCTTGGGCAGAAGGGGAGCAATACTGTCTTGTACCAGCTTAGCTATTCATTGTGGAGCTGTAGCTGTATTCTGTCTCCTATCTCTGTGCCCAGTGCCAGATGTAGGAGGTCCGGCAGCCAACTGAGCTAGGAGAGGAGCTGGTGATGTACAGTGCAACATGGGGACCATTAGTAGGGTACTGTGATGGTCTTCTCTGAGGAAGACAACTCCCTCCTATCTCGTGGGATCCTCCCTGAGGACAGCCCTGATTAGCAGAAGTTCTAGCCTGCCTGTTGGTGTGAATATGGTAAGATGAGCTGTAAGTGCTAGATGTTGTGATGGTGTTCCCTCTGGAAGTACCCCCAGGAGTTAGAGGTATGGGTGTCTGCCATGTCCATTCAGTGGGTGATGACCTTTTACGAGCTGCTTTCCCATTTCTGTGACAATGTCTGAGTCTGGTGAAAGTAGTGTATGAGAGCCTGGAGACTCTCTGGTGTGGCAAGAAGATGCAAACCATACTGGACTGCCTTATGAGCTTATGTTGACATGTCCATGCAGTAGATTGTTTAGCGGTCTACAAACCCTTTGGAAAGTCCCACAAAGGCCTAGTGCTCTTGGCCCTCTGACAGGGCAGGAGGTCAAGGAATTTGGCCTTGAGGGTACTGTCAGTGACATTAGTGCAGGACTGTACAGACAGTGCCAGAGACAAGGGGGGACTTGTTGGGAAAGTAGATGATATTCACTGAGAGCAAGAGTAGGAAAGTGTCTCACAGCAAATTCTCCTGCATAATGAAAGAAAATATTTGAAAAAGTCAGCAGAAATCTAATGGAGATGAAACAGTACAAATCAAAAGGCATTTGCAGAAAAGAATAGTAACTGGGTATGAAGCCATTGGAAAGAATGTCACCCCTGTGAGCAAAGTGTGCTTCCCATATTGACCTATACCACTTCCACTTGGGAAACTACCTTGAAACAAACTCCACAAAGAACAATATCAACATAATGAAAGCAAACAATCAGAAAATGATTAATAAGTAGACAGATAAATCTTTTCCCTGGGAAAAGTAGCTAATGAAATCAAATATTGTGAAAAAAGATCTTGCAGAGTGCAGTTAAAAAAGATAGTTGGAGATAAAACCCTCTTTTTTTTAGTGATGCATGGATGTAAATAAAATAGCATCTTAAAAAGCCATTTTTGTGATTCCTATTAAAATATTCCTGCAGCGGACTTTAGAATTAAGGAAATAATAGAAGCAACAAACTGTTCTGCAGTTGTGTCCACAGAGAGTCTTTCAGCAGTTAGGCCATGGAATGCTCTTCATAGTAACTTTTGAGTTATCAAGAGAATGCTAACAAGTATTTTTCATTCTGTTTTCAGCTTAAAGTAGAGCCTGAGGGTTTTAAACTCAGTTCCCTTCAAAGAAACACATCCCATCCTAAATGGAAGTGTGGAGTTACACCTAAGATGCTTATGTATGTATTTTATTGTCCATCTGCTTGTGCTTCACTCTTGCACTGGGAGAACAGCTCGTGTCTGAAGACACATTCTCCAGGCAATTAGTTATCCACCAGATTTTTGCAATTGTACTGTCCTACTTGTAATTGAACTACATCTATTTGGCAATACACTGTTCTATATACCTTTCACTCCCACGTGTGAGTTGTGTAACAAATTGGTCCAGCTCGTTTGAAACACGGGGAAAGAAATGTACATGGTTAATAAGTTCCATGATATATGAGAGCAGCTCTGTGCCAGTCTGGCTTACTGAGTACCTAGGCTGCAAAGACCTTTTGCTGATAAATGAGCAGCATTTCTAAGAATGAGGGCATGCAGAAGATACTAAATAAGTACTAAGAAGCTACAGAAAGTATTGTACTCAGCAATAAGATCTTTTTTTCTGTAATTCCTGTTAGCGAACTATATTAGTCATGCTAATGTAATACAGTATTTGTGACTGCCTTGACATTGTCCATTTAAATATTCAGGAAGCTGCTTCTTCCACATATTCACATGCAAGTACATCATGCTGGATTAGCTCTAGTCAATTAAGCAGTGTGTTGTCAACTGCAGTTAAAACAAATGGCATGGGCTACTTCATCACCAAGTGACCTCCATTCATTATACAAAAATTGGCATTTATAAACAGGTCTTCCGTGAGATTGTCTTTGGCTTGCCTAGTGACTAAGGTAAGAGGTTACATCCTGCCAGCTGTTGTATTCTGTATCTGCTGAGGCACCTTCGGCATCTTGTGCTCATTCAGTTTAAACAAACAACCCAACCAACCTGCATCTGGATAATAGAAACTGCCATTTCACTTTCTGTCGACAAGTGCAGGGCTGATGTCACTTGTTTATCTGGCAAACATGAGATCAATAAACTCGCAGAGAATTCAGAGCTCACACAACGTTGTGCTTCCTAGGGAGGATTAGCTGAAATGAAATGTCTGACAGCTCTGTGTCAGCTTTTCACATTACAGACCGAAACATTATTTCTTTTCCTTCACAGTCTCTGAAGGAAATGAGAGAGATGTTAAACTGCCAGTCACTTAAATCTTGGCCATTCATTAAGCAAGAAATATCAAGTGAGTAATTTTGTCCGCTTGGAATAACCTGCACTGTTAGCAATTACTTAGGAACATGTCAGCCATTACTGCCATAAGCGGTTTAGCTTGAAGATCAAGTCTAATCATTAGACCTACCATCTTTACCCCAAAACCTTCCTTTGTATAGCATTTCTTAAGCTAGTACCTGCTAAGGGTTCACAATATAGATTGACATGAAAGGCCCAGAATCTTCCAGAAATGTTTTGTTGCTCTTTGCAGTTTGAATCTTCTTGATGAATATTTTCCTTGCCAACTAGAATACAGAGCTAGATATTTATTGTACAGTATTTTACTGCGCCAGTACTTGCAGGCTTGGAACAGATGTTCCAGGAAATGCAAGAGGAACTGAGACTTTCTGAGAAGCCATGAGACAATATAAACAAGAACTTTGCTAAAGTTAACATCTCTCTTGTTAAACTTCAAAACATTGATGAAAAACTAAAATTCATTATCATTGCAGGTGCAAATAACAGTTTTAATTATATTTGGTTATTTCACATGGATGACTATATGATTGTAAGATATATATTTCTAGGCCATAGCTGACTCTCTTCCACTCGTGAAAGTATATCCCCATGTTGCACAGTCAGTAGACTTGCTTCACCAACACACTGTGTTTTCCTACCAGTTGTTGGCTTGGAATACTGTGTGCTTTGGCAGAAATAACAGCCCTCTGGTATTTGAAATGGAACAGTGAGCATGAAACTGTACGTAACTTCCTCCCACAATAGGAATGACCCTTCCTTCCTCCAGATGTGCTTCTACAAATACCAAGTTGAATTGTTCCCTTTCGCATTCACGGATTCCAGTTTAAGGTCAGTCCTCGCTAGTTGAGGTAACTGGAAGATGATACAATCTCATGATAAGACAATATGCTTCTCTCAGGCTTTTTTTATGAAGATAAATTAATATCTCTTACAGTGCTGTAACTGTTGCAAACAAAATGCACTAAGCCTTTATTTTAGGCAGGGGGATTCATTTTACTCATTTTGAAGTGGAAGCTGGTAGATGGTAGACAGCTCTATCTCTACAAACCTCTGCTGATGCTATTTTTAAAAACAAAATTAATAAAAGTCCCTTAGGAGATGCAGAGTAAGACAACAAACATTTCCTATCTCTTTGCCTTTTTTTTTTAATAACTGCCTATTTAAAAGTCCATCACATCCTGTTTATTCTGATGTGCAAGTTTCCATAGTAAGTCTTGCCTGTTGCTGTTCTGTCTCAACAATGTGTAGAAGTTGTATTACAATTATCAGGACACAGATACCTGACGTACCATGTTTTACATAGTTTAGGTCTTTAACCCCAGAAGGGGGACCCTTGTTTACCATGCTGTGGTCTCACCTGAAGGCTCCTCCACCATTTGTCCTCCATCTTGCAGTAGCTTGTCAGTATCTTGGTCCCTTGGATACCTAAGCTCCAGGATACATTAGAAGAGAACTGGATGCTTGTTCACTGTAGTGTATGTTGGTTTATTCATAAGTTTGTAGTATTCTAGCATCACATTTTATCATAGAATTGTAGAGTAGTTTGGGTTGGAAGGGACTTTTAAAGCTCATCTAGTCCAGCCCCCCTGCTGTAGGCAGGAGCACCTTCCACTAGAACAGGTTGCTCAGAGCCCCATCCAACCTAGCCTTGAACACTGCCAGGGAGGGGGCAGTCACAACCTCTCTTACAAGGATATACATGCCACACCAACAAATCTAATTTCAGGATGGGAGTAATGAATTCCAACTGCTTTCACAGGATCTAAATGAAAGGGGAAACAAATGGAAGCAGCAACTTCCTGTGCTCAGGTAAAGGGAGAGATAACTAGATCCCCTTGCTGAAGGCTTGGCTGATTGCTTTTTCTTAAGGTCAAAGTGCTTCTGCTTTGTGTTTGGGTCACAGCAAGTCACCACATCTTTGTCTGCCTGAAATAAAATAGGCCACTGTAATTCAAAACTAAAAAGGATAATGGGGAAGTACTGTCCCAGTACTTTCAAATGTGGAAAGGGCATAAGTAATACACCAAAACCTCTTATGGTTTGGGTTGGTTTGTGTGGAATTGCAGCTTATTATAGGTAGGAATCATGTAACATTTAGTTTAAAATTAATGATCATACTGGGACAAAGATAAACTTATTTCTGAAGAACTCATACGCTTTCTTCTTTTTTGTTTTAAAGATTCTGTATATTTTAGCAGTGAATAAATCTTAAATTAATTCTATAGTAGATGATGGAAAAGCACTTAGAATATGAAAGTCCACATTTGTTAGAAATTACTTATTGCACCATATACTATCAGAAAGATCAGATTATTTTCATTTTATCCAGTTTCGGTGAAGTTTTCTAACTAATGTGGTTTCTGTGTTTATGCTGGAGATATCATTACAAAAATATTTTTTTTTCTGGAAATTAGACTATCACCACATCGTCTTTTCTTCATCTCTGTGTTATGTTTATTTCACATCATTCTTTCTATATATCCCCAGACTATCAGTCTGCTAACTTTTGTATTTCTTTGGGCAAATCATTTCGCCTCTTTTTCAGCAAACTCCATCTGCTGAGTGGGTTGCACTACCCAACCCCCTCCCCCCGCATCTCCCTGGGGTTGCATTTAAATGGACTGATGTTCATAAAATCCTTTCAATGCCTCCTGTCCAAAATTCAGAGGAAAACCATTACACAAGGAGCTGTGGATGCTAACTACATTTTGAAGAAATTGCAAGCAACCTCTTGTTGTCTCCCCTGTTTACTTTGGTCTTCTTAAATGTTGATACATAGAAAAGTCAAGCCAGGAAAAACAGGAAAAAAGCTTGTACTCCTATTTGACAGATTTTTGATGTCAAATTAAAACTTCAAAGACAAAATGAAAATAAAAACATACATTGTTTGGCTCTCTGACCTTTTATCTTGGAATGAGTTCTTGAAATCATTCCTGAAGTAGAGACATTTCGTACATACTTGTGACATTAGCCAAGTGTCACATGAAAGGACAAGCTGTTCCCACAACACTGGGATATCTATGTTAATGGAAGCCTTTACCTGAGTTAAAAGAAACACCTGAACACCCTGTGGCCATGTTATTCTGTAATTATCCATTTTAAATATTTCAACCTTACTTTGATAAATGAAAGTACATAGGGGATACATGATTCCGTGGAGAGGATCAAATAGAAAAAAGATTTGTAGATCAGAAATGCCTGTTACACAATGTAAATCCATTATTAAAAGATCCTCTGATACTATAAGAATCTCAATGTATTAGTATCACAGAAAATTAATGGTAATTAATGGTGACCTCTTGCAAAAATGGATTGTGTACTGTTGTACTGATTCCGAGTGACAGTTTCCCATTTATAAAGGGGCATAGGAAAGACAAAAGTTAAAAAACTCTTAGAGGATGACATCTAAGAAGACACTGAAAGAACTAGGCCTGCTTAGCTGTAGAGACTAGGTGTAAATAAAAGAGGAGAGGGATGCGGTAGCAGTTTGTAAAAGGTACATGAAAGGCTGCTACAGGTAAAATGTATACGTCATGTCCTTGGGGAACAGAACAAGGACAGATGACCTAAAGCTGCAGGAAGAAAGGTTTAGGGTAAACAATTGAAAACTGTGCTAGTGGTCCAGATAATGAGGCACTGGAGTAGATTGCTTAGGCTGGTTGTGTAGTCTCCTGAAGATATTTGCAAGTACATTAAGGAATAGCATCGCTATTATTCATTTCTTAGGAAAGAGGATAGCTTAGATGACTTCTTCAGGTCTCTTCTAATACTAATTTTCTTTCAGTCCATTGGTGATCTTCATAGAATCTTTATTTAGACCCCCAAATAGAAAAGAATGTTTTAGTTATATTATCTAGAGGCTTAGGGTCCCCTAATAGTAGATATGACCCTGGTGGTATCTTAATTGTCTTGATATTACAATCTTATGAATGTACTAAATTAATAGCTCACTATGACTTCTTTGACAAAGAAGTAGAAAGGTAGTGTTTAGACTGAGTTCCAGTTCCACTTTGTAGCGGTGAATGTACATCTGAAGCAAATGGCACAGAAAGCTGTGATCACGTGCAGCTTTTTTGACAGAAATTCTTAGATGTTTAGATTGCTATGACTTTAATGTACTGCTTAATAAATATTACAGCAAAGATCACAATACCTTTCCAAGATTTCTCACTTCTGCTAGCTTGTCAATGCAAAACAACACACACTAAATCTATTCTATATCGGGACAAAAATTTGTACAAGAATTCTAATATTTGTTGTTTTAAGAGAATGAGAGCAATGTGATTCATGACATTATATATCTTTTGTTTTGTTCATATATACATGCCTTATTGCTTTTGATAAAAATTATATTTGCATCTCTGGTCATATGTATGTAAGGTAAAGCCTATCTGTACATGCAAAAGCATTTATGAAGAATATACTTTTCAGCATTCATATTAAACGAGCTGGAAATAGCCAAACCCTTACTAGTAAATATGATGACAGTTAGGAATATAATGCTATAGCAAGTAGTTGCACTCTTCTTAGCAGGAGGGCTCAAAAGCTGTTGTAAATGGTTTCACCAGCGTGGCATTTTTGGACACTTAGCTATTGTGGCTTGCTGCTTTTGGTTTCTTCACTGCTCATACTTCTTGTCACATATACCGAAAGTAAAATAGAGAAAACCTGTCTGCCTTTCCTTCTATGTCAAGCAAGTCATTCCTGAATTCTAAACCCTTTACTTTTGTTCTTTTCCTTCCAAACTGAGCTTGAACTCCTTGGACTCAGTGCCAATTTTCATCTTTATTTTCTGTGATTTGCCTCCCACATTTTCAGTAAATGCTGTAACTGTCACCTAACTTCCGATGATGTCCTAAGGTGTGAAACACATTCTGTTCCATGTACCAAGTGGTTACCCATTAATTTCTGTTTCTTCTTAAAACACACTTTTACAAGAAACACGCCAATAGTGATGCACTTTAGGAATGAATCTGTAATACGCATAAATATGTGTATTTGTCAGAGAATGTGCAGTTCTAGTACTTAAGTTCCATCTTCTGTAGTTCTTTTTTGCAAAAACTTGCTTTACACAAGATCAGGTTTTTCTATCCTTGTTTGCACAAAAGGCCCTGTAACATTATTCATAATTATTAATAATTACTTTAATCTACAATTTTAAAAATCTACTTTTCTGCACTATTTTCTGCTGTCTTTAGGAATTTTATAGCTGTGACTTGCAGTTTTCCAAGACTACTCTCCATTAGACTACTAGCCCCTCCAGATATATATATGAGATCAAAGGATCAAGTTAAAGATATTCCTGTTCATCAGATATTAATGCCTAAATGATATTCTCATTCATTTTCATTTCTAAGTATTTTAAAGCTCAGGGATAAATGGCTTGAATCCATTAAAACTCTCTTCAAGATTTAAAAAAAAAAAATGTGAGTTGTCTGACTGGCAAAGCAAACACTTTAAGACAGGGGTTCTCAACCTTTCCTTCACCACAGACCCCCTTTAAATACGTTTTGTGGCCTCAGACCACCAAGACTTAATTCAAGATTTAAAGCACTAGACTGCATCAAATATGTATTTCAGTTTTCTCATGAAGGGTCTTCAGATTTGGAGCAAAGGCAGGGGAGGCTCGAGAATAGGAGAAGCATTGAAGAAAGGGGGCTGTGGGAAGAGGAGGCGCAGTCCTTGCTGCATGCCAAAGGTTTCCAGGCAGGATGTTCCCCACCCCTGCTTTAAGCCTTCATGGACCCCTTATGACAACCACTGCTTTAAGAAAAAGCCTGATTAAAGGACAGGTAGAACGAGTGGAAAAAAGACATGAAAATTCAGCTGGCCCAAATTTTGTCATTTTCCCTGACGCTGAGGAAGATTTGGTCACTTAATTACTCAGGATCTTCCAAGCAGATCATAGAAGCTGCTTCCAGACCTTCTGGATTCCCAAACAGGCGATGCCTGGAGCTGGCAGCAGTGCCTGGTTTCCACCCAGGTCCTGGTGCGTGTAGCCCCTAGGGGCTACGGTATTAATGGACAGGTTTTATCTAAAGAGAGATGCTGTTGCCATTACTGTTTCAGGCTATGGATTGTAGCTACCATGGCTGATCATTTGGAATGCATGGTACTTCACCCCCCACAAAAAAAAAACCAACCAAATTGTAAAAGCTTTTTAGTGGTATGTTCTGAAATGTTGTAAGACTGGTATACATTTGGTGAGCCACATTATATGTGAACTTTCTACTAATGCAGAAAAGTCCAGAGATTAAATTTATCTTGCTGATACTGTAGGAATAACAATAATTACACATTTTTTTCTTTCATTAAATTTCTGATTTTGATAGATATTCTGCTTTTAGATAGGCACAGACTATGTCTGAAGTCCATCTTCTAAAAGAATTATCCACTGAGAAAAACTCTTCCAAAGGCCAAGGAAAAGCTTCAGCTTGCCAGTTTTTGGAGTTCTTTTCTTAAGAAACTGGCCTCTAGTGAGTAGATCTGATTTCAATCATCTGATTGCATTGGGAAGAGTGCAATTTATAAACTCTGTGTCAAAATTTGAGGGGATTTCCTTTCATGTATGCAGAGTCTTCTGTGTGATGATTTCCTTTCACTCTTTAGGAAGTATGCCTATTACAAGGTAATACAGAATTTCTAAAATAAGGGCTGCAGGAATAGACTGAATAAGGATTGAGAAGATGGATTTCTTTCTGCCAGTCTTGCAGCCGAAAATATTTTTTCTTGTTATCTTTTTCCTATGAAGTAGAGATTTCGAGGTGATGACAGTCTGGTTTTTTATGTGAGCTTTTCTGTATAGCTTACCATTTCCTCCAGACTACTCTCAGCCATGCAAACTCTGAAGAATAGAAATGAGGCAATAACAAGCAATGGGTAGTCAAAGTGTCCTCACTGATATAATTTATTTAAACACAAAAATCCAGAAGTACTTTATTGTGATGATCATTAAATAGACTGAGGGCTTTAAAACATGAGAGGGCAGAATAAGTAGTTAGTTGATTACTGATTGAAATGATTATTTAATTTATGTATAATAAAATAATTTAAAACCCAGGTGAGGTCTTATTAGCATGTATTTTACTATGCCTAACTTTTTTAATAACATAGTGTTCTTTCAGCAGCCCCCAGCTCCTCTTTGCTTCCTCTGTGTTCTCACCATACGCATCTCAAGTCAGAGCACAGCCCTGAATTGCCATGCACTTGCTGTCTTCTGGAGGGGACATGGTGCTGCTGCCTTTAATTTTAGGACAAAACCAAACTCTTTTTTTGCATCATCATCCTCCTTAGTTCATTTCATTGAAGTGAGCAATGCAAATCTTTTCTTCATCACTGATACTATCTTTCCAGTTTCTCACTGTATTTCTTTGAACTTATTTTGGTCAACTCCACTATCTAGATTACATGCAATCCCAGTAACAAAGATTCATTCTCATAACAAAGGGAAATAGTTTATTTTGCTTCACTGACAAAGAATATCTTTGAAAATACAAATGGGTTCTAGACTGTCGGGTTTCTTGTGTTTGTTGGTTGTTTTTTTCTTTCTGTTTTCTGGTGGGTTTTTTTGGACATAGCAGGCTTTTAAAAAGTTTATCTGGGAACAGAATAAATGGTACAGGTTTGTTTTATGTTTGCTAAGGAAGAAGTTTATCAGACTGTTTTGTTGATTTCTATAGATTAATTTTTGGAGAAAGGCTGCCAAAATGTCACTCAAAGCTTAAGGCAAAGCCTACAGCAATCCTGATGCATTAAAATTAAAAAAAAATAAATAATGATGATGATAACCCTTTCAAGCTCAGATTTGCTGTCCATTGAATTACTAGAAAGATTTATTTTTTTATTCAGGGGATATTGTTGTGCTGGATCTGGCTGGAATACAGTTAACGTTCTTCATAGAAATGCACACGGTGCTGTGTTTTAGATTTTTGGCTAACACACCAATGCTTTGGCTACAGCTGAACCGTGCTTGTGCAGCATCAAGGCTTTCTTGATGTCTCACTGCCTCCCCCACCACCTGCACTAAGTAGGGTGGGGGTGGCAAGAGGCTGGAAGGGAGCATAGCCAGGGCAGCTGACCCAAACTGACCAAAGGGATGTTCTGTACAGTATCATGTCTTGCTCAGAGATAAAACTGGGGTGCTGGAAGAAGAAGGTGAGGAGGGATTGCCTTCCAAGATAGCTGTTGCTCAGAGACTGCCTGAACATCTGTCTGCTTGTAGGTGTTGGTGAGTAATTGCCTTTGCATCACTTTTTTTTTATCCTCTTCACTTATTAAACACTCTTTGTATTGACCCATAAGTTTTATTTTGGCTTTTCCTATTTTCTCCCCTGTCCTGCTGCTGAATAGTGAGCAAGGGGCTGTGTGGGTACTTAGCTGGTAGCCAGGGTCAACTCACCACAGGACAGAGGTCTAAGTGTCTCATTCATGTTGTCAGCATCAAGGAGTATTTGTAAATTGTGTCTGTACCAGAGTTCATTTTTTGAGTGGTTACCACTACTCTTGGTGCTGACATGGCTTCATGCAAGGGGGTGTAAAGTGGCCACAGTTTATGTGGCCACAGACATCTCTAACACAACAGATCAGAGCTGGAAGTATAACCACTGACAGCTGGGGAGCTTCAGTTTACAAGAGTCAGGCTTGTCAAGTGTTGCTCCTATTTTAGGGCTGATGTTTGAGAATTCTGTCGTACAATTCAGTATCTCTGAGAAAATATTATACCTTTGGAATAGAAACCAAGAGTACTCCCACCTCTAGTTTATTCTCTGTCCTTTGAGATAAAACTGGGGAATAATTATGTATTCAGATCTGTACAGATTCTTCAAATGTCTGTGACAGACCATACATTAACATGCCATATAAGCATTTTTCCAATAATAATAATGTGGAAATAATTACTTTTTCATTGGTGGAATGACTGCACCCACTTTCTCCTTGGAATGGCAGTTGTGATGTGCTATTTGAAACAGTATCTCAAGCCCCATTTCAAACCCATGGGCCTTTTCCTGCCCTAAAATTTATACTGAGCTGTAGGGAAAGAAAATATTTATGATGGATGTGCTCATTCACTTGCTACTCTTGCAGCTTCTCTTTTTTTCATGACACTTGGCTCATCAAGACCTCATTATCTTGTGTTGCTGAGACAGTCAGTCCCTTGCTTAAGATAACTTAGGTTGCCCCAGACAGCTCAGAGGTAGTAGGGAATGGAGGCCATGTCCTTCATAGCATAATAACAAGTTCGTGTCTGATTCACTTTGTCACACTGTCCACCAGAAGAAACACAGTGGCTTTGGTGTGATGTGTCTGTGATCTGTGGATTATTATCTTCTCCTCAAGTCAGAAATGGAATACCCTAATGTTCGGATTTAGTTGAAGTGGTGCAAAAAATTGATAGCACCAGCAAAATCAAGTCTCTAGTAAAAATTGCTGTGTTCTCAACAAACATTAGCTAGTGTTTTATTTTTCACAAACCAAAAAATTTCCCAGATGAGATGAGAATTGAATTTTATCTTTTATATTTTTTCATGGTACATGCTAATTGCTTTCTAGCCAACTCTGCTAATAATTAGTATGCCAGTAGCTTCTTACAGATAGTTGTGTCAACCAATAGCAGACTATCATGCGTCTATATCCCTAGAATGGCAAACAAAGGCAAAAAGAGTATTTTTCTTACTATTTATACCAGATTTTAAGTGGAGGAGGTTTACTTCAGATTTGGAATTAATTTCAATCCTTTCAGATTCAAGAGAGACCAGATTACACATCTGTTAAGACAGAGATTTATCCAATAAAACATGAATAAAGATCTTCATAGCTAGGTCCCTCATCCACCAAATGATTGTCCTCTCAATTACCAGTTTGGAAGCTTAAATGGCTATACTGTCTCTGGGCGATCTGGGCTTGTAATGTATCTTGCTTGTGTGCTCTTTCTTGCTGCAATCCAGGCAAAGCCAGAAATCTTTGCTTGTGACCCTTTACTCTGAACCCTCATTGCACAAGGATGCACTCACTGATCTCCATTAGCTGTCTACTTGCTGATATATTGACCTTAATTTAAAATTAATTTAATTTCAATTACTGACTCAGACCATATTTTCCTTCAGTTTCTTGGGATTTCCAGTTGATTGACAAAGAAATATACATCTGATTTCTAAACACTTCTTTATTTTTTGTAAAAATAAAAAGGGTTGGGGGGGTGTTTAACTGCTGTAAATTACTTGAGATAGAAAACCTTACTTTAATTTAGTAAATTACTCTGTGGATAATGATAAGGAGGATCGACCTGTTCTACTCGTGTTCTATCTTTCTGATGGCATCGGCAATAAAAAGCACAGCGGACCTACTTCAATCATTAAAATTGCAAAGGCATGTCAGAATACTCAAGTAGAACAGGTCTTCTGAGTAGATGACATATTTATGTAAGTGCTTTCAAAGTAAAAATGCTTTTTATGGTTGTATCGTTAAAACACCAAAACATGAGGAGTGCAGCAACAAAGTTTTCAATCTTAATTATAACTCAGCTCAATTACAGGTACAATGTGACTTGTATTTCTAGTTTTCTGCCTATAAAATTAAATTATTTTTGTTGATATAAAAGTATAGTACTCATCTGTCAGGTAGATGAGTTGAAACCAGTAAGAACTTCAGATTTCTCTTCATTTTTTGTAACTATGTATACCCAAACAATGAACTACCATAGAGTTTTTATGATTTTAATTTAATTTCTCAAGCATTAACTTAGTTCTCCCAGAAGTGAATTAACATTGCTGTCTGGGTTGTGGGCCAATTAATTATTAACCAAGTAGAATTAATGAAATGTACATATTTGTATAGTGGTATAAGACATTTTGCAGTCCAATGTCAGTAATTGTAACCAAAGTGCACTTGTACAGGTTCTCTCCCTTCTAGAGCAGGGCTCCAATGCAATGGTGAATAGGTATGTGATGTGAACACAGGTGAGTGCACGCAAGTTATTGTGAAGCATATTTATTTGTTTTTAAAGGTCTGTGGGGGAATTAAAATTCAGTCTCATTACACATTTGCATCAGGCCTGAAAAACGCCACTGTGCTTGTTGGATTCAGTAATGAATGCTGGGTTGCAATAGGAACCAGAAGCAAAACACACAACTTGGAAGCCAAACTGAAGGTGGGGGGGAGGGGGCAGATCAAGTTGCATGATTCATTATCCATCTCCTTCCAACTCTGTTATGCATTGCAAGGAGCGTGGCTTTAGTATTTCAAATTCTGGTTCGAGCCATGTCTGAATTTATGTGGCTGTTCCAATAAATATCGAGTGAATTCAAATTTATCACTCGTGAATAAACTGCTTCTGAAGCATTTCGTTAAGAGGGGGAAATGGTAACCAGTATCTGGGCAAAATGGGAGTAGGACTGAAGGACACGTAACAAGATATATTCACATAGTGGAAACCTGACAAACCTTAGGGGGGCTGTAGCTCTACCTTTTCAGGAAGGATAATATCTGGGGTACAAGATCTTGACCAGGATGCAGAAAGAGACCAAAAATTAAATATGTGAGAGATAAATATCTGTCAAAAATGTACAATTCAGAGAACGGCTAAAGAAAGTACAGCTGAAAATCTGGGAAGAGAACTGAACCAGTTTTATCCTTTAATGCCCTCTATTAATGAATAGCTCATTGTGAGTTTAATGTGTTGTCTGTGTTGGGTTATTTTAATTGGATCTATGTCTTCATAGTTCATAGGTGTATTTATGATATTGAAAGTAGTGACAGAGCGTTGGTGGATACATATTTTCAGCTGCTTGAATCTCAGTGGATTATAATGAGAAAGGGGCAGTGCAAAAACACGTGGTTGTGGTTAGCTTTGTAAATAAACTAACAAATTGTTTTTATAAGAATTCTAAATCTGTTTTGTAAAACAGAAAACAAAAAAGAACAAAAACTCAGAGAGGTGAGGTTTTGTTTATATTCTCTCTCTATTAAAGCATTCTCCAGGTAGCATTAATGTATAGGTAAATTCATTCTTCAGCATCAAGCTCAGACAAATACCAAACATCTGGAGTAACAGGAATCTCCTTTACGTGTTGCAGAGCTAAAGCACTCTAATATTACCCAGTCTAGAAGAGTCACTGAGAAAGATTTCAATTTCTTGGTCTTGAACAATATTTCAGAGAAAACAACCAAGTGAGCCAAATTTAAGCTCTGGGATATTATTTATTATTGCAGTATCTGCTCTAGACAATTTACAGTGCTCAAGCAGCAGGATAGTAATGCGCTGGCTTTCCTATGTGTAATTAGTTGGGTGAATGGACAGCTGATTGGAATTAGCAAAAAGCTTTATTTAGGGAAGAAGTCCTCTGTGAACTCCAGTGATGTTGTGTTTGATTACAGAACAATGTAATAAATCTCCCAAAGAAAAACTGTCTCATTCCAGCAGGGCTCTAGAGTGCGCTTGACAGCATCCATGTGCCAACAGAAGTATCACACGTGCATTTGCTCACTGATTTTAGAAAAGCAAATGTGGATCAAATGTGATAGAGTTGAGACAGCAATGAGCGCGCTTCCAGAGGAGGTAGCTCTTGTGAGAATAGGTATGACTGTGTCTACAGGTAGGATCTAGATTGTCTTCAGGGCCTGTCTGTGCAGACCAGGGACCTGGGCAGAGTCTACCACAGTTCTTTTCTAGCTTTCTTGCCTAATTCCAGAGTAAGCCTTGGCACAGGGGACAGATAGAAAAAGGACGATACTCATGTATCCTGAAGTGAAGTCAGGTTATGGCCAGGGCACCCCCAAGGTCTTGGAAGACTGGGAAGACTGGTGTTTAAACATAATAGAAAATAACAGCTTCAAGAAATTAATTATCAAACAAAACTAGTGACCCCTCTCTCTGCAAGGATGTTAGGGACCTGACAGACCGTGCCCATGACTTTTTGTTGCTTTAATTAGATACTAGGCTGAGGAAGTTACATTACATTGGTGTGTTATTTAGGATTGTTTTCAAAGATGAGAGAAGCTGTAATAATAGCTCTGGGTAGCAGTGGATGCAAAAATAAGTGGGTTTTTAACCTGCCTCTGCTGGCTAGAGTCTGTTCACTGGCCTCTCACATATCCCCACATACAGACTATCCAGGCACTGTCACTATAATAGTGTTACATTTCAACAAACATAAAGAGAATAATTTGTACTGTTTCTGTGGGGTTCCAGTCAACTTAGAAACATGATGCTGTCTACACACTAGACTTCAAATGAAGGCTTGTGAACTGCCTGTGTCTAGTATTAGTAAAACTTTAGCTGCAACAGTGTATACTTCTGGACTATGAAAACATACATCTTCCAAATCTAGTCAGTAGTATCACCTAAACAAAACCATTTATTTCTGGGCACAGCTTAGTTCTATCCTCAGTTACTCAGAAAAACAATGTAAGCTGTCCAGAATTGAAGAGGAGAAACATTTTTCCTTTACACTATCACACAGAGAAGTCAAGAGTCTAGAGTTCCTTTTGGTGTGTAATTAACCCCTTCGACTTCTCCCCTGTCCTCTGCACAGTGGGGTGAAACAGCTGGAGTGACAGGGGAACTCAGTGGGGAGCTTTCACTTTCCCCTCAGCAAATCAGCTGGTGCAGTCAGCACTCCAAAAAAAACAAGAAGAATGATGGGGTTCTCTGTTCCATCTTGAGAAAGCATCATCAAACCAGCTACCAGTCAAAAGCCATGCAGACATTTTTGTGCAGTAAACCGTGTGTCTCAGGATATAGTATATCCTTGAATGCCTTCAGCCGAACGTGCTTTATCCCACCCCCTGCTTGCAGGTATGGAACTCTCATCTTATTTCAGCATGCTGTAATGCTGTTCAGGCTAGTGGGGAGAGAAAGATGTATTTTATTTTATTGTTTTATTTGAATGTAATCTTTTTTTCAATGGATTTCCTTTGTCAGTCTCTAAAACAAACTTTTAATCCATCTTCTACAGGCATTTTCAGTAAATGTGGGGACAAAGACACTCATTCATCTCTCATCTAATTCCTCTGCATTCTTTTGTGATGGTGTTTGGGGTTGTGTCCTTCACACCATTTGTGGCTATCCTTAATACTAAATATTGACAGGGAGCTTTTGGGGGCTTTTTTCCATAAATTTGTTTTCAGAAGTCAGTCCCTGGAGTAGCTGTGCATTTGTGATGAAATTCTCTGTCTTGATTCATGACATAAAGCCTCTCTTTGTTTCTCCATATACTGATTACTTGTGTAGCAACAAAGAGAATTTCACATATTAACTAAATCCATTGTTTTCTAAGGTTTAGTGAATTTTAACTATTTTAAGTGAAAGCTTTTCTTTGCTCTGTAACTAAAAAAGAGGTAAAAGCCTTTCTTGTAGTTCACAGTTATTCTTAGAAAGAATTAATGTTTGCTGTATTATTTCAACAGTCTCTCCAGTTTGCTTGTTAGGAAGTTTTGCTACTCTTTTCAGTATGTGAGTACCAAAACTGGGATCCTCTGCAGGCTCTAAGCCAGGAGAGCGGAGCAGTGGGGAGGCGAACAATGGATAAATAGGTAACTATAGAAATAGTTTCTCCCCTTTCACACCCAGTGTGCTTCCAGCATTAGTCTACAAAAGGAACATACTGTCTCAACAGTGCATTCACTGTCCAATGTTTCAGGCATTTTATCTACTTCTGTAGTACAAATGTGGCATTGAGGTAGTCCAGAGGGCTTTCACCAGACTTCTGCAGGACCTCGGTGGTGTCTCCAGTCATAATGTGTTTCTCTCCTGTGGCAGAATGCTCTGATGAGACCTCCAATAAAGCATCTCCTCAGGCACCTTTTCCCAGTCTCACTGCTTGCTGCCTCAGTGCCTACGAGAGGTTTATAAAATTTGTTATCTTTCCTTTGGCAGTAATCAATACCCTGAGATGTGTGTGTGGAGGTGGGGAACAACATGATTAGATTGGCTGTTTTGCTCACTTAGGATATCAAGGGGGCATTCCTTCCTGATACCTTCAGTTTGCACTAATAATTAGAAATGATGTAGTCCTCAAAAGCTCTAGAAATATAATTAAAATCAAACATAATACTTCCTGGGGCAGAAATTGGCAGTAGTATTTTCTGTTCCCTAGGTTATATCCAAAGCAATAAAAATGAGACCTTGTTTGTAGACAGATGGGAAGCTTCCTGTGTAGGATAGAGGAGTACGTGTGGCTGTTTATACCTTCATCTTACCAAGAAGGACCAAAAGAGAAACACTGTTCAAGTGAAGATGTTCAATCACTTTTTATCTTCTTTGTGGAAGATGTAGTTTATCTGTCTGAGGGGTAATTGGGCACCAAATGACAAAGCAAGATAATCTTATGAAAAGGCTGAGGAATAAAGATTTTAGTCTTCAAATATGCCTAATTTTGTTCTGTTCACAGTAAAAATAATAATGCCTTTTCTTTGACATGGCTATTCTAGCATTTATGTTGCAAATGACTGGCATAGCAATCTGATAGAAAAAGACATAAAGATTCTTCCTGTACTGCAGCCATTTTGTTCAGGAGATAAAAATGACCAAGTTGTGAAAGTAGTAATATCTGGGTCATTGAATCAATTTTGCACCAATTTATGACTGTGCAGGGAAATGAAAATGGAAAATAGACAAATAGTCTTTAAGTCCTGTTAACAGATTATATCCATCACTCATGCTCAGCTTTTCATTTTTAGGTATATGAATACCATAAGCACTGAACACAACTCTCAGCTCATAAATCAGTTTTGAAACAAAAATCTTTTAAGGTCTACAGGGAATATTTACAGAACTGCTGTATAAACCAGCAATACAGATGTGCAAAAAAGCAGATGAAGATTAAATGTTATATCTATAACCTTAGACTTCATAGAGTTTTAGGAAGGATGTTTTCATTTTCATGGGCCGACCAAGGCAGAAACACCATTTGATCTCTCCATTGTTCATTCTTAAGACTTCTAAAATTGTTAAGTGCTACTAAATTTCATAAGGAGCTGAAGTGCCAGTCTATCAAATTAATTGAACTGCTTATGAGAAGCAGTGATGAGTATTTTATTAGAAAATCCGTATGCATGGTGGATAGCAGTTTCAGTATCCTTCTGAGTTACAGAGAAATTCAAGCTGATGGAAGCTCAATAGATTCTGCTTACCGCCTGTTCGCCTGTTAAAGGAAAGAACTTGTCAAATCATCCACTGATAGGATAACGTGTTGCCAAGACCAAGATATTTTGAGTTAACATTTACTTACATACAGTATAGAAATGTCAACCGTAAAGCATGTTACCATGTTCCCTTATTAATTTGGGGTTTTGTTTGTTTATCGAGATACTGCTTCCACAGGCCCTGTGTACGGTGTTCCTGCAAGAAATGTAAAAGCAAAAGCTTGTTGCTCTGTTTCTTTCTACGGGCTTCATTTTGTTGATCTGCTAGGTGCCCTGCCTGCTACTTGAGCAATATTGTCTTGAACTGGGACTGTAAATGGAGATGTACAGGGCATTTCATGAAACAATGCTGGCATTTTTAGTAGCTTTGCTCTGTAAACTGTCACTGAGTGCTGACCAGTGCTAGGAGGCTCCATACCACTGGAGGGTTTGTATTTTCCAAGTGTCCTCAAAACATTCAAGCACAAAGAGTTTTGCTGAACTGTGAAGTTAATTTCTGCCTATTTATAAGATTTCCTGGGGAACATGTAGTATTTTTTGCTCATTTCTGATCTCACTCGTTCAGTAATGCCTTTAGCTCAAGCTGTCTACATTCCTATAAATAACTGTATTATGGCTGTGGCAGGGGTGATTGCTGATTATGAACAAGGGCGGATGTGGTAACGCTGACCCATATGCAGATGTTCCATTGTCTGTCTTGAGTGGGATTTTAGGAATAAAAAACAAAAGTTTGTTTCCTTACTTGTTTCTCTATCAACAAATAAAATAGTCCCCTAAAATGTTAGGCATGTACAACATAACAGTATCTGATTATGTTATACAAGAGCAGCATACCAGTTCATGACTCATGGCTTATTCCATATACTGAAGGGAACCCGGCTGGAGGGCAGTGAGGGTGCAGCGAGTTGTATTTATTCATCCTGTTGTACTTCCGTAGCATAAGCAGAGTCCAGCTACTTGCTTCCAATCTATAACTAACTCGCACATACAGATTTCTTGCATTTTTGTCCATAGGACAAGAATCTGGTCAGCTGAACTAAGCACACCTTGCTGCCAGAGCGACAGTGTTTTGGTAAGGCTGTATCTAGCACAAAATTGGTGTGGGGGGGGGTGGTAGGTTCAGTAAAATCTAGTCCTGCTTTCTGTGGGATATTCTGAGGTTTGCTAAAGATACATGTCTTTACACCTTCACCACTTGATTGCTTGGAGAGGAAAAACGTTGATTTTACTTCTATTGCTGACAGACATTTTTAAAGTTTGGAGTAGATTATAAATACCCCAGCGGAGAAACCCCTTCCTTCTCTGTCACACACAGACATGATTTTGTCCTGGTAGAGCATTTAGAAGGGAGCTGATGTCTAACCTGAAAGGGGAGCTGGAGCTAGGGAGCTGTGCCAGGGCGATGAAAGCAGAGCAGATGAGAGCTCTCTAGAGTTAAAAGAGGAGTGAAAAATGCAAACTGGAGAGCCACCTTGGGCCAGAGGCAGTGAGGAACTGCTAGGGGAATTTGGATACGGTTCTGACAAAGATTGTTGACAGTGTAGCAGTCTTTTGAGAGCTAAAGCCCCCAGTTGCTGTTTGAAAGGCCGAAGGACCCTCACAGAGAGGAAGGGGGAAGGAAGCAATGGGAGCCCTGTAGTCACTTCCAAGACAGTCTGTCTGGAAATAATGTAACGTCACCTGGCTCGCACAAGTACCACACGCTGCAGCAGCAGCTGCAAGGCCAGAGCATGCTTGATCTTGCTGCTTTTATGCTATTCCAGGGTCAGTGAGCCTGTAGTTGTAGGAAATTAGTCAGCTGTAGTACCTCTAGGGCCTTTGGCCCAGGGATGGTAATTTCATTGTTGGGACCTCCCACACGGCCAGTGAGTCTCAGTGCTTGGGATTCTCCCCTTCACAAAAGCAGGAGTGGCCTTCCACATTCATGGAATTTTCATGGCCAGAGGTTTAGGTCTCTTTTTACTGCAAAGATCAAGACTTTTTGTAGCATGAAGCTGAAAACTTGAGTACTTCCTTTCAACTCCTGGTCCTTTGAAGTTATCCATTTATGGAAGTTCTGCAAGCGTGAAGTGCTGTTCTTGTATTGTAATGTCTAGCCTAAACGCAGAAAGGAAGAATTTTGTAGTGTAATGCCCAGTTGTTTTGATTTCTTGCCATGTCTGAATTCTAATTTTGCAATCGTAGCTCTCAAATTATCTGTAAATTACAAATGTTTGAATAACTGATCAAAAGGGAACGTAAGGTATTAGTCGATGTAGCGCTGAGGGATCTGGTGTAGCTGGGAACTGTCAGTGTTAGGCTAATGGTTGGACTGGATGATCTTCAAGGTCTTTTCCAACCTAGACGATTCTGTGAAGCTGTGATTGTGTAAATTATACATAGTTACAGGTAGGACAAGTGAGATAAGAGTCCTCTTTTCCCCATTTCTCCTTCAAATTCTGATCCTCCACTTACCACATAGTCTGCTGCTTCTGTCTGTGTATTTGATCCCCCTTTCTGCACCTCTGCCACTAACTGTGATTTTGTGTGGGTTACCAGGAAATGATTCTCAAGAAACTGATTTAGAGGAAAGCAGGTTATCTGCATGTTAAAATATCAAGTAGTTCACTGTCTGAGTCTGTAACTGGTAGATCCTAAAGCTGATTTGTTTATTCTGCTTAAAGCTTAGCCCAGCAGAAACAGACTGTATTCTTTTATGGTCCACATGCAATGCCTGAAGAATAGTGCTCTCACAGATAACTCTCAAGTACCTCTAAACAGATCTGAATTACTGATATATTTCAATACTCAAATCATCACTTAGCATATCCCAAGGGCAGGCAGGTGGGTTTTTTACTGTTCTCTGAGGGTTATACCACAAATCCTGTCTTCATGAAGCAGTACTCAAAGGAACAATGTTAGCATGTCGTGGAAATCACTTTACTGTGAAACATTAAAGAATCATGTGCTAAAGGTATATGTATGCAAGCTATTAGTGCTTCCTCCCCTCCACTTAGCAAGCTGTTTTATCTTTTGAAAGGCTGGAAACTCTTCATTTTATTTTCCACAGATTTCCTTATGGAACAAACAGTAGAAATAATATCTGTAATATGAAGCTTTGGGGATATAAAGAGATAATATTTGTGCTTAATTTCTTTCCTCCTTCCCATCCATGTCATGTTCCACATTTGCATATGAAATTCATCTCCCACCCTTCCCCATGAGACTTGTTAGTGTCCTGCTGTGCCCTCCCACACAACTTGGTCGATACTAAAAGACCTTTAAATCTATCTTTGAAAATGTATTTTGGGAACTACATTTTAGACAGTATTTCTGTTTAAATGAGTTTTTCCTGGTTCCCAAATGTTAAAGAAATAGAGAAGCTAAGAGAAGAGGAGACCCTGATGCTGCTGAAGTATGTCTTTTCTGTGAGTAGACTGCTAGAACTAATATTCCCTGGACTCAGTTGATGAACCCAAAGCTTTAAGCCACAATGTTTGTATTTATGTATGTATGTTTGCATTGAGTTCCAAGGAGCAGGGGGAGGGGTAGGGAAAGAGTGCGTTAGAACCGACATGTGTTGCCTACACACACTAGTAAGAAGCAGCTGTTGCTGAGATTTCTGAAGCCTTTACTCTCTTTGCTGTAGTTGGGATCTTGGCTAAAATTACCTGTGACTTGTTACTCTCCTGAGGAATTAAAAGTAGGGCAGTAGAGTATCTTGCTCACTAGTATTTGTAGTGAAGTTACACATACAACCCCAACTGAAATTGCAGACTAATTTTACTGGGCATTGTACAGATTCATAAACTCAATGCTATTTAAATAAAAGTGGGAAGCAGCTCTACAGGTGGTTTTTATAATTGCCCAAAAGACAAGCCACAAATAGATCTTGTCTCATCATTCTCAGACAAACACTCTTCACCACTAGAACAGTCTGTAATACAAGCATATTTTAGCACTCTAGTACAGTGATGCCAATCCCTCTGATTAGAACTCTTTTTTTTTTTTTTTTTTTAATTTGTGATTGCTGCAGTATCTGACATTTTTCCTCAAGTGTCAGTTTCTGTACTCAAGCAGTTGAATAAGGAGTCTCAACTTCCTTTAGAAACAAAAGTTTCAAGTCCTTATGGTTGCAGAAAATTGCTTAAAAATGGGGCTCATTGATTGTTTTCTCAATTGGTTTTGAAGAGCAGAATGTTTGCATTCTTTCTTTTCATTCTTTATCTTTTTTGACAGCTGTCACTAATAACCACTACATTAAATATTACTCAACTTTCTCAACTAATTTATGACTTCGTGATCATTTGTTATGGCTATGCTGCAGGAAAAAAAGCCTGTAAGGAAGAACAAGCATATATTTTTTGCACAGTTGTTGCACGTGTCTCTATTAGAAGGTGGGAATGCTGAGGCACACTTAGTTTGCATCCCAGCTGCAATAAGACGTTTCTGATGGTCCATCACAACCACCAGACCATCTGCATTTTCCAGGCTATTTATTCCATCCTTGTCTAACCTCGTCCCCTTCTGCTTTAAAAGCAAGCACATTTTCTCAAACCTGTTATCATTCACTAAATTATATTTTAAACCCATTCAGGAAAAATTAATCTGGACTCCATCTTGTCAAATATTCTGTCACTGGAGCATCTATGGCTTCTGAGGAAAGAAAATCTTGTTGTCAATTAGAGGTACAAGTGTGATGACAGTGTGAGCAATGGACTATCCATGCTGGAAGTACCTGTTTCCCTTTCATCAGTTAGTCATCAGTTTGTACAAACTGCTTAAGTTTTTTGCCTAATTTTGAGTATGTGAGTTATCATTGTGATCTATATGGAAATATCCACAAGTAAAAATGAAGCTAATCATTGACTACCTTCTTGAATCAACACCTGAAGAATGAAGTACTTCTTCATCCTATCTGTAGTATTTTATAACTGTGTTTAGGAAAGGTTTGGGGTTTTTTTATTTTAGAAAGTTTTTCGTGGTTGTAAAAACATATATCTTTTCAAACCTTATTGAGCCCTTCCCTTTATTGGGTGGCGATGGGTTTATTATGCAGTGCATTGTATCAGTTTTACATATTTTGCATTTAAACATCCTCCTTGATCTTTATGTTATAAGAAGGCCTATAAAAATGCATGGCTTATCTGCACAGTACTTTGTAGCCTTGTACCACAGCTTCCCTAAGATGTATCCTCTTTAATCAGAACAGTACTGATCTCCCCTTCCCACTGCTCATTATTATTGTCATTTGTGTTACATTATAGTGAGCATTGCACAAACAGAACGTAGAGACCAGCCCCATAACTTGTTAATCATCCTTCATATGGAAATGTCTACATTCCTTTAATCATTTAAATCGATCCTTTCAGAGTCTCCTGTCCCATTCCCCCACAACTTCATGTGTGTCTGTTACTGATGACAAGAAATGAACAAAATGTTTTTGCAAAAAAATGCACTGCTGATTTACATAACAAAACTACAAAACTATTTTCCTAGCCCATTTCTTAACCATTTTTGGCGGGTTTTGAAAGGAAAGACTTTAGAGTCCTAAGACACTTACATCCTCCTACCAATCCCACTGTGAGAAATTTGCTTTTAGAACCACTGTGGCACAAGTTTGGTTTTCATGGAGCTGCCCCTTAATGGCGTTCTCTTATCTTTCTTGTGTGGTTAACTCCTTTAAATGCACAAAAAGTGCAGATAGTTTCAAGTTACGATTACTGGTTATATATTACTTTGCTTTTACTAACAACCAATTCCATCTGCTGTCATGCTTCTCTTTTGCCTAGCTTTCTTGGGCTCCTTTGTGTCCTTGTAGATGTGTTTGTTTTCTGCATTATATAATATCACCACATTTTTCTCATGCCCATTTTCCAGATAGCTGTTAAATATATTAAAACTTTGTAGTCTAAAGCCGGTATAAAACCTTATGACTCTCCTTAAACATACATGGTTTACTACTTATTTCTGCTATATTTTTCCTCTTCTGGTCCAGAGCTGTACACCTTGTCCACACTGCTTGGGATTTCTGAGTGCATTTTCTCATACTGACTTTGACTTATTAAGACAAGGCTGTACAGGTTTTGGCACTCCTCTTTCTACCCATTGTGGTAAAAGTTACTGAAAATACTAAAGCTGATGCTCATATTTCAGTGAGGAAATAAGAGCAACAGGTCCATGTGAGAGATCCTTCATTCCTGCAGCTGATTTCATTCTTGTTTCAGGAGTCTGGTTCCCCTTAGCAAACACAGGGGAATTAGTGTATCCTGTTTAAGAAGACACATAGGGGCTAGGCTTTTCCTCACAAACTGCAATAAAGGTACTACTTGAAAGAATGTTATGGACTGTCTTGATAATTTCATGTAATTGTTAGGTCCTGCCCCCACCCCAAGAATGCAATATAATTGGAATATTTAGTGAGTGTTGCGAGTGCCACTTTGTTCATGAACAAATTCAGTAGCTGAAATAGTTTTGAATTAAATGCTGTAACTGAGTCCTGTCTTCATTTGGAAGAACTGAAGGCCAGGTTTTCCTTGGTTTGTGATTCAGAGATATCCCTGGTAGATATTTATGTTCTGTTAATGCTATTCCTCTGGCTTCTTAGCCACATGATTTTTGCTGAAGAGAGACTCTTTTTTCACTTAGGAAAGGAAGAGACCCTTTCTGCTGTCTCTGTGCAGCTGCTAGTGCACCTGAAAGCCCCCAACCATCAGTAGGATGGCTGGGCAGGCCTTAGGGAAGATGCATGGCATTGTGGTGTTCCCAGATCCAGACCCAACTGCTGGATCAAAGGAGAGATGTGTGGCTATGTGTCTCAAATAAAGAACCAGCACACTGTGAGACCCGTGTTTGCATCAGAAGTATCCCACATATAAAGCATAACCTTGCATAAATATGTGTATGCTCACTCTCCCCCCCCCATCTCTCTTGCTCTCTAATAGTTCTCCCTGAGATTCTTGAACAACAGAGCAGATGGAAACCTTATTTAAATTTAGAAACCGTGAATACCACATGCTGAGCTCAATGGAGCAATTCAAGTCAGTTTCCCTTAAATGAATTTTTTTTTAATGCTGGATTCCACTTAGAATTTTTAAAATAGCATAAACACATGATATAATGCATTTGAAGATACCTGTATTCCTTACCACATAATGCCTCACTTGTATAGAAGTGTGAAAATGTGTCCTAAACAGATCAAATTTCACAGCTAGTAGTCCTAAAGGACATTAACACTCCATTATTTATTAGAGCCATTATAAAAGAAACTCCTGCACCGTCCCTAAAGAGGGGAAATCTGTCATGGTTCCCAGGAAAGAGAAGCAAGGATTATCCTTGAAAGCAATCAAAGGAGAGAATAGTTTTTACCAACTTGTCAGTGGAGTTGCCATGGGCACCAGCTAGAAGTCTAGGTTTAAATGTCAGATTTCCCTTCCACTACTGTCTTTTCCTTTTGCTTTATTTTTGCATTCGCTACTTTTTTTTTTTTTTTTCCATAAGAATTTCTCTACCCACATGCCTTTTGTCCTGACGACCAGTTTCGCTGCCTTTTATGCCCATCCTTAGATGTCATGCCAATACCAGGTAAAGAAATCTGGGGTTCTTTTAAAAGCAAAACAGTATATTCTTGGATACTCGTTTGAAAGTTATTAGGATATTAATATTTGTCCGGCAAAGAATAAAAAAGCAAAGAAAGTTACATTAAGAGACTGACACAGCTAAGGAAGAAACAACAGCACAGAGTCAGCAGTAGCATCCCTTCAGCATTATTGCGCCTGGTTGTTCAGAGACATGTGGTACGTTTCATTATTTGCTAAAATATTACACAGAGGGGGATGGGGGGAAGGAAAAGGGCAGAAGGAGAAAGCTCACATCTGTGGTAACGTCTCTGCAGGGGAAAAAAAAAAAAAAAAAAGGCAAATCCTACCATTTGTGGAAGGTATTCATGTGTTGCCGGCTGGCTAAACTGCACATCAATTGAATTAATGTATCCGTTAAATCTAGATAAAAGCTCAGAAGAAGCAGTTTAGAAAACACTTTTTTTTCTTTTCTGTTCTTTTTTTTTTTTTTTTTTTTTTTTTT
>NW_020799099.1:5364628-5374707 GCF_003259725.1 Athene cunicularia | reverse complement strand
TTTTTTTTTTTTTTTTTTTTTTTTTTTTTTTTTTTTTTTTTTTTTGCCTCCTTTCCTTAATTCCTCTAAGCTGGCACGGGACATCTGGGTTGGTTTTGTATGCTGGGTTTTGTTTTGCCTTGTGTGTCTTTACTGTCAAAACCCCAAAACAAGCCCAGCTGCTTTAAAAAAAAAAATAAAAATCCATTTGTGTTTTGCTTACTTGTTAATAGCGTTAGCATGTAAATGAACACATCCAGGCTATAAAGTGAGCAACTCATGAGTGGGTGGGAAGTTCACACCTCCTTTGGTGCTATTGTTTCAGGCTGTCTAGCTGTAGGCTCAGTAGGGCCAGAAGAGTACAGCCTTTTGCATAACTGAAGGCAGTAGTTGCAAAAAGAAAATAATTTTTTTTTTTTAAGAACCAAATAATGCTGTCATTGACCCGGTGCCTGTAACCTCCATTTGGTTACAAAGTTGGTTCTGGAGAAGGAAGATAAAACTGTAGGGCTAGCGGATTTTCAAATTTGGACCCTGGTTTTAGGCTCAGAGTTTATTTTCACACTGTGTACTTCACTGTGGCTGTGGAGAATATGATAAATTAGTGCTTATGCTTTTGAAACCCATTTCTGATCTGCTTTCCTATGCTACTACCTTGCCTTTAAAAAACTCTGAACTTGTTTCCATGTGAATTACTGACACAAAATTAATGATGGTTCAATACCGACTTGAAAACTGGGTTGTTTATAGAACTAATGGCATGCAGATTTTCAGGATGCATCTTTTTAATCCAAACTGAAGTTCCCACAGTGATTTTGCATTATGTGATTTCTTATTCACTCTTGTGAGTCATTTCTGTGTTCTTGGTGCACATAGCAATGTTGCTGGATGTTAGAAAGATGCACAATCATGAAGTTTGGATGACTGTGTTACAAAAAGAGTAATCACTGTTCAAAGGCCAAGACAGTCACGAGAGCTCTACATGTGGCCCGAGGTGTTTCATATAGTTTACAGTCTTAAGGTCTGTTACCTCAAGATCATGCAGCCCTTGAAACAAATACTTAAGGAATCTTCCTGTGCAAGAGGGAGGAGGGTGTGAAAGCTCAGTGCCTGCAACAATTGTCTTGAAGATTAGGAGATGGTATCAGTGACATGTTTTGAAGAGCAGAATTCTTGTTTGCTGAAGACTGTGAGATAGTAGCGCTGATGTAACCAGTTACTTTGATTTGGATTTCATTGGGGCCCAACTTGAAGGGACTAAGAGCAACGTCATGGTGTGGCATGCAGAGTGTTCCTACTTTCCCAGGCAGGTTAGTCCTTGCCATGGGATTTTGGTGACTGATTTACCTCTACCTTGAAGAACCTCAGCAGCCTTTGGGGGTGCTTGGGAACAGAAATGTCCTACTTCCTCTCAGCTGGGTGCTAACAGAGGTTGAAACCCTCAGAGCAGCTCCTGGAAGCTCAGTTACAGATATGTCAGTACTTTCCCCTAAAGCTGTAGTATTCAGCCATTGTGGAGAGTTTGAAAAAAGAAGTAGTGATATTCAGGGATCCTTTGGAGAAAGACTGAACAAGCTGAGCACAAGCATTTAAAGAGAAAAAAGGAATAACCTGTTCTCGGTGTTTTGCGTGGATGTAAATAGAATGGGACAAGAAATAAAGGACATCAAATTGCAAAAACAGAAAATTAAGCATTAAGAAGTTCTCTCAGATAGTAAAGGTTAGTTACTCAGTGAAATAAATTGCCTAGGGAAGATGTGAAATGTTTATCATCGGACGTATAAAGAAAAGAATAGGAGACAATGTCAAGAACGTCTTGGGTGTAATTGCTGAAGGAACATGCTAACTGTAACTGTCTTTTCATGGGACAGTGGGAAGGACTGGAGCCCTTTTCCATGAAGATCCGCCATTTCAAGTAGCTTATAAGTCTGTCTTAACAACAGCAGTGGCCTGTCTACTTTTATTTAGAACGAAAAATTATTCATTACTCTGATTCATGAAACTTCCACTTTTAAGCAAGCCTAGGAGTCAGGTTAATAACAACTCAGAAACCTTCATAATTTAGTGGGAAAACTTTATTTTAAGATTTTATACAAGCGTGCATCACCATAGTAATTTAAAATCTTGTATGTAAAATTATAGCAACCCTTTTCCTGGCATCTTTGAGGCATCTCTGAGAGTAGAAATTTTGGGTATGCTAGAGGTTTGGTACTATGCCTTTAGTTGTTTACTAATTTTTTTTCAAAACATGGTGGGGAATATGTTTCTTCCAGAAAAAAAAAAAAAATATCCTGCTCAGTAGGATAACTGAATGATTGATTCTGGTATTTTATTTGCAGTCTAAACCTAAAGTAATCTTCATCCTTCAATGCAATACAAATAGTATTGCCTTTTAATTCCTGTCCATTCAAAAAATCTGTTTTCATGTCTCACTGCATAATAACTTCATTTAATTTCCATTGAAGTATAATCTTACTCTGAAATAAAATATATTAAAACATAAATCTGAAGAAAATACTTAGAGCTTGTTTGCCAGAGACTTCCTCTTTCTTTACATGTAAATTAAAATCAAACTCTGTATGTCATTCACATGTGTCATGCCAGTGAAATTCACGTGAAGTGCATTCTGCTCGGGCACTAGCCTTGTAATGGAGAGACTCTAGCCCTTCTAAGTGGGACATGCAAAGAAGAAGAGAAAGTGATTACAACCATAACTTTTAAGGTTTTGAATTCAGAAACCTCTTTTTTTCTTGTCTGTAAATTAAGGTATATTTCTTTGACTCTGCATATATGATAAATAATGATGGAGGTTATATAAAATCAGGTATGCTGTTCTTCATTCACAGTAAAAAAGTATTATTCTTCTCTCTCTCTTCATGTCCCACCACTGTCATCTTGGAAACACTTTACCATGGAGCAAATGGCAGTGCAGGTGTAGCCATATATTAGTTTAGCAGCCTTGGCCTTCATCCATGTGGGGGTGTAGAAACGGGAAACCAGATTGCCAGATAGAACCTGAAGTTGACATACGAACACAGATTAGCATTTCCAAGATGAAGTTTATTACCCTGTTATTAGCTGCAATCAAACCCAAGAATTCATATCCTGATCCAAGATATAAAAGAAACAACCTGATAGGTGAAACAACATGAAAACTAGAGACTTTCCCTGAAGCATCACTGAAGGTGTATGTCTAAGACATGTGGTTAATCTTAAACTGTTACTGTGCAGTGCTATTTATATTAGTAGAAGTTGGTAAAATAACTGCTAAAATTGTCTTAAAATAGAAAGCTGCATCAACAAGTCACTTTTTCAGGGGTGTTACAAAGTCACTGTTTCCAATGGCTGTCATTCATACTGTAGCAGCACTGGAAGCCCTACATAATATTTAGGCTCTACAAAATATGGTTCCTGTTCTGCTTTGATTTGTTATGCAGCAGTGTTAAGAATTTTAGCAGGGTTTGTCCTCATAGATATGATAACAGGTAATAGACATAGGGGTTAATTTAGAGCACAAAACTTCTCACATGAGGTGCCTGTCCAGGGCAATCTCAGACACAGCACGTATGAAATTGCTTATTCTGTGAAGTGCTAGCTGATACCAAATGCAAATCAAAACCAGAATGAAATACAGGGTAGCTATTCCATGACAAGATGACTGCCCACAAACTTCCTTGCCTAGCTAACAGATACCAATATTCAGAGAGAAAGTAGGAATCAGTAGGAGAGGGAATAATTCTAACTCTGTGTTCAGCTAGGGAGGAGGGAAAGTGTAAGGAGGAAAGGCTGTCAGACTTAGCTGGTTAACAGTAAACAGCTTTGGCACTTCTAGCATTGTTCCTGCCTGGTTTCAGCAGCTAAGTGTGATCTGAGAGGTAAATGCACACCTCGTCACATCTCCGACCATGTCAGGCTGCCTAGAGCATACTGCAGTGTCATTATGGCCTGGGCATCCTTCCCTTGCCAAGTGGCAAGCACAGTGTGCCAGTGGCTTGCCCTGACCTAAAGCAGTTTCACTGTTATGCACCCACGGGTGGGAGTCGTGGGATGAGCTGTTCCTGCTCTCTGACAGCACCTAGCTCAGTTTTAGAGCTGTAAGTATTGCAATACAGTTTGATGCTATAAATGTCTTAATGTCAGGACTGTGAACTTCCCCTGTTACCTGTTCTATGATGTGTTTGACAGCATGAAAGTAATTCCTTTTTAATGACTGAAGACAAGCTTTGGAAAGCCAGGTCCCAGTAAGAAGTGAGCAGGCTAAGTCATACCAGCATGCTAATTAGAAGAACATAGGAATTTTCCTACTACAGGGGTCAATGCATCTTGGTATCCACTTTCCACCAGTGGACATAAGCAGATGCTTGGGGAAGAATAAAGACAGGACAATTTCTTAAAATTGTTTCAGCCCTCACATAATGGCTGCTCCCAAAACTTGCTAAAATAGATGTGGTTTCTTAAGGGTTTCCACAGACTTCTCAAGTTTCCCCTGAAGTTCCATTTAAACTTTAGCTTTCACAATATCCTTACTGCTCTAATAAAAATAATAAAAAAATGTATTTAGATGTAGAGCTATTTCTGCAAAAGGATTTAGGCCATTAACTAATTGTGAAAATACGAAGCAAAATACTGGTCTCTGAAAAAAGGAAATCATCTGAAAATGTAGACCAAAACTCTTATAGAGGTCTGCATGTTAACATCTATGATCCTTAGCATTTTAGATGCTTCATCATATTGGATTCATAATTTATTGTCTCTGCCCATCAGAGAATGGTGTCATTATGCTATAGTTAAAACATTTGTGCATGTGCTGTAGAAATGACCAGAAAATTTAATGGACTTCATGTGGCAACAGCTGCCCTTCTTATGATTCCAGTGTTACAGATACAAAAAGTAAGGAAATGTAAGCGAAGAAAAGAAACCTAAACTAATGGGGGAAAGGGGGAGAGTGGAACCACTGCAAGATTTGTCTTTCTGAAAACTGCCTGATTGCTTTTCAGATCTATACTTTTTTCTTCCTGTTGACAAGCAAAGCTTGGGAATAATAAGTGCTGCATGAATTAAATCCATCACACTTGACTGACTGGATACCATGTGCTGGATCTTCAAACCAATCTGGGTTCTATCAGTGTGCTGCTATTGATTTCTGTGCTTTGACAGAAAATAGCTGAGAGACAAATGATTGGGGGTGGGTGTGGGGGTGTGTGTGTGTGTGTGTGTGTGTGTGTGTAATCCTACAAACGTTTTTTATGTTGCTATAGCTATAGCTAGTAGCTAATATAACACCAGATTTCCCCTATCTAAAATACCACTGAGCATGTGAGCATGGTTTTGTGCATCAGTCAATACATTTTAAATATTTCTCTGTTGATACTGCACACTGTTCTTTTGTGTCCCTTTAAGAAAGGATTATTGACGGCAAACCAGGAGGGTAGTTATTCTTGTCCACCTACAGCATGTCTGTTCCAAAGCATCATCAGCTTCCCCCTTCACAGTATGGCCTTTCTGTGTCAGAGATACCAGTCCTGAACTCAGACGAGGATATAAATTCATCCCATTGAAACGGAAATCAGCAGAGATGTTGTACAGGTCTTTCACCAATCACTGTTTATTTCACGCTATGTTGTTAATTCTCAGACAAGTACTAGCTTTGAAAAGTTCCCAAAAGCATTTTATTTTCTTTCCCTCTTTCCTTTTTTCTAGTATTTGTCTGTTTCATTTTGCTTTGTGTAAGAAAGATCAAATCCTGTCCCTGGATGGACCAAGGAGGAGAACTGGGACCAAAAATCCCCAAGAGGTGGCTTGAATGAGGAGTAGTGGGGACTCCTGATGGAGTACCGGGGGGCTATTTGTTTCTTCTGATGAAATGTATAATAGAGTAGCAAGTGTTGAAAATTCTGTAGAGTGCACTACAAATTCCTCCTGGACATGGTGCTGCGGTAAGACTGGGGAATGGAATTGTTCAGCTGAAGTTTTGCTGTTTGCCTTGTGCCGCACTTAGGTAAGACACAATACCTTTCTGCCTTGTCATTCATCTCTACATGTTATTAATCCTCTGGGCTAGGACTGTTTCTTCTGTGCTTGTCTAGGACTTGGAATAAAGTTTTCATGAAGGATCTGTAGAAGCCACTGTAATTCAAACCATCAGTGCTGAAAAGGGAGTTATATATGAATGGTGTGCCAGGCAGGTACACTAATGAAGTTCAGCACCTTCTGCATGCAGGCAGGAGAACAAATAGGTTTCACACTATGCTACAGTCTGCTCTCCTTCTAGACTTCCTTTTGATTTCTTCCTTTTGATTACTTCGTTTTGATTATGATCAAATCATAACATACTGTTAAAGGACTTCTCTGTGCATAAGTGAAATCCAGCTGGGCTCATCCCTATTCACATCTGTAGTGTATTTCATCTGGTCATTTTGGATAAACTCCGGATTTCATCAAGGGTAAATATGTGTATGCAGCAGTCACTGGTTTGCAGAAAGTGCTGCTCTGTGAAGTTTTCTACTGATGGCTCTGTTAGGGAGAAATGTTTAGCCTTAGGATTTTATGTCTCCTAAGGGAAGGAGAAGACTATATATCTTTCTTTCTACTGTCCAAAGCGCCACATAGCCTAGAAGAAAACAGTAAATAATTTTTACATGTAATAACATACTGTAATAATCGAGTACAGATCTGATTACTAAAACCTTTCAGTATCTGAATAGGAAGTTCCTTATTAACACAGGACTCTGCTCTAAAATTTGTATAGTAGCAATTCACAGTAATTCCTCACAACTTCTGAGTAATTTATTCTAGCAGAAGAGAATCACAGATATTCCCAGCAGGTATAGTTTAATTTAACTGGCCTGAAGGGACAGTGCATACTGGTGGCCATTCAGGAATGCGCAGTGCTAATGAAGGGAGTTAAAGTTCCTTCCTCACGTGTCAGTTTGTGCCTTTCACTGGTGTAATAATAGGATTTTGAACAATTATTTTTGAAATCAGACATGGGAATATTTGGGATAAACACAGTCGGTCATCTGTTGTTTGCACTAGTACTTTGTTTTGAAAAAAATTCCAACAAACTGTATAAAATACATCGGTACCACACTCCAAATCCCTAATCCTCTTCAGCATATTTGTATTTTATATGCTATAGACAGTATTCCATTGCCATATACAGGGCCCATCTGAAGGCTGCTTCAGCTCTCTTACAACATACCTATGGCACAATGACTGGTTTTGGTTCCCTGGAGGCAGCTAGTTTCTCTCTTACAAGGCAGAAGTGGCCTTCTCAAGGACTCTAAGTAACAGACTAAATTCCCAAATCCCTTCTAGGGTAGGTAGCAGCAGCAGCATCTTTCGTGCGTCAGTACTATGTTGTGGCTGTTGGAGGTGGTCAGTTAATGACCATGTCTGATGGGAATTTTTACTGTGAAAGGTGGGATCACTTTTTCAGCCCAGCATTGCGAGCTAGCTTAGACAGCTTGTGATTAAAAGCTTATGAATTAAAAAAGACAAAAAAGCTTTGGTAAAAATGAAAGCTCCAGAGCAAAAGCCTCGGGACATAATGCTATGTGTATTTCATTTCTTCATTAACTCACTATTTATGATAAGAAATTATGGAAATCCATTTAAATGGCTGTTTACTGTTTAAAAATACTTTTCCAAGTGATTTCTACTCTAAAGTTGTCTGCATATTCACTTTTAGAATTTTTGGATGTGCTTTATTGAAGATAATACCTTTTTTTAAAACATTCTCAGAATGAGACAAGTTCACTACTTCAGCCCAGGTGACAGTTGCTTTTTGTTTGAAGAGTTATGGAGCCCTGTGTATCATAACTGCTCTTAGACAACTTGATGCACACTAACTTAACATTTTCAAAATTAATCTCCCTTTATTTAAATATTGTCTTTAAAATAATGGGGCTTTTTCAGCCTCTGCAAGTTATTGTGGTGACTGTCTTAGGTTGAAGGAGTTTACCTTCACTGAATAAAGAAAATTTCTCCACCTTTGAGAGCAAAGTGACAAAAAGGAGTTCTCAGCATCTCTGATTCCAGTAAAGAAAACATGCAAATAGAAACAAAGATGTTTCCACTTACAGAACAACTGTTCCTAGGACATGATTAAAAATTGCCAGTAATGTACATATAACATATTCCTGTCATCTGCAGCATATTGATAGGAAACCTTAAACGGCAGATGTTCTGTGGGACTCTTAAACTGAAGTCAATCTATATAGGAGACAGAACTTACAATGAGACATAATGTAGTTGTGAGACAAGACATCACAGGCAATTTCCTGAAAGAAAGAGTGAGATTTAATCACTTTGGGCTACTTCTGCAGCTACTGCTGAGGCATGTTAGTTGCTCTGTCAAAGAGGGAGATGCTTGTCAAGATTGTAAGCAAACTGAATTGCTGCCAACCGTTTACTCACAGACAACAGATGATTCTCACAGACCATTTGTTTTATTTCTGCACATTTCGTCTTGTGCTTTGCTGTCTTTCTAAAATCCATGGCCTTTTGTGTTACCACAACAGGACATTAGCAATTATTGCTGTTAAAGTGCTCCATACATAAGCAAACACCCCCCTCCCCCTCTGTCACAGTCGTCATCAGAGCTCAGTTCAGTTATTATCTCTATCCATTCCAAAAGTTCTAATTCTAACAACTTTAATTACCTCAGGGAAGTAATTTTACAATTTTTGATTGATAAAAGTAATTTTTCAGTTACTTGGTGTAGCCAGTCTTGTGTTATATTAATTGGGATTTGACTTTCCCTGAAAGACTTCCAAGACATTGGAAGAAAACAATGGTGTAGGGGTGGGTGACCACTGCTTCCTAAGTGCCAGACACAGAGACATGAGGGAGATGAAATCCATGTTATCTTAAGATTCATATTTTCTGCAGCTCATATAAAATATTAGCCCCAATTAGCATTCTTGTTGCCTGTCTCAGCTAACATTCTGTTGCAGCAGTGTAAAGGAAAAGCAATACCCGGCAGATAATCAGCTAGGTAATTACTCCAGTAATTACTAGACAATCATTCTTCATCCAAAGGCAGGACATGGACTGTCTAACCAGCAGCTCTTAGACCATTCTGCCAGCCTCCGTGCTGTGTAGTGGCTGCCACTCCTCAATAATATTTATCCAGTCTTCCTCATCCTATCCTCTCCTGTTGGGAATATTTGCAGCCTGCAGTCTCCATCTTGATTTCGAAGTTGATTGCACAGATTGTAACTCAGGGCAAATTTGGCAGAAGGACTACAGGAGGTAAGGCAAGGAGAGACAGATGGGTGAAAATGACATTGACCCAGTTGTCTTGTCTGAACTAGATGGAAAATTATATCCTAGTCCCCCCCATCACTCTCTGCATATCAAACAAGTAAATTTAGTATTCCTATATTAGTTCTGTGGCATCATTTCCACAGCCCAGGGATGAGCGTTCCTGAAGTGAGTGCTATCCTGTATAATCATTTGAAGCAAGCCTCCCTGTCACCACTTTTTTTCTCCCAGTACCTCCAGCCAAGCATCTTCCCCAGCTCAGACCCTTGCAGCTGGCTAACAGCACCGGCTAGAAGGCCCAGCAAAGCCTGTTAACATAGATTCCACACCATGCCTTGCATCATCTGATGCTGATGTGCCTCACTAGCAAGTTGTACTTCACTGGTTGGGAACCAGTGTGCTACTGTAGTCCAGGATGCTGCAGCAAGAAGTCAAAAGCAAATTCTTGGTTTGTTTGTATTGTCTGGTGAAGGAGGAAAGAGAAAAATAAATTTCTCCTAAAAAATACAGCTTTATTGTTATATAATTCAGGACAATGACCCAACTAGAATCTCCTTCCAGAATAAACATCATAGATACTAATATATTCCTTAATGTGGGTAAAGGATCTAAATTGGTTTTTTGAAACACCACAGCTATTATGAAGAGCAAGACTGTATCCCAGGTGATTAGCATCCTATCTAGGACCATGTCATAAAGGAGATTGAAAAATTTAAAAAATTTAGGGTTTTGAGGCAGTGAATTGGGAATGGCATCACCAGTTTCAGTGCAGAGCCATGTGGGAAAAGAAAAATACGGTCCAAAGATTTATGGCTAGGGAAAGGAGAGATGGG
>NW_020799099.1:5331996-5364578 GCF_003259725.1 Athene cunicularia | reverse complement strand
AACACACATTATAACACAGAAGGGAAACTGTGGTTCAAAATGGTCAACCACTTCTGGGTCATCCATCAACAACAGGCAACGACAAAATGAAAGGAAGGACCATGAATAACATCAGTTCCTGTTTTTACACATAGAGAACAAGAGAATACATCTGCTTTAGACTTTACATTGCCATAAAGACATGGATGCCTGAGCCTCACTGGGGAGAAATGAGCATATTTTATGCACCAGGTACAAATGTGGACCAGTTCATGTTTTTCCAGACTTCACGGTATTGAATTATACTGCTATTTTTCAGTTGTAAACTTTTCAAATTTATGATCCAGACATGATTAAACTACTCTGTAAAGGAGATAAATTAGATATTTTTCCAATTAAACAGAATTACTTCTTTAAGTCATTGTTCTAAGAGATCTGATATTCTGTTGGGGAGGATAGAGGGGAGGATTCTTAATCTTAAAGAAATACTGAAAAAAATGCATTTTTGAGAAGGAGAAAAAGAATGTTAATAAAATTTGTAGGTGGTACTGAGGTGAGAGGGGCTATAAACACTACAGGAATAGAGACATAATAGAACAAAACAGTGCCTAGTGAGAAAAGTATATGCACTGGAAATGCAAAATGAGAATCAACCTGAAAAAAAAGCGGACAGTTATCTCCTGGGGAAATTACTCCTGAGCACATGCATTCAATGAGCAAAAGAAAATTGGGAAATGGTAGTGATTAAAGAGACCCTGAGGTGAAGCTAGTCAACAAATTCTGCAGTAGTAACAGTGTGATATGGATAAACAGCGGTGCAATTTGAGGATACATCATGTTCCAAATATGGTCATTTCCTGGTCAGAGAACTAGTACAAAGTTTAGGCAACAGAGACAATTAATGCCAGAAGCATGTTGACACTGGATTTCTGCGGTGCATGGAAGCCCTTATTCTGGTTTACTGCACCGATGAGTTTCACTCCTGCTGATTGATGAAAATAGAGATTAATTTCTCATGATGTGAAACACAACAGCAACTTTCCTAATTATTATTTTCAATCAAATCATTGTGACTTTCCTATGAGGAGAGAAATAATTAAGAAAAATAGAGGCCTGAACCACTACATTGCTTTTAAATGTATTCAGTTTGTACTTTAGTCTGGGAGGAGAGCAATCATTTTCATGAGAAACTCACTTCAGAAATTTGTTCTCAGAAATTTAAAGGTGCAATAAGAGTGTGGGGGCAGTATTCAAACACAGGAAGCAAATTTCTCAAAAGCAGAGTGAAATTAAGTGTTGGTGGCAGAGGGACTGTCCATTCTTTCACTTCATCTAGTTGCAATCAGCTTTTGAATTTTGGTGTGCTTTCTTGGCCAAGAAACCCTTGTGTTGATTTCCATGAAATTCAATTGGACTCTTGAATTGTCAGAGTATCTATAATTTATAGAGGTAATGTTTTGTGATTGATTCTCTCTTTTTTACCCAAATAAAAGCAAATACCATTACAATAATTCACACTCAGAAGAACACTTTCTCTGTTGTCTTTAATACAATTTAATTAAGATCCAAATTAAAATGTGAACAGATACTTGTTTAATATATCAAAAGCAAATTAAGTCTGAACTTTAAAAGGTATTAAAGCTTTTCCTTTCATAAATAGAATTAGTTCTAATTTGTCTCTGAAGTTTAAACTGAAATGAATTTATCGTTGAAATATAAACCAATAGTTTAAATCTGAGCCTAACTCAATTAACAAAGTAAGAAAACTTCATAAGGTTCAAATGAATGTTGTTGATATGCTTACAAGCTGAGTAACAAATCGTCAAGCTGAAATTATTAGAGCTACAATGGGCAACCATTTCGAAGCTTATGACCATGGGAGAGACCAGGAACAGGGAAATAAAGAAGTACACAAACATGCAGAACACATTATTTGAAGTCCAGTATTGTGTGTAAATATGGACTAGCACTGCAAAGATGTCTTATTTGAGGGTTACAAATTCTCTCTTCCTGTGTTTACATTCTTTTGTGTCTGTTCTTCATACTGTGTAGTGAATGAGTTTACTAAGCCTAATGTGCACAAAATTGGCAAACGTAGTATATAAGCATTTGCCTGAATTGCTGAAAACCAATTTTGAATTTGGAAACGTGACTATTTGTTCAAGAAGGTAATTCAGTTGTAATGGAAAAACACCATACAGACCGTCAAAGCTATATGACAAAATACAAACTGAAAATATTAGACACCTAAACAAGCAGCCTGATTTAGAAAATGTTGAAATTTGATAATTAGGTCACTCTGTTGGACAGCTAATTCTGAATTTAATTCTAAATTTTAGGCATCTATTTTTGGAAAGGTTTGCTCTCTCAGCCGCAGTTTTTCTTTTTGTAAAGTTGGAGTAGCGATACCTCCTTTTCTTACAGAGATGGTAAGAGGATTACTTCTTTTCACACTGCTTTGAGTATGGAAAGTCCTATAAAAGCGTTATCTGAAAATTTCAGACAGCTCTACTGTTATCCTATTACCCACTCATAGAGGCAAGTAATGGATAATTGGGTTCCTACTTACCTTCATTAGATAAGAGATTTCTCATTTAGCTCCATCAATAGAAAGATTAAGAGCCCTTGTTACTCCAGGAGAATAAAGTTTCATAGGACAGAAGTGAATAATAGTGAGTATAAAGCCATGGTTGCAAGCCAATAGATCTATTGCAATACAGACGTTTCAGACTATGAAATACCCTCTCTAACCTTTATGGTCATACTTACAATTCAGTACATGGAGACACATTACTCTGTATCATGTCAAGCAGAATAAAGCAGCCCATTAATTGCATCAAAAGTTTACAAGCTGACTTCATATTGTCACACCTGTCATGTGAAGACAGATTATGAGGCTCTCATGTGAGCTAGAACAGAGCCAGTGGAAAGGCAGTTGGAACTCATCTTGACTTCCATGACCTCTTTGGGTTAATAATTACTTAGTGTACCTGTGCAAGGTTTTCCTTTTTTTTTTTTTTGTTGGTTGGTTGGTTGGTTTGTTTTGGTGGTTTTTTTGTTGGGTTTTTTTTGTTTGTTGGTTTGGTTTTTTGGGGTTTTTTTGTTATACCACTGGCGTGTTTGCTGGGTGTACACAAGACATTTTCTACATTAGACTTCTTTTTCAATAGAATCCACCTTTTTTTTTTTTTTTTGCAGCTTGCAAAGCCTTTTTTAGAAGGTTGGCCAAAGTAGAAATTAAGTTTTTAGCTTGACACATGCATGTGCCAAGTCCATAATCATGTATACAGAAATAAAGCACTGTTAAGTCCTTTTAGTTCTCATAGCCCATGACACAACTGAACAGGCTTTCCCATTGGAAATTTTCTGACGTTGCTAGCAGCAGGTACTAGACCTAACTAATAATGTTTTCTGAAGACACAAATATGGCTTATTCTCTACCTCTATCAGGCAGAGATTTGATACAGGGGAGCAGTTAGTTCTGCAAAGCTCATTGCTTTCTTTGTCTTTTATCCAGGAAGCACACTGAAAAGAACTTAGCCAGCTTCCAGACAAAATTGGTAGGTTCTGACTGTGCCGTGTCCATAGAAAACTACATCTGACAGAGTGTAAGAATGGTTTCTCCACATCTGCACAATATTTCTAAACTATTCTCTGTATTTATCTGCAGCGACCTTACAAAAGTAATCCACCCTTATGGCTACAAAGCTTAATTACTGTAATTCTGCTTTAGTTTTGCTTCCACTGGGGTTTCTATGCCTCACACAGCTCTAGAGTAGCATTTATCAGCACACATACTCCTTGGAATAACCTGATGTGGCGGGTTACCATAGGATGCTGTCTGCCTACAAAGTGTCAGGTAGACTGTAATTTACCCTGTTAATTTTTAAAACCTGTAACAGAAAGACACTATTATGTTGCAAGGCCACCTTTCTGTGTCACCTCCCTAAAAGCTCTCTTTGTTTTCATCCTATCCATATTCCTCAGGTTTCCACTGTCCTTTCTGTGACAGTTTCCTGTTACTGCTGGAATATCAAAAAAGGTATATTCTTCTGGATATTTCTGTCTGTTTTGAAATCACTGGAGGGAAAAGTTTCTCCCTCTATACTAATCAAGGATCATGCGATTTGGGTAGTGCTGAGGTTGATACTATCTGCATCGATGTTTATAAATAACATCTCTGTTTATTTGTTAATCTCTCCTGATAAATATAAAGCTACCATACAATCAGCCCTTCAGGAACGCCAGTAGCGGGCAACCAACAAGCTCAAATATATATTGATAACATCTGTGTTAGAGATGTTATAAATCGTGGTCATGCAAGGGAGTCAAGACGTCATAATTACCTTCATCTTTCTGTGATGGAGGACTGAGCATACCCAATCTCCTTACAGGTCATGTCAAACAATAGATGCGCCATGCAAGTGTAAATACTACAACACTTGTTTTTCCAGAGAGTAGGTTAGGTACAGACTCACAACCTTGTCCTGTTGTTATCCCCACGTTATGCTCATTGCCCAGCAGAACTGCAGAGGATTGCAGATGGGCAGAGAGCAGCTTCTGGAGCTGAGCTTCCCTCAGCCCCTGCAAGAGCACCTCCACACAGCCCCAGTTGGATCATACTAAAGACTTTATTTTTTCCTTCCTCCTTCCCACGTGTTTACTTTGCAGACACTCCACTGCATTGTTTACAAATTTAAAAATAATCCCTGTCAGTCTCTGACGCGCAAACAAACTGTGTTTTTTCATGGTATACTAGCAAACCCTTAAATATCTGGGACATTGTATTGGTGATGAGAAAAGAAAGCATTTACATAAAGAGCAGCTTGCCAAACTTCATAAATTTCTTCTGCAATCAAGAGAAAAATAGAGCCTCTAGATTCTACTCACACAAATTTTAATGATTATTCTGTGCTATTATTTGATATGAATATTTTCAGTAAGACTGTGGGAAAAAACATTGCTTGTAATCATCTCATAACAGAAAAACATTCATGTGGGTCAGGCAATGTCAACACAACTGGGAATATATCAGTAGGCAGCAAAGGTCAGCAAGGTAAAAAATACATAATTATGATGTGGCCTGTTTAATATCCATGGTTAGGGAAAAGTAGTCAGATTGCAAAATATTGGTCTTTTTTTCTGATCTTTCTGTAAATATGTTTTCTTGCAACCTTTGTATGTCTGTCTTAAAAATAGGGGTGGATTAGGAAGTAGCAGTGTGCTTACAGAGCCTGGACCTAGATAGCAGCCATGAGAAAGTACATTAGACAGTCAAGGGAAAACACTGCAAACCCAGCTTCTGAATTGAGGCATTTTAATGATTTTCAGAAGCAAAAAAGCCCTTTCAAAGTGTACAGATGATCCCCTAAAGGAGGTTTCCTTTACTGTATCTCCCCAACACACATTATAACACAGAAGGGAAACTGTGGTTCAAAATGGTCAACCACTTCTGGGTCATCCATCAACAACAGGCAACGACAAAATGAAAGGAAGGACCATGAATAACATCAGTTCCTGTTTTTACACATAGAGAACAAGAGAATACATCTGCTTTAGACTTTACATTGCCATAAAGACATGGATGCCTGAGCCTCACTGGGGAGAAATGAGCATATTTTATGCACCAGGTACAAATGTGGACCAGTTCATGTTTTTCCAGACTTCACGGTATTGAATTATACTGCTATTTTTCAGTTGTAAACTTTTCAAATTTATGATCCAGACATGATTAAACTACTCTGTAAAGGAGATAAATTAGATATTTTTCCAATTAAACAGAATTACTTCTTTAAGTCATTGTTCTAAGAGATCTGATATTCTGTTGGGGAGGATAGAGGGGAGGATTCTTAATCTTAAAGAAATACTGAAAAAAATGCATTTTTGAGAAGGAGAAAAAGAATGTTAATAAAATTTGTAGGTGGTACTGAGGTGAGAGGGGCTATAAACACTACAGGAATAGAGACATAATAGAACAAAACAGTGCCTAGTGAGAAAAGTATATGCACTGGAAATGCAAAATGAGAATCAACCTGAAAAAAAAGCGGACAGTTATCTCCTGGGGAAATTACTCCTGAGCACATGCATTCAATGAGCAAAAGAAAATTGGGAAATGGTAGTGATTAAAGAGACCCTGAGGTGAAGCTAGTCAACAAATTCTGCAGTAGTAACAGTGTGATATGGATAAACAGCGGTGCAATTTGAGGATACATCATGTTCCAAATATGGTCATTTCCTGGTCAGAGAACTAGTACAAAGTTTAGGCAACAGAGACAATTAATGCCAGAAGCATGTTGACACTGGATTTCTGCGGTGCATGGAAGCCCTTATTCTGGTTTACTGCACCGATGAGTTTCACTCCTGCTGATTGATGAAAATAGAGATTAATTTCTCATGATGTGAAACACAACAGCAACTTTCCTAATTATTATTTTCAATCAAATCATTGTGACTTTCCTATGAGAAGAGAAATAATTAAGAAAAATAGAGGCCTGAACCACTACATTGCTTTTAAATGTATTCAGTTTGTACTTTAGTCTGGGAGGAGAGCAATCATTTTTCTTTGTCTTCTGATGGAAAACTTCCTCCTTCCTCCCCATTTCACAATTTTTAGTAAAAAAAATGTAGCATGGTAATATAGAAATCATCTCAATAGTAAAGAATTGCAATCACCAGTATTATCATGTAAGACCAAGGCAGACACGCACTGATCAGCATAAAGGGCTGAAGGCACAAATGCCAGATTGATCCCTTTATACCAATAAACTCCCTGCTCCCCGGTGGGAAAAAAAAAAAAAAAACAAACAACAAAAACAACCCCAAAACAGATTACAGTTAAAGGAACACTCAGATGTGACCCCAGCACTTTATTTTCAACCCTTCTTGTTACTGGGAAATATGTCCTGAACCAAAGGCTGTTAACATGCATTAGTGTGGGGAAGTACTTGAGCATGTGCTCAATGTTAAGCATCTAGCACCATGTTGGACTCAGGGGTGACAATCTGCTGCACTGAGGGCTCATTCACCTGGTGACCACCTGTAGCTTCAGTGGGAAGGACCTTCACAAGAAGCATCAAGGTAAAAGCAGACATCAACAACCTGCTCAAATAAAAATCTGCCACACTCAAACACCCAAAATTTTCTCTCCTCAAGAATGAACTTGCTTAGTTATTGATAGTCTCCTTCAGATGAAGTAAAAAGCAATTTAAATTTCATCTGTGACTAGCATTTTGTAAAAGTTACAAGGTGCAGAAAAAAAATGAGTAGGTAAACATTTAGGTTTTGCTTGCTTCTTTACCTGGGGCCATCACAGCCCAAATTAGGGGGTCTGTTCTGCTAAGCTTTGCAAAAATGTTAGTTGTCAAGAAGTTCAAGATCACTGCTGTGACTTTTGAGATCTGTATATGTTTATCTCTAACTTGTGTTCTGTTCTTATCCTGCAGTGAAAAAGAGCCTGCGTCTCTAGTTTATGCTCTTTTTTTGTTTCACACTGGGGAAAAAAGAGAGGCCAAACCAAATTTTGGTCCCGAGTACATTGATCTAAATCTCTGCCAAAATAAGCAGAGTCACTTTGGAAGAGTATTTTTCCGTTACCTTTGTCCCATTTTTGATTTATGCTTCCTTGCCATTTGTGTCACTCATCCCACTACATTTCTTGTGATGCCTGTCACTCTCAGAAGGAGAAGAGCAGCTTCCCATATAGTCTGACTGAGCGATATGACATTCAGTGTTTTTTTTAATTAGATAATACAATTCATGGAAGAACTGTGAGCCGCAGCTGATAAGTGAACATAAAATACAGCCCTTGCTCTTTTAATCCCCCTTGCTTATTTTACATAAGAACAGCGTCTTTGTAAGTGCCATACTGGAAGCTCATTATACAAGAGGAATAAAATTCAGCTTCTTGTTTTTATGTTACTTTTCTTGGAGACATATCCCATATAGGGATCTCAACTATAAGGAAACCTTAATGCAAAAGAAAGAAACAATGGGATCAGGGACAAGCTTAATTGGCTTTTTCTGATGTTTAAAACATGAGGACAGCACATTCATGTATGTAATGTACACGAGATGAGTTTCTGGTGAAGAACTAGATGAGGGATCTTATAATGGCATACTGAATATGTGTGAATTTCCAGGGTTTGGTTTTAGGCTAAGATGTTATGATAGGGTAAACAGTCCACAGTAGCTATTAAGACCAGTGGTACAAGGAGCATGATGCACCTGCAGTAGCAGTGCTGAGTTTTGTTCTAGTCTAACAAATATGTCAAAAATCTTCTTAGGGGCAGAGAAAAATCATTTGTTACTTGGGATTCAGGAAGATCTCCAGAAAGACTTACACTTGTTCTGTAAAACACAGAACCTAGACTGCTTTCTGTTGGATGCAAAATCTATCAGGCACGTGAAGAACTCTGATCTCCTCAAGGGCAGTTACATATGGTCAAATCCAACTCTCCCTTACACGTGTCATTTAGCCCTTTGCAGCAATATTTCCAAGAGCCCTGTGGCTTTCACATGAGCTTTGTCCTGGAAGGGATGAGGGGCATCTATCAGCCACCTTAGTCTCCTGCTAGCAGACACAGGGTAGGTGAGGGACACTAGACTGTTGTCCCTAATGAAACAATTTGTCTGGTACCCGCTTGCTCTTCCCAACAGCTTCCGCTGTATCTCCATGTCACCACAGAATCTTTCTTGAACCACGACATTTCTTCCTTTTCTCTTGCTGTTTTTTATATCCTGAGTACATTTCTGGAGCTTCCTTGTACCCTGATCACTTTGTGTGTGCTGTTTTGCAGCTTACCTTGAGAAAGGTTTGTTTACAGTTGCAGAGTAGCCTCAGAATTTAAGCCATGGCAGCTCTAACAAACATTAATTTTATTTTCCAGTGTTTACTTTTCATTTTTCTTTTCTGTATCAAGTTCCCTTAGTGTAACAGTGTCTGAGCAGTGGGGAGTTTGACATTTGCTCACTGACACGCAGAAATTCCAGTCATCTTCAGTGGATTTTAGATTACACCTTCTATAGGGAAGAATCAGAGATGCAGCAGAGGTGGTTCAAATTGTAAACAAACCAGTTATTCATTAAAAACATGCAGTCTTGAATGGATCAAAACTATTTCTGTAAATTTGCACTGAACTCAGAAGATTGTTTATTCAAAAAATGAAAAATTGAAACATTCCGATGCTTTGAAAACAAAACATGAAAACCGTTTTTCATTTCAGAATTGTATCACAAGATTAATTTTGTTGTCACTTTTTTTTTTAAAAAAAAAAAAAAAAGAAGTATAATAGCAGATTCAATTTGGTGAGGAAAAAAACAAAAAAAATCTTTTAGGGTCAATTCACAGTTTTGCTGTTTAGCCACTAAAAAATTCCCCAAACCATTATTTATTCTCAAATACAGTTACTGTGACTACAGTTTGGGTATAGAAGCATAACATTTTTGAAAATATGAACATGTGCTATTTGAAGCAGACATATTTTCATTCTTTTATCCATCAGGACAGTTCAAGTAGATTCAGGAGTACTTTTTAATAAGGTTATTTGCTGCATAATTGGTTAACAGACCTCATTTGCAAGTTTAATAGATTAATGAGAAAAAAACCTGACTTCTTAAACCAAGCTGCATCCTGGGTGTTTCCTGAGCAGTAGCTGAAGTGCCGAGTTGAAGCTTGCAATACTAGAAAAGGTCAAAAACCCTTTTCCAGGGGCCTGGTTTGAAAACTGTTACACATTCTGCTATGGTACGCTTTTATTGCACATTAGTTTTAATAGGATATTATTGGTTTGTGAATACCCTTTTCCCAGATGCTGCCTACAATGTAGTTTTTATTGCATAGCTGGTTTAATGTGATTTTACTGCTTTATAAATACACTTTCCACCATTCTTTCCTTGATACCATGGCTGTACCAATATGCTTACACATTACTGTTACTTCTGTTTTAAAATCAAGGTTAAAGCAATCACAGTAGGGCTTTGCAGAATGAATGATAATTGAAAATGCATCTAGCAGGATGCTCTTGATACTCTGTAAACAAACAATGCAGAATCTTTATTCATTATTTATTACTTGTTCTGTGTGACATTTCTTTACAAGACGTGACTTTTTCCTCTCACAGAGCTGTGCCAAAACATATGTCGGCCCAGATGCATACATTTACCTCTCTCCTTTTCTCCCACCTTGAACTCAAATCTCTTGCTCCGCTTCGGTTCTGTCTGTACATTGAACCAGCTGGTCCAGCACAAGCAGCCACAGAGTCATTTCATCTCGCAACACAGTGCTGCCTGTTCATCCCACTTGTCAGGCTGCTCTCTAGTCCATGTGAAGTTCTGTGCTTGTTGGTAAATGCCTGCCTATTCTCCATCTAGCTCTAACGGCTCTAGCTCAGTGGCATCTCTGCCACCAGAAGTGCCGGAGGATACGGAGAGTTTTATGCAGATCTGACTCACATCTACTTTTTATACCAGCTGAATCCTTAGCTAACAATGTTATGCTTGCTTGCCTTTCTCTGGTAGGGATAAAGGTTAAAATTAAGATATTCATTTTCTTTAGAGTTAGTTCAGAAGAATATAGGTAAATGCATTTGTGCCTATCCCCACGTTTTTTAACCAAAGAGATTATCGGACCTACAGTCAATTTTTATTTCACAAAAAAAAAAAAAAAAAAAAAGCTGTTAAGGTTTTATTAAATTAAAACTGAAATCAATCATGTCTCTTCATACCTGTTTTAATTAATTGTTTTTAATATCTATGGATTCTGAAATCCTATTCTGACCCCTCTTTTGCTCCCAATGCCTGCCTCCTTCTCTTCCTCAGTTTTTTGTTTTAGAACACTGCTGCTTCCAACTTTTCTCTATCTAGTTGGTTCCTCTTCAGTTAAACTCAAGGTCTTTTTCTCCTGCACATATTTGAGAGAGACAGTTTAATGTCATAACACCTTTTTGGCTTGAAGCTGCAGCTCACCTGTTCTCCAGAAGGCAATTTACCTGATTTGATTTTCACCAAACCGTGTTTTCCTTATGAATTCCCAATATCTGCAGTGTACCATTCAGAGGTTTTAAAATATTGGCACAAGATTTTGGTACCTTAATGTTCTATCTCTGCCCTGGTATTCCAAGCTGTATTAAAAAATTCCAAGATGTATTTTTTATATATATATATATATATATATATAAAAATCAGTAAAAAGTTCTGAGCCACAATTTTAGGCTTCTGGGTAGGAATCATCTAGATCTCCTGACTAGAAGGCATTTATCTTCCATGGCTGTAGTTTAGCATCCTCTTTGCAGCTGATAGACTGGAAGCATCTTTTTTTATGTGATATACCAGGTGAACCATCCTCTTTTATCAAAGTACAGAAAAAATATTTGTGAAGTAATTCCACCTTTCTACATCTTTATTAACAGCTGTAGATATTTGCCTCTGGTCATCGTGGATTTGAGTCTTTATGTCTTTAGCAACCCATATGAAATTTCTGTACTTTTTAACCTATAATTTGTACTGGTGTCTATCTATTCCTCATTTATTCTATCCCTAGTTTTAGAAGTAGGGTTTATTTTTATTGTTGCCTTTATTTCTGCACTGAACCAGAAGTTGCCTGGAATTCTTTTCCTTCTTCACAGTATGGTTTTGAATTTAAATAAATTTTATTAATCTTTTTCTGTATTAATTTTCTTCCCAAACCATATCTCTCATATTCTCTTCAGGTTTGGAAAATTAACCCCTTTGAAGTACACATGTATATGTATTTTGCCTGGAATGCTTTCTTGTTCTCTCAAGCTGAACCTAGAAGAATTGAGATCACTGTTCCTCAAACAACAGCCAGTGGCTCATCTGACCTTCTGTATCATCACCAAGTCATAGTAACTCATCCCATGTGAGCTGCGGTATCTTTTAGGTTAGAAGGACCCTTACTGAAGGAAGTGGAAAAATGGCTGCTGACTTGAATGAGACCTGTGTTTAAAACCATTTTTTGGCACACCAAATTGTTCTAATTTTATCTGCCTTAAAAAAAAAAAAAAAAAAAAAAAGATAAATGATCCTTCAGAACAGAATTGTTTTAATATTCTTTCTTCTCTCTTCTTGATTGGATTTGATTGGGGGTATATCTTTGCAATTCTGTGAGGAGTAATGTCTCACTGTCCTTTGCTCTTTCTTACATAGTGAAGCATGATGGTATAATTCAATAAGATTCTGCTATGTACGTATCTTCTGATCTGTGAAGAAACTAATTTAATTCCAAATTAACTGCTCTCAAAAGTACTTTTTTCTTCTTCTTCATTTTAACACATTGCAAGGCTACAACTAACTGTAATCTAATTTTAATGAGAACAATTGAAGGAAATACCATAGATAAATGTCAGTGCATGTCAGAGTTAGGATTTAATGGATAAAAAAAAAAAATGCTTCTTCGATTGAGTTGTATATTTTCACCCTGTATAAATGATTGTTTATCCAAATATATTTATGTTGGGCCTAATAAGTTGTACAGCCTCTTGCAAATGGAATTCTTACGATGGTAAGAGTCTTATTTGCAGGATATCTGGAAGGGATTCAGATTACTATGCAGTACTTCTAATACATAGAGTAGATTAACATATAACACATCCTGTTCTTCCTGATGCTTCAAAAAGGCTGTTTCTTATTTCTGATTGCGAACATACTACTGGTGACTAAAACCAGATGATCGCAAGACCAGATCTTGTGTAGAAGTTATGAATTCTTTTTCCCTCTACTTTGTACATTGCTTACCTATCTAGTAGCTGGTATAGAATTCCATGCTGTAACAAAGCACTAGAAATATTAATGTAACACATCTTAATTTCTGTGGTTGTGATTCTGATTTAGGGCCAGCTTTGCATATAGCAGGGTAGGCGGTTGCCCCAGGGCAGCAGGCTAATGGCAGCAGCAAAAGAGCCATCCTGACCATGGGGAATGAGACGGGAGACGTACCTGTTTGAGCAGCAACTATTTCCTAGGCAGCCAGACAGTTCTGGCTGGTTCTTCTGCACAGTTAGACATCACCATCCTGCTTCCTTCAGCAGTTTCTCTCTCCACTGATCACAGCCACAAAACAAAGCAATACAGAGGCAAGAACACAGCTGTTGCTGGAGGACAGGATGAGGCAGGGAGGGTCTGTTACAGGTTGCTGCATGGAGGGAGGAATGGGAATAAGGAGAGGATCCCAGGAACAAAGATGCTTCAAAGTTTGACTGCTTTAGTGAGGAAGGAGAGAGATCTTGAGATCCCCTCTGTATTCATAAATTCTCTACAGCTTCTTGTTGCTCTTCAAAACCCCACTGATCTTCACTTTAGCTTCTGTAACCCAGAGTACTCTGACATTTGTGATCCTCCTACTTCATCCCCTTCAGTTGTTTCGTCCTTAATTTTGCCTGCACTGCTTGGAATCATTAAAATCACTTCAGAGAGGTTTCTTTGTCTTGGTGTCTTTGGTGTGTTGTATTCATCTCTTTCCTGATGTTTGCATTCTTCGGTAGACACAGTCAGTTTTGTTCTGTGTTTGTCCTGCAGTTAACAAAATGAAGAAGTTCAAGGGCTTACAGGAAATAATTTTGGCAATAAATATTACGATGAAGTGTTCAAATATTTCTACACCAAGATTTTTTGTTCATTCTAACCTTGTTATGAGTTTAAACACAAGCATTTCATCAGCTTGTTACTTAGAGAAGGTTTGTTGTCACAGTCATGTTCAACAAGGGTAAGGCAAAACGATTAAGGTGTCCACAAACATCTTCATTTGAATGGCCATATGTGCTGTTCTTCTGGTTTTCTGCAAAGTCCTCAGTCTGTGCCTTGTTCTTTCAGTCTGTAGAAGGAACTTCGTAGCTTTGAGTAAAAAAAAATACAACCCTGACCATTTGCATAAATCACCAAACTTTCACATTTATCATTGTTATGAAGTCTGCCGATTTTATTCCTCTCTCTTCTTCCCTCTTTACACATTCAGAGCAGTTTAGAAACACCATCTCCAGTCACTCTTAGAAGGAACCCATCCCAACATGCTAACAGGTTGGAAAGGTAGAATTTAATACTCTTCAATAAAGGAAGTATCACCGTAGATGTACTTATCACATAAATATAAGAACTGATTTAAATTCTCTCTGTGCCATGAAAGTACACAGATATTGAACAAAAGTAAAGTTGGTATTTCCTAAAGCTTTCTATATTGACCTTAACTCTGAATTGTATATCTAAGAATCAAAGTAATACCTGTCCTCTGGTTCATATCTTTAGAGTGAACATCCTTGTGTCTATATTAAAAATAAAAACAAGACAAATAGCTTTTTGACCTTCAGTTAATTATCTTAAACTGGCTTAGGGACAGCAGGAGTAATTTCACAGTAGCATTCCTACGTATACTATGTCCATAGATTTTCCTAAAAAAAGAATGACATAAAATATTAAAGGAGATATATAGCTCCATAAACAAGAACAGAGACTCTGTTAAGTATTCATCATAATAAGACCATGGAACTTTGTGGTAATTTCATTTCATTTTTTGAAGTGGACTGTTCTTCAGGCTGCTCTTCTTGAGTATCAACCAGAAATAAAAATGGAGGTCAAAAGACGAATAATAAATCTCTTTTTTTTTTTCAGAAAACTGAAATTAAAATAATTGAAACAAAAAAAAACCCAAATTAGATTCACCAAATTCTTCTCTTAAATTCTTGAAAGGCATGAGAAAATAAGATTTGGAGTTGGTTTGGGGGTTGGGGGATTTTTGGTTGGTTTTTTTTTTCTGAATGTAATTCAGTCTGATTGCTTCCGTGTACCAGTGAATTGAAACTAAGGGAAAGCTTCATTAACATCACAACATATACTTGTGCTGAAGTGCCATAATTCTTTCAGGTTTGACAAAGGAAAAAGACATGCTTTTTGGTCACAAGGATAGAAAACTAATTGAGTTTTCTTTGAAAATGACTGCAAGCTTCTCTGAAATGAGATTTTTTTTTCTTCCAGCTTTTGAATTATTTTAAGTTCCAGCATAGTCTAAAAGTTACAGACCTAGAAGACTGAATCAAGCAGAGCAGAACATTCTCGTAAGAATATCTACTGTGCTTCAGAGAATTTGTTTGTATATCTGATGATAACATATTTTGTACTTATTCAGTCCTCAGCATCACAGACTGCTTTTAAAGCAAAGCAACTTGTAAAACTCAGAAGCTGCCAAGGTTGGCCAGGGCTGTCAAGTTGAGACAACATAAACCCATCCAGTCATACCTGAAAGCAGACTCACTCATGACTGGCTGCTTGCATAGTACCAGTCTAAATTCAAGTATGAGTTAGAAACACTAACTTTTGGTTTTTAATCATATCAGCTATCAGCAGGGCTTTGCAGCAAAAGGCTTGTAAGTTGTATTCATGCACTCTCAAGCATAAATAAACTACAGGAAGCACCATAGGTAATTTGCCTCTAAAAACAGTTAGAAAAAAGAAAAGTCTGATGATTTTCTAAGCATAAATAAACTACAGGAAGCACCATAGGTAATTTGCCTCTAAAAACAGTTAGAAAAGTCTGATGATTTTCTAGGGCTCAACCCTGCAGTAATTATTACAGCAATATTGTCATTAAAATCAGTGAAGGTTTTGCCTCGTTGAATAAGGTCTACAGGAGCAATAAAATAATATAAGAAAAGGTAAAGAATATATGAAAAGAACTAATTTTTTTCTCAAGCAAGTCAAAAGTTATCTCACCAGCGACTTTTGAGAATCTACAAAAATTGAGTTTAAGACATTTGTGATAGAATGCCCTCACAGCAGCAGCAAGTGTCAAGTAAAATCCTTTGGTTTCACAGAATGGCTGAGGTTGGAATTCACTTCTGGAGCTCATCGAGTCCATCCCTTCTGCTCAAGCAGGGCTGGCTGCCCAGGACCATGTCCAGATGGCTTTTGAACATCTCCGAGGATGGAAATTCCACAACTTCTCTGGGCAACCTCTGCCAGTGCTTGGTAAACCTCACAGTAAAAAGGTGTTTCCTGATCTGGAGAGGGAACCTCCTGTGTTTCAGTTTGTGCCCATTGTCTCTGCTCCTGGCACTGGGCACACAGAAAAGACCCTAGTTCTGTCTTCTTTTCACCCTCCCTGCAGGTATTTATCCACCTGTGGAGTTCAACTGGAGCAATCCTTCCTGAGCCTTCCCTTCCCCAGGCTGAACAGTCCCAGTTCTCTCAGCCTTTCCTCATAGGAGAGATGCTTCATATGCTCCAGAGAGATGCTATGGTTTTCTTTGGGCATTCTCATTTTACTTTTTTTATTGCTTTTATATGAAGTCTCATTTGGCCTATCAGTAGGGAGTGGCGCAGAAGTGCAATATCTGTAAGGTCTGCCTGGTTTCTACCCATCTGGTAGATGTAATGACTTAAATGCAAGGATATGCGTGTTAGATCTTTACTGTTCTTCTAAATTCCCTTAGAGTTCATATAAATTCATATACAGGTTTGTCTCAAAGAACTGGAAGAAAAGTCATCAAAGGTTAAGTTACCTTATCAGCATACCAAATCATAGAATCATAGAGTTCTAGAATGGTTTGTGTTGGAAGGGGCCTTAAAGACCATCTAGTTCCAACCTCCCTGCCATGGGCAGGGACACCTTCCCCCAGCCCAGGTTGCTCAAAGCCCCGTCCAACCCAGCCTGGAACACCTGAGCCAGTGCCTCACCACCCTCACAGGAAAGAATTTCTTCCTTGTATCTAAACTTAGTCTACCCTCTTTCAGTTTAAAACTGTTACCCCTCACCCTATCCCTACACCCCCTGATGCAGAGTCCCTCCCCAGCTTTCCTGTAGCCCCTTTCAGTACTGGGAGGCCGCTATAAGGTGCCCCCAGATCCTTCTCTTCTCCAGGCTGAACACCCCCAACTCTCTCAGCCTGTCCTCATAAGGAGGTGCTCCAGCCCCCTGATTATCTTTGTGGCCTCCTCTGGACCCGCTCGAGCAGGTCTATGTCCTTCTTCTGCTGGGGCCCCAGAGCTGGACACAGCACTGCAGGTGGGGTCTCATGAGAGCAGAGTGAAGGGGGAGAATCCCCTCCCTCGACCTGCTGGCCACACTGCTCTGGATGCAGCCCAGGATGTGGTTGGCTGTCTGTGCTGCGAGTGCACATTGCTGGCTCACAGTCAGTTTTCCATCCACTAATACCCCAAGTCCTTCTCTGCAGGGCTGCTCTCAATGCATTCATGGCCCAGCCTGTATGTTGCTTGAGATTGCCCTGACTCACATGCAGGACCTTGCACTTGGCCTTGTTGAACTTCAGGAGGTTTGCACACGCCCACCTCTCCAGCCTGTCAAGCCTATCAAATGTGATAGACTAAAAGAGAACTGTAGCAACATTCCCATCCAGAGCATTTTTCTTCTAGCTCTTCAAATTCTCAAGGATCATTATGGATTCCCCCACTTTAAGATTACTCACTTAAATCCCTTCACCCAGCCTATCCCAGTAGTACAGTACAGTTTCACTGAACAGATCGGGTATCATTGTATCCCTGCTATTCTGAACCTTGCTTACTCTTGTCACTTTATGACCCTTTATATCTGTGTCCAAGCTTCATATTTTTGAGTATTATTTCCTTGATTTAAAAGAGGAATAGAAAATGTAGTAATATCTATCCAGCTACTTGGAAATCTCACAAAAGAAAAGAATTTTTTTTCTCATAGAGGTAAATGAAATTCAGCAGCAACATGGACATAGGGTCTGTTCATTCTCCAAACCAAAATCTTCCTGGATTTTTTCTGCTAGAGGAGATATTAAAAATGAGCCTTTAAGACTGAACTTCAGTCTCCTGGAAAGGCTTCATTACGCAGGAATATTTGGATAAGGCTTAGTAGATGCTTTTTGGCCACTTGAAACACCAGATAGTCTTTTATTGTGCTCTATATTTTACAAAAGATAAAGAAGAATAAGAGAAGTTCTGGGAATTTGGTGCAGAGGAATTTTGCTTTTCATCTGGAAGTGGTGGGTAACAGCAAAATGAAAACTTTGTGAAAAAGATGATACTGAAATACATGATGCTTTTATTAGCTTTCATTAAGCAAGGTGCAAGTAAATATTATGAATGTTGGAGAAGTGCATATTATGAAGTACACAGAAGGAGCAGTTTTTGAACAAGGACATATTCTACCAGTAACACTGCTGTCTTGTAATAGTAGCAAAGAAAAGGTCATGTGTTCTTTGATGAAAAAAGTGTGAAATGCTTCATCTCATTCATGAGAGGCTAATTGATGGTTCGTGGAGTGGAAATAGTTGAGGAAGAATATGAGAATGTTTTCAGGAAACAGGACTGGTCTCCCTGGACAGAGAAGTCCATCTACTCCACAGTCAAGATCCTAGGGCATTCATCTTGACCCGATAGCCCAAAGAGTGGCTGGGTAGATTGATTTCACTGGGAGTCCCAGACCAAATAGAGAATATTATGTGTTGCCCATCATAGAGGAAGAATGAGACAGTTTCAAAACAATTCATGTGGCAAAACAAAATGTTTTGCAATATAGGGAGAGTAACATTTGGGGAATTGGCCAATGCCAAGCAGGTTTTCATGCCAGTTATTTCAGAAGGGTTCTGCCAGGTGTCTTTAGAAAACCATCACGGTGTTCTTGCCCAAGTTCCGCAGACTTCAATTTCATTTCTGTCTCATACTGTGCGTACTCTGGCTATTTCTCTGGAAAATACAGGCATTCTTTATGGTAGAGGGTTCTACCATTTTGTTAGACTGAATTTTTCTGGAGGAAATAAAGGTAGATCAAGATTGTGACAGACTTCAGGCAGCTTTGGGATAAAAAAGGCTTTGAGCTGAAGTCAGTGAGTGAAATAAATTCTGAATAACAGATTATATAACTGAAAATTAGCAATAAAAGTATGCGTGTGGATGACCCTAACATTGGTTGTATGTGCAATTTGATCTTAGTTCAATGTTAGTTTTCAAGGCTCTTGCCAATAGTTCTGGTTTGGAAAGCAAGAAATAGTGTGGGATACTGTGACTTTAAAAACTCGTTGCTGCAAGCCTTTCTGGTTTGTGTCCTTTTTCTTGTACTTCACATTTTTCACCATGTCTACACATATGAGACTACTGCTGTTACACACAGTCAGTTGGAAGAGGACAGAGAATAGAACTGAGTTCTTGCACTGACATTGAGCATTGAATGATTGCTGGACACCCACTGGGGAGTTCACACAAAGTTTCAGTAAACCCAGTACTCCAGCTAACACTCAGAGAACTTGTACCCAATAAGAATACAAGTGGCAGTTCAGAAAACTTCTAATTACAAACAGTGGAAGAGGAGAGATTACATCTGAAATCCTACTGCTTTTGGTCAGCACTTGAAGAGATGAGTGAAACCGAAGAGGTGCCATAATATAAGTATCTATTTTGTCCACAACCATTTGAGCACAAGGTGGCAGGAGGGTTAATGTCTTTTAACTTCTCCCAGTTCTCCTATCAGAATACTGCCTAAGCTATCAATTTAATGCAGAAGTAACTGAATGTTCAACATAGTGACAATTTCCCAGCTCATGAGTAATTATTGGATTTTTCCTTCCTTGGTTTCATAAAAAAATCTTAAAGACAAATATCTTTGTAACTATCTGATTTCAAAACATAAAACTAATGTACTCTGTTAATGACTAGGGGTATAAAAATATTTCGTATTCTATCTACCATACAAAAATTAACACTGCATTATACTAACTCTTGACTTGATTTAAAAATTTGTATTGCCAGCTATTATATAAAGTTGGATTTCTATACTTCTATTCTTTCACCTGGTAGAAGGTGTACTGTAAATGGCACATCTAATTCTGAAAAGAAAGATGAAAAGCTTACACAGACAAGAGCATGAACAAGCGAATGCTTCAAAATTCAATTAAGGCTGAAAGAAAAAATGTTACACTAGGGAATGCCTGCTGCAAAATAGGGGGACATTTTCTGTGCAGTAGTCATAACTTCTTTGAAGAATACAAGAGTTGTCATCACACTCATTAGATTGTGTTGAGAATGCAACCTCGTGATTATATGGAAAAATATTATTTTGATTTAAAGGGGTGGGCAAAAGGATCCAATTCATTATTTTTAAAGCAAAGACCTGTATTGGGTGTCTCAAGGGCGTCATTATGCTCATAGAACTTTTTGCTTCTAGAGCTGATATTTCAAGCTGGCTTATGCCCACACCGGTTGGAAATCACTACCATCTGAGACCTGGTCCTACATTTCTTGGCACACAAAAAATCCTCTTAAGTCAGTGGTAGATTTGTATGCAGAAGGAATTCATAATAAACCTCTCTTAATTGCTATTCAGTGGCTTTTGTGAAAGTTCACTTCCCAATGGATGCATTTGGCGGGGAAAGTAACCACACCACCACAGCTAGCAGGGACACACTGACTGAACAGGTACCTACCCACTTGCTACTAGCCGTGACCCTGAAATGACAGAGTATTGCCTGTTGCAAATGAAGCTGTATGGGTTTGCCTCTCTGTTGTCCCAGCAAGTAAGAAGTGGGAAGTAAGATTTTCACCAAATGAACTTTTCTTATCTTTCACAATCATTGTGTAAGTTTTTAAAAGAATAGAAGACTGAGTAAAATAAGAATATAGACTGCAATTGAAAAACTTTACAAAAACATTTCTCCATGTGGTGTAGAGAAATTCTTCAGTAGCCTCAGCCGATTCATTTCAAAGGTAGATAGATGTGGTAGTCTCCAAACGAACCGTAAGGCACTGGTCAGCACTGTCTTTCATAATGATTAATACTAAGACAGTACAATGCTAGGACAGTATCCATATACTTCATCGCTTGGAGTTTTGCTGTGCACAGACATCTGTTTTTTAAAAGAAACTTTAAAACACCAGGCGCCTGCCTTGCCGGACTGCAGTGTGTCCTTTTGTTCTTTCCTAATGCTGTTCACAAGTACAGCTTTGTGTCACGCCGTTGATCTGCCATCTGTCTGTGGCACTGTTTATATCATGTACATGGCTGCTGTTGATCTAAGTGGTTTTGACTTTTGGGCTCGACCACAGTAGTTTCTTGCCTTCAATCTGAGTACAATGAGTCACTCCATTTTGGGGAGTTCAATACGTGCAAAAGGCTGCAAGCCTGCGTACCTTTCCATAATGCAAGTGCTGCTTCTAGATGTTTCTCCTCTGGCTTTCCAATCTCTTTGCTTTATTCCTGGACAATCACTGAATCTCTCATTTGCTTTTCTCCTCAGTTCCTGACTCTTAAATGTGAGTCTTGTGGGTAGATAGAGAATGCCTGGGTAAATGTTTCTCATATGGATATGTATATTCACACAATAATAACAGTATTATCCTAAATCTCATTAGAAAATATTCATGGAAATTGCAAAACTATTGAAAAGTGTTTTAGCGTGCCAGTCTGAGAACTAAGAGGTAGGGGACATTCTTCATTACTCTGCCAGTTCTAGAAGAAGAGTTCTAGAAATGCTTATGTAAAGACTGATTTATTAAAACCTGTGACACAGCTTGTCTCACATGAATGTTGTCACTGTGTTACCTTCAGAAGAAGGATCTTGAAAATCTGTTTTATTCAGAGTTTACACCGATAGAGAGTAAGATACTGTGAGAGAAGACAAATTAAATTTGAGATCCCTTCATATTGAAAGCTGAAGAAAATGAAAGGAGAAGGGGAAAAATTAGCTTGTTAATTTACTGCTTTGTTGGTTTCAGCAATAGCTAATATACCTGTCCAATAAGTACAAACTGAGTTGGGCCTTTTCTGATACCAAGTGAACACACATCAACAATTCATGCTTTACAAATACAGATTTTCTCTAGAAGAAAACATCAGTTATATACTACAGCTGTGCTTCTCACAAGATGCAGACCCTAGGCTTTCTGTCAAATGTCAACAAAGTTAGATTCTTGCTCTGTATATAAGTTGACAGACTTGACTCTCAGAAGTGACTATGAAGGCAGAGAGTATAGAGTATACAATATGATGATGGAAGGAAAGAGGGAGAGGATTAATTCTTGTGTTTAAATAACATCATCAACATCTGGCAGAAATTGGGAAAAATGGCATCTGTCATAAAACAGAAGAGCAGCATCATTTATAAGTGATATAACAGGAGCTGTATCTTGCAGCTATGACAGTCTGCTCACAAAGGAACTTGCTGCTCCAGAGCCACATATACACTGCATGGCATGGTACAGCAGAGATCACCAAGAGGAAAATAGTGATAGCATGCTAAAATACATTTCCAGAAGGCACGAGATTGAGCATCAGAAATCTACAAAGATGGATTTTTCGGAAGACTGTGTCCTTGTCCAGAACAGTAATTGATCTTCATCTAATAACATATAGAGTACACTCATGTGTGCATAAGTCATTCCTTGTTTGTTCTATTTGTACAGTACGTGGATGGGATTAGAGTACTTTGGACACTGTTTATGTCAAAGAGAAGAAATACTGCAGTGTTAAGATAAAGAAAGAAGGAGAATGCTCCTGTGCTACAGGCATGTCCAGCAACCTGCAGTCAGGAACAAGCTTCAAATGACAAATATCTTATGGAAGAGCAAAAGTACTATTTCTAGCCAGATCATTCAAAAACAAAGCCCTGTACTATTTGAGAGGGCCTGCTAGGAAATACCAGTGAAAAATACCTGACACAAAAATGTACTGAGATGGAAGCTCCTCAGTAGGAATCAGAGCTTTATAGTTCTTCTGCTGGCTCTGCTGCTCACTCATTGTGAACTCGAGCCTTTTATTTAAACTCAGTATACCTCAGCTTTCCCACATGCCTTATGACATTTAATAGATAGGTCCATCTTAAAACCAGTTAGGTACTTTGCCCCTGTACTCCAGTTGGGTACTGGATTAGGGGAAAAAGTTTATAGGGTAAATGTATCATATTACTTATCTGAGGCATGACGGAAGCCAGTAAACTGAATAGTCAGATTCAGGAAATCTTCAAGGTTTTTCAACATCTCATCAACTACAGCAAACCACTGTGGTTTTAAGACTGGAGCTCATTTGACTGCCTAGAGGGATTAGGCCCACCCATTGAACAGAATGATCAGCAGAGATGATCAGTAGTCAGCCTCCAATATCACAGTGAAGTCAATTCCCCCTTAATTTCTGCCTAAGATTATTGTATCACAACCCTTGAGATGCACAATTACAAACACTTCCAGTGGTTCTACTGTATGTGTTTCTTACATTGTAAAATTATGACTTAAGTCCTGTAGCCTCTGTAGGCTACATTTCAGTTGGAGGATGTTATATTGATGCTATTAGAATTATAAAACTTCCGTACCTGATTTATATGGAGAGTAAACGAAAGGGAGGAGAGAGGGAGAGAAGGTCAGTCACCATGGTGAGATTTATCTCGATGCAGTATCACTGACAGACTCTGAAGCCAAGAACTGCTAGTCAGGATGGATTAGATATTTTAATAGGGACTAACATGCTAAATTTACGTTTGTGTAAATTGGCTTATAAAAGTTGACAGTGCTTCTCTGTACTTTTTTAGAGCATTGCTACTATAGGGTAAATTTTGTCCTTTTTTCATCTAATAATAGCTTTGCTGAGATCAATATTATTGTAGTTCTGTATAATGTGTGTGGTTTTGTTTTAGACACGTACATTTTATTTATATCTGGTTTCTCTGGGGAAAGAAGAAGAGAAAAAAGGTAGCAAGAGAGACGAGAAGAGGGGAATGGGAGGGAGGAAGACAAGCAAGAAAAAAAGGCAGGAAAAGGAAAGAAATGGGGGAAAAGGTTACCTATTTGCATCCCCTTTGAATAGACAATTTTAGCTTCAAACCATGGGGACAGTGTGCTGGTAGAAGAAGAATAAAAGGGAGAAGGAACAATTCCTCAAAGAGGCAGAGAGATTCTGAGACGAGGATGTAGCTGCTTTGCTAATGTCCCAGGTAGGAGCACATGGTGGCTGCCTCGTGTGCAGTTTGTATCTGAGCTCTGCCCTACTCGCACCAGTAGCAAATGGCTCTGCACAGAGAAACGCACGTGTTCCTTGCGATCACACTGCAGCGGTGCAGGCCTATCTTTGGCAATCTAGCCCTCCCCAAGTGCCTCTTGAAGAGAAGAGGCTCTGAGAATTAATCAGGGCTCTCACTGCTGTGGGAGAATAATACTTTAGGAAAAGATTTGTAAGTAGCTCGCTATTTTTGCTAGATTTTGTTCTTTATTCAATAGTGATTCGTTTGTTTTCTGGTAGTCACAGCCCCTTCCACCCCCCCAGTGTTGATGGGTCACAGAGAGGAGCCCAGCCCCACAGCAGCACACCATCAAAGCCCAGCCTACACTCAAGCACAGAAGCAAGGGATACAGCATGCCACCGTGAAAGGGCTTCAGCCCTCTAGAGCCATGGGAAAACATATTTGCCCCCTGACTCAAAGCATAATTAATTCCCTTACTACTGTGCTAGAATTATTTATATCCTCATTGCAGTATTGCAAATTGTGTCGATTCCTTACCCAGGAGTGTAAGAGAGGAGGGAGGCAGCGGTATGCCGTAACTGAGTCCAGGCCTCTGAATCTGAAATCACAGAGACATTACTAGGCTTCAGCTGCTACAGAGACTACTCCTATGTGTACAGTTGAGTGGATACTTCATTTGTTTGCAGGACCAAGACTTTAAATACGATCTAGATGATTACAAATCATATTGGAAGACACAACATAGTTATTACAGAATCGCAGTAGTGTTGTCATGCAACAGAGATACTAGTTGTGCTCCCCCTGCTGAATTGAAGGATGATAGAAGCATTGCTTACTGTTAATATATCTGTATAATCTCAAACGCGCATGACACTTCACAGGCAAATAATGGGCAGAGAACCATGTCCAAATTTTGTGTAAGTCAGCTTAGTTCTCCCATGGAGTTCATGACACGAGAGAAGGCACGATGCACGAGGGCTGTGGCACGTACTGTGTAAATAAAATGAAATGGTAAGTCTGACATTTGGGGCTATGCCAAAGCATCATTTTCTAGATGCAGCTCCTAGTAAATTTCACAGGGAATTGCGTACAGAATTCATGGTATTATAAAGCATTATAATTCACTGCTATTATATGACCACCAGCTGCTAGCTTAAACCTTCTACAATTTCTTCTCTAGGACAACACAAGCTGAAACATAGAATTAAACTCCCTGTGACAGGACCCACCTTTTTCATATATTTGCACAATATCTAGTGCAGTGGGGCACTAATAACAATAGGAAATGTCAGCTTTTAATTTTAATCTTCGGTATTTCTGGGTTAGCATTTACCTTTAAGGTGACTTAACTTTTTGCATGTAATTATAGTCTCTGGATCTTTGAAAAGAGCTGTTTCTCTTGAGTTTTCTGAGTAGAATAAAATACTCTTATTAGCCTGTAACCTTTTTAAAATCCCTCTCCCATATGGTATTCATGTGGCATCACATATTACAATATAGGATAATACCCTGGATAATATGTTCTATCATGAATATCCTTACTTGATGAACAAGGTAATTAAGATCTGTGCATGGTGCATGATTACATATGGGCAACGTATCGGTATAATTCATTATGAATAAATCAAAATATATGACAAAAATAAGAGTTCTACTGGCATATCTGATATTTTAATCCATTTTATGTTTGGGGAGAACTGAAATATTAATAAGCAGAAAAATAAAGTATTCAAATTAATTCTAGCAGGGGGAAAAAAACCCAATTTTCCCCTTTTTCATTCATTTACCTGTTGACTTCTGGGACAGATGACAACTTGATACATTTCCCTGGAGGCTAACATCTTGTGTTCCAGAATACAAGCTTTCATTAAAAAATTACAACTTGGAAGGTGTTGTTTATATTCATGTGAACAGAATGCAGGTGTTCCTCTTTGCTAGTGCCTACAGACAGCCTGAAACAATCAATGTGACAAACAAACCCCCGCAGCTGTATCAGCTGATAGCAACTTCAAATATCAACGAGGAGGATTTATTGTCAGTGTTCTCCTTGTTTTTGATCCCAACACAATAAAAAATATAGGGTCGCTGATGGATAAGATCCTCTTTAAGACATCGTCTAATCTAGCACTCTGATGAATAACATCCTGTAGTCACTCAAGCTCCACCTTTAAATTAGCTACCCTTTTTGCCCTCACTGTTCACAGAATGAGTCTGGTTCACTCTGATGATTTAAAAACTTCTAATTTCCAGCCTATGTGCAGTTTTTACTCAATCTTTTTTTATGCCAAAGTTCTCTTTTGTCTTAAATACTTGTTAGCTACCATTTCCTATTTATCTTTCCCCATCACGTGCAGCAACTACATCACCTCTCAACCTTCACCTTGCCTGTCATACAATAGGCTGCATATTCTGATCACAGCAACAGCTCTTCTCGCCACCTCTTCCACTTTGAATTACTCTCCCTGAACTTTAAACAGCATTCCAGGTGAGGACTTACCACAGCCTTGTGCAATAGCATCAACACTTTCAGTATTTCCACCTCTTTTCATCTGCAAGCACCGCTTGTGGTATTTTCTAGACACATCACTTTGACAGCTGACAGACATTCTCTAACTTTGCCTAGTACCCACGCCCTTTCTCACCTCAGTGATTTCCAACTGATGAGCTCCCAGTTTATAGCAGACATTCATGTCATTGATCCTGCAGTGCGTTACCTTGCATTCCGAATAACTTCCTATTCCAGTGCAAACTCCTCTGTTTATTGCTCTTTGTTTGCTGCCTCCAAGGGCACAGGGAAGCTCGGCTGCGCTTTAGGTGTTGCATGTTCAAGGAGCAGAGAAAAGGCGGGAGGAATTTATTTGTACAGAAAAAAAGGGAAGGGCATGAGGAACTTGAAGGCAGTGCTGAAGGATGCTTCTTATCTTAAAAAAAAAAAAAAAAAAAATCCAGAGTTACTTTTGCTGAGGGAAAGGAAAGCTGAAATTATTATTAATTTTCCAGCTGACTGTAAATTACATTCTGCTTTAAGAAGAGCTTGGATTATTTTTTGATTATTGCTGGACTGAAGAGCTGTGTATAGGAATTTAATTTACAAATTACAAGATGCAAATTACAAGATTATTTTAGAACTTTTGCTTTGCTATTGATGGGAAAAATGAGTTGGTTTTAGGGTGATAATGCAAGTTCTTCTCAGCCCAGAGTATGCCCTATTTTATTACATATCCTAATTTTTAACAGAAGCTTTAATTACATATTACTTTCTTTAAAAGGGCAAAGATGCTTTAGAGTGTTGACTGTGTTAATAGCAAATTCGTTTATTTTTAATTCTCTTTTGTCCCCATTATCACTTTCCTGTAACCAATTCCAGTATTACTAAGGAGCTTTCACTCACATTGACATACATTCAAACCAGCTAACTAAAATTAATACATTCTGAATCTGTGCTATTTTTTTTAATATTTATTAACTTGAAACCTACAAACCTGATATAATGGGAAGGAAGAGTCTTCCCTCTCTTTTCATAAGCAAATTTCCTAGTAAATTGTGACAGTAAATACTCAGTCCTCCTCGTTAATGAATCTATCTTACACTCCACATGGCATGTGACTTAAGCAGTAAATGATAGGTTTGCAGCTTAGAACAGAAATACCTAATGATTTTTGGAGCTACTTGAATTCCAAAGTTGGCCATTTGATCATTGTACAGAGATGACAATTGTCTCGTTGCCCTGATTAAAATGGAACAAAACATATTTATAACAATAGTTTATTCTAAGCCTAGAGATAAAAATGCCTTTCTGCTGCCAAGTAGTCATCACCCACAGCATGTAATTAGCAACTTGCCTTCCACTGGTTTGAAAGATATTACTACAACGTATGCAGATAGTAGGATTTTTTTAGGATAAGGTATTGAAAATTAAATAGAAACTACTGAAAAGAAACAATAAATGTATTTTCCATCTGAAAGCTAGTGACTTTTTAAGAGAAAATGCATAAGCATGGCTGGTTTCCCATATTGCTTGCTACAGAATAATCTTTAAACACTTCATAAATGAAGGGTATTGTAATGACATGGGAAAAAGGTAGTACAATTATAATCTTGAACAGTTTTGGGGTTTTCTTCTTCTCTGAGGCAGCCTCTTAGTTGATTACTTTTTTGACCACATGTGTTTCTTCAACCTTAGGCCACATTTTTCTCTTCATTATATAGATGAAACTTGTAAAGAAAGCCTTTTCCAGTTTATCGAAGGGGAGAAATGAGGTCTTTGCATTTTAACATGGAACAACATTCACCGGCTTCAGACCATGTCTGTTCTAGTAGCGTGTGATATAGCCTCATAGTCTGAACTCAGCCCTGACTCAAGAACCTCTGACTTCTGATAATAAGTCACTGATCTGATAAGTCACTGAGTCACTGATCTGATCTTTGATCATTTCATGGAGTAATATTCTATATCAAGTATGTGGAAAGCAATACTAATATCAATGCCCATGATGAAAATACCTTTTAAGGACTCATTAATTAATATTTGCATAGTATTTAAAAGATAAATATGTCAAGCAATGTTAATATTGTGTATTTATTAGATTTGGTTTAAAATCTAGATTCTGATTAATCCAAAGAGCAGTATGAATCTACAATAACTTTGCCTTTTGACTAGTAGTACTTGTATTAGCTTTAAAAAAGTAACAGTGAGATGATTAATAACAGGCAGTTGCTTAGATGCTCCTTGTTTTCAAATATGTAGATCACTGTAATGGCTCTCTGCAAGAAAATGTCAACAAAAATAATACAAATAATAATTAGTGTTTGGTTAAAAGATGTATCTAATCTTTGAAAAGGTAGGACTGGATAAAGTATTTCTAATTGAAAACTATTACATGTAACTCTCCAACCAGTAACCTTTCCCTGGCTTGTGGAATGATGCCCATGGTAATCATTCTGTCTATCTTATAGATACAAATTGTAGTGGGAGTTGTAGTAATAACCTCCATAACAAAAATATCTAAATTTTACACAGGTTTCCACAGAACTTGGAAGGACCAAGAGCTCATTTGCAGACTTAGAACCATGCAATAGTTAGAACTATTTCTTGCAGTAATAGCCTGAAAAAGACCACAAGACATCACCGGATCCCGTTCATCTGAGAAAGATAGAAAGATTGCCGATTATCCAAAAGGAGGAAGCACTGTGTGAAGACTTGAATATGAAGGAAAATGTGAATGAGAAAGAGAGCATTCACATGAAGAGGCCAGCAGTAAGAAAGGGAAGGTAGCCTACCTCTTTTTTGAGCCTAGCTTTGTTGCAAGAAAACATGTTTAAACATGCTTCAGATAGACAATGACTAAAAAGTGAAGCTGAACTGAGACAGAATTGTTGCTGGAAGTTCTTAAACACATTTTTCATCTTTTTTTCACTGTAGTATTCCAAGAGAAATAATGCAATCAGAATTACCAGCTGCTGTGTAAGTGTGCACCTGTAGCTATGTGTACGTATAAGGGCATAAGTAGTCAGCAGTGCTGTCAGAACACAATGTAATTTATATAGATAGGAATTCATTAAGGTACAATTTTCAAAGTAATTAGCTTGAAAATAACCGATTTATCAGAAACAGGACAGATACTTAAAATAAGGATGCAGTGCCCGATACCGAATGGCATTTTAGTGCTCAAGTTACATGCATTGGTAGGAGAGTAATGGCTTGTGTGTACAAAGCATTCTATTTTTCCCAAGTTTAGTTAATTCATGCTGAAGTGACCTGCATTCATGTAAACTAAAGGCACTCATTAATGAGAAATCAGGGAATTCAAATTTGAACACGTGTGGTATGTCTCTAGAGGGACCTTGACAGGTTGGAGAAATGGGCCAACAGGAACCTCATGCAATTCAACAGGAGAAAATGTGGAGTCCTGCACCTGGGGAGGAACAACCCCAGGCACCAGGACATGCTGAGGGTCAACCAGCTGGAGAGCAGCTCTGCAGAAAAGGACCTGGGAGTCATGGTGGACACCAAGTTGAAGACAAGTCACCAATGTGCACTTGCAGGGAGGGCTAACAGCATCCTGGGCTGCACTAGGAGGAGTGTTGCCAGCAGGTTGAGGAGGGTGATCCTTGCCCTATACTCAGCACTGGTGAGGCCACACCTGGAGTGTGGGGTCCAGTTCTGACCTCCCCAGTACAAGAGATACGTGGAGCTGTGGGACAAGAGTCCAGTGAAGGGCGACTAAGATGATTAAGGGACTGGAGCATCTCTCTTATGAGGAAAAACTGAGAGAGCTGACTGTTCAGGCTGGGGAAGAGAAGGCTCAGGGAGGTCTCATCAATGTGTACCTGCAGGGAGGGTTCAGAGGGGATAAGGGGCAGGCTCTTTTCCTTGGTGCCCAGTGCCAGCACCAGAGACAATGAGCACAAACTGAAACATGGGACGTTCCCTCTCAACATCAGGAAACACTTTTTTACTGTGAGGGTGACCAAGCCATCGCAGAGGTTGCCCAGGGAGTCTGTGGAGTCCCCATCCTCCTGTTCAGGAGCCATCTGGACACGATTCTAGGCAGCCAGCTGTGCCTGGCCCTTCTTGAGCAGAGGGGTTGGAACAAGATGGTTCCAGAGGGGACCTCCAACCTCAGCCATTCTGTGATCTGTAGTGTCAGTCTACATCCTAGAGTCTTAAATACTTCACCTGGAATATAGTTAATTTGGGGCCACAGTCTGAAATGAAGTAGGTAGTTTCCTTGACAAATGTTCCCAGGCATAGAACAGAGGACAGTTTGCTTCAATGTCTGTTCTTTACTGAATATATGGATACAAGTCAGTATGTACATCTGGCAGCTAGGGTTCAGTTCCTGCCTTGTGTAGCAACAGTGTAGGTATTGCCTTAGCTCATGGTACAGACTAGCAGTTATTTGAATATGCCTCCATTTTGCATGTCCAGTAGCCCATCAGTTTCCCTCCCACCTAATTTCTTGTCTGGATTAACTGTTCATTTACCTAAAGAGTTCTGGGGTGGTGCACATTAGATGTGACCTCAGATGTTGTGAACAGCCACAATTATGCCATCTGTGGTAGCACTCTGCGATAACGCAGCACCACATCACTCTGTTTGGTGAGGCCAGGCAGAAATCTTGGCCAGAAGCACATTTAGTAGTGTCTTGAGATGCATTGCTAAATGAATGGCTAAGATATCATGCCCAGTTCACGCTGCAATGACAGCTCAAGAGCAAAAAAAAGAAGTAGCACCAAGAAAGATCAAAGCTGTTAATATTCCTGCCAGAACCACTCAGTACTACAGCTGCTGACTTGCAGTGCTGAAGCCCTCAGCTGTGAGATGTCTCGCACATCTCTGCGAGCATCCAAGTGCTTATGAGGACAAGCGGTATGTAACACTCTTCTGTCCATGTTGGCCAGTGATAACTTGAAAACAGTGCCAGCTACTCAGAAAGAATAGTAGGAGGGAAACCATGCACATTTGTGAGTTTGAACTCACATCCAAGAATTTCAGTCACTTTTGGCTGGCTTCCACCCCACACCTCATAGCGTGTTGTAGGAGAAATCCTTCATAATAGAGAGGCCCCCAAACAAGCCTGTATCAGGATATCCACACCGTCGAGAAGCTTAAGATGGGAGAGAGTCCCTTTGTGTAGAATAGGATTTCAGATGGACTTTCTATTCCATGGATTAATAACCTCATGCAGAGTAAGCCCTCGTGTCAACAAGTCCTCTGTCCTACTGGAAGTGTAGCTCATGGGGCCAGGGGCCTTGCACTGCTTCTTAGATTAGAAGACATTAAAATTTGGGTTGTTCCTTCAGAGTGTGTCATGAAAGTAAAAGGGAGAAAAAAGAGGGGAAAGCAGTAACTAACAATTTTCCTAAATCAAGAGCTATAAATTCTGCTGATGTCTGGAAAAGCAACATTCAGATGATTTTGTTGGGGATTTTTCCTTTAAGTTTCTGTCTTGAGTCAGTATAGAAAGAAAGGTTTGGACAGACAATTGCCAGTGATGGCGTTAATCTGGTATGTGTGTCGGCTATTAGGTGAGCTAACAATCACGACGCAATTGTGAAATAAATTAGCTAGATCAAGAGGGCACTTGTAAAATTTATTAATTTTATTTTGCATTTGTGAAGGGTAGAAGTCAGCTAATGCGGTTCAGACAGGGAATCGTAACTCCCTAACCCGCAGTCATGGAACAGCCCGGTCTCTGGAGTGAAGGATGCAGGGTATTGGTGAAAAATACGCAAGAACTAACTGTTTGAGATGGGGTTAGAAAATTCAATAAAGCAAAGCAGTGAGGCTGCAAACAGATTACCTGGTATTCTTTCCAGATTTTAACCCCAAATTGCCGTAAGAAAATATAACTGACCTCGGGGAATTGACCATTGTGTGCTACATTTAAAGCGACTCGGGAATCGGTCAGATCCTAAACCTGCACAGAGATGGGTTTGACAATCGCATCTGAGTTCAACTTCCCTTCGGCAAGGGGCTTGCTAAATTGCTTTTCTGGAGAAGAAAGAGAAGGGAAGCAAACAAACAAACACCAACCCCAAACTTTATTTAAAATAGGGGTTAAACCCCCACACAGCGGGACTCTGCGGTTGCCTGGAGGTCGCAGGAGTTGCCCGGTGCCGTGTCCCCGGGGTGCGGCCACCGCGGCTCGCTGAGGGCAGGGACGCCCCGCG
>NW_020799099.1:5219569-5331946 GCF_003259725.1 Athene cunicularia | reverse complement strand
TTTTTTTTTTTTTTTTTTCCCCCTCCCTTTCTCCTCCCGGACTTTTTCTGTGCGACACTGTTGCCCTCTAGTGTCTGCGGACCTCGGTTGATTGCTGTGCCGGGAACCAAAATTAGTCTTCGTAGTGCAGCAATTATTAATAACTTTAGGTGTTCACAGCGGCTCGGATCCTCAAAAACCCGTGCAGAAATTGGTGTGTATTACTGCTCGCTGCAACTGTCGCAAGCAACTTTTGGGAAATAGCAGAAAACTTTTTTATATTATTTAATTTACTACTTGATGTGCCGGCTAATTGCTTCAGGTTTTGGAGTGGTGGGAGTTTTTTTCGTTTTAATAAAACGGAGAGTGGAACGAATGTGGTTTCACTGTCAGCACGGCTCAGGTCTCGGCAGGAATGGTGATGAACTCTGCCTTTTTAACTCTTTCCGCTTGGCTTGTGCTTGGCAGTTGTGGGAGAAAAGAGAGGGGGAAGTAATTGTACGGACACAGACAAAAAAAATGTGCTGTACATTTTAAAGATAATCTTAAAGACCTTGGACAAGTCACTTAGTCTTTAGATAGTGATGTGTCTGAAAGTGATGATAAATAATAGGGTTTGTCTGAGAAAAGTTGTATGAAAAATAATTTGTTTTCAGATCTTTCAGCAGAAAGTATTGTATGGACGTAAATAGTAATTTGGAGACCAAACCCAGCTTCTGTACTCTGTGAAAGTCTACCAAGCCTTCTTTTAGAGTATTTAAAAATACCATATATTTAGTCTTTATAAATATCTTTTAATAACAAATTCTGAGGCATGAATTCCTATCCTGTAAGGCTGTCTAGTAATGCGTGAAGCAATACAGCGTGGAGCTAAGGATAACAGGTGCAATAGAAACTGAAAACTGCTTGCCCCAAGGACTTGAAAAAGCATAACTATCTACCAGAATTCTTGTTCTGCCTAAGCCATTCCCTATTTTTTTAGACATATGTGAGAGAATGCAAGCCCTTCAATAATCACACATTACAGGGTTTGTTATGTGATACTAAAGGGTCTCGATGACGTCCCTTGACAGTTCATGCCTCGTATCACCATCTTTTCAACTTGAAAATGTCTTCTTAATATGCAGTCGTAAGATCTCAGCCTGGATTTGCTTGTCTGATTTACTGCTGCTTGAATACTTCAGTCAGTAAAATAACATTGCAAATAGGAGCACTCAGTATTTGGAGACCAGTTTTCATATTGCCATAATTGATTTAAAAACCTGAGCGCTACTATCCGTCCCAGGTTTGATTGTTTTCAGATGCACTTTGCTGCTTTCTACCATGTCATTCATATATCCAAAGATTTCCATTTTAGTCACACTGATGTAATGACTTCAGAATACTTCTGTTAAGGTCATATTTCATAGTGGCTGGCCAAAGCAGGCTTCTATGTTCAAAAGAATTAAATAGCATTGTAATCAGTGGAGATTTAAATGCCCATGTTAACGTGCTGACCAATATGTCTATTTTTTGTCTATTCTTAATTTAAAACTCATCCTTCATACTATCAGGTGTATGTTGCTAGCACTCTGGTAGCGGCCAGTTTGGTAAAGAACAGAACCAGAATATAATGATGGGGATTACTATAAGAGGAGAAAGATATTTAAAAATATGTCTGGGTATATGTAACCAGACAAATGTTATATAGCTGAATAATATTGATGAATAATCAATCCTTAACTAGCTCTTTTTTTTGGCAGTTCTTGATGAAAAGGATTTTTGTTACCCATTGACAATATTTTTTTCTGTCTCTATGTAAGTATGACACAACTTTATTGTTTCTAACCAAGGGTCACTGTAAACAGTTGCCCTTGCACAGGCTTGAGGCAAGACTAAACCAGAATTTTGTTACTGCACTTCAAAAAAATGTGATTTGAGAACAATTTCTCATTTGCTTGTGGATATTTTAACTCAGCCCATTGTTTTAATCTTGGTAGTTTTTAACACAGCTGAATTAAACATGTTTCTTATGGTTTTAAGAATTATTCATGATACTTATATTGATTTTCATAATACATATATTGATATTAATGATACAACTTTAATAGATTTTTTTAATTGTATGCAATTTATATGTCTATGTGGGCACCTGGCTTCCTGTTTGAGGATCTACTCATCACTATGATGTGAACCTGAAATTGTTATCTTTAAGGGATTTTTAATTTTTTTTTAGTTCCAGAAAATATTAATACCAGTTATGAAACTGAATGGTCAGAACCACATTTCTTTTCAACTACTGAGTCCAGAAAATAGTATGTTTCTGCTGTGTGGAAAAGCCAGTCCCTGCTAAACCCATGCAAAGGAACTGTGTGCACCATGAAGTCTTAATGCAAAAAAATATAACAAGGAGGGCACAATGTTTGCTGGGTTGCCATGACACTCACAGAGCAGAGACTGTCAGAGGCCACCTATGAGTCTGAGGCCAGGGACTGGGTTCCATACTGACTGCAAAGATTTCTGGGGAGGATGCTCTAGTATTTATTATATAAATTTTACTGCCAGAAAACACAAAATCAAGACTTTTGATTTCATGTTCTTTATGTTCACTTACTGCATCTCATTAATAGGCTAAGTCCTCAGCCAGTGTTGTCTCATGTATGTATTACTATCAGGGTTATTGTGCTGAAATGATTTAATAGAAGCCAAGAATTTGGTCACTTATGCTTAGCAATTAAACAACAAACTTAAGAAAACTGCAAATGGTAGGAACTCATCAGATGCCTTATGGTGCAATTCAGCTCTTTTGAGTTCATCGTGGTATTTGTTCTCTCATCAGTACTCTCTTGTTAGTGAATTTAAAAAGGACCAAACAACACATTTTTTAAATCCCAAACTCACAGATGAAGATTTCTAATGCATCTGTTTCATGCTAGCTGTCTGAAGTTACCTGTGATTGTGACTACCCACCAGTACTGCTTAGAATTGTAAATCTTCCAATTAGTAAGTGGTACTTATTTCCTGTACCCACAAGATTTTCATGTGAACTAGTCCTGGGCTGCAGAAATCACTTCTACAATAGGTGAAAATGATACTGAGCTTTTCTGCATTCAGAATAAAACATAAAACTTATTTTCATGACTCTGCCTTCTCCTAGCAAGATCTTTTCTTCCACAGTGAGTCCACAAGTTAAAACCAAAATTCTAAATATTTAAAGATGCTAATTTTTACATTAAGGAGGCATTTTGATACCTCATACTTGGAACAACACAGATAAAAAGTTCTGGTCTGAATTTTCATATGGTGGCATGAAAATGCAAGATTCTGTAGGAGATCAAATGCGGATTCTTCTAAAATAATAAGGCTCTAGATAAAGAACACTGAGGCAGCTTTTATTACTTCAGATGGTGGAAAAATATACAAATTATTTTATAGGTAAAGCTTATTTCAGCATCACCTTTGTGGAACATTGGATTCATATCATGTCAGACACCCGTTTTCGAGTACTTTGAGATGTAGGTGGGACCATATCTTCCTTGCACTGAACTGCACGTGACTCCATTGAAATCAATGAGCTAAGACTGCTTATCTTAGCTACTGATCTTTTTCATGGTTTTTCACTGAAACAACGCTAACAAGCTTGAACTCTTGTGAAGAGTTTCTAGACTCTTAAATTATTATTTTTTTCTTTTTCTTATACCTGGATTTTTTTTTTTTTTTGTATTGTAGTTCAAGCTATTATGACTTCTTCATTCTTTTGTAAAATATTGTATTCTTCTGTCATGAAAGTGAGACTCCATAAATACTGTCCTCTTCTGAAATGCTGCTTCTAATGACTTACTGTTGGTACGTTCTGAATTATGCCATTCATCTGGTTTTACTGTTGGAAGTGATAGCAGACAAGGACCATTTTCCCTGAAGCCATGTCTAAAGTTGTGATAAAGGTCACTGTAGTGGTCTTGATAGTTCCCACAGTGTGTTGTGGGTGATGCACCCTGAAGATCTCTGTACAACTGTCAAATTTGGTGCATGATGATTTATTTTGTCATGGTGTTGTAAGATACCACTGGAATATCTACCAAATACTGTTGCTCAGAGTAAAATGCTGCTTGTCCTCTAGGAAAGCAATTGTACCTTGTTAAGGCTTTGAAACTATTTTTATATTATTAAATGCATGTTCTCTTTGTGGTTTTTATTTTTTTCTTTCTGTCCTTTTGAACTCTTGCCATACAAAAATGGCACAAATAAGTGAAAATTACATAAGCATCAAGCTTATTCAAGAGAGTATGCATTTAAAACCTTGTGCCTTATTCTGTTCCATTCCCCTTCCTTCCTGTCTTCAGTGGTGAGCTGCCAAGTCTGGCTGTGTCCTGCTGGGTCTCGGAGAATTCCTCATTCCTCAGTCAAACCTCGCATCTGTCTTGGCGTTTCCATCCACTCCTCCTTACAGCTGCACTCTGTAGCCCCAGGAGGTACCTGCAGTTAGGAGCTAAGATAAAATGACAGAAGTTTTCTTGAAAAAAAAATACAGGTTTCTGGGCTGGCTCCAGATTTTCTGCTCCATGGAACAACATTAGGAACTGTGTCCTTGCTGCAAATGTTTCAAGTGCTCCTGCTGCTTACTTTAGCAAACCCTTTCTGAAATATCTCATTCAAACAACTCTGTCTAATCAGCTCTTTCTTGCCACGAGTTTAGGTTGCTGTAAATTTTTACTGCTCCAGGCAGGATTCTCGCGTTCAGGTGACTGTTAGAAGCATAGGCTGGTAAAGAAGGAAACTTCTAAATCATGCTGCTGAGAACATCCTTTCAATAGGACTTTGGAGGTTTCTGTCATAAGAATAGGAGCATTTGGGGGCCATGTTAGAGGACCTTAGGGCTAAAAGAAGCAGACAGGCGTTGTGCTTGTTGGTTGTGTGGTGGCTGACTTTTTGTCATTCAAAGAAGTGATTCATTGTGCTTTCCTCAGCAAGAGTTGTGCTTTTCAAGCTCGCATCTCTTGTGTAAACCAGGCCTGAGCTCTATGTAAGGTAAGGCAGCCAGGTCTGTGGTTACTGAAGATAAGTAGGCGTATGTACAGCTTTTCTATAGAATGCAGTAAGTATTAATTTTAGCCGCTAAACTTAAGAGTTTCTTGGCATTCAGGCAGCTGAATTGGAAATGCAAAATGAAGATAATCTTTTGTGTGTAACGAAAAATCATCTGTGGAAACATCTCTCTGGTTTTACTCATTCAGGATGGAGTTCCTTCTTTGTCACCTGACTTCTTACCATATTAAATATCTATTTTCTGCTATCTAAACTGATATTCTTGAAGCTAGTGTGACAAGGATCAGGCATCTCAATACTTAAAAATGTTCTTTGAGTTCTTCTAAAGGAACTTTCAGATTGTTGTTCAGTCTTTCTGCATTCTTTAACTTCTTTTCAGATACATGCCTCTAGAAACTGAGAAACTGGGATTATGTTATTTTTGTCTAACACCGATTAATGAGCCTATACACCTGTGTGAAAGGCAAGTCTCCCATCTAAAAGCTATGTGCAAGTCTCTGTGCAGCTCCAGGTAAGGTTCAAGGCTGAGTGTAAGTCCATCGAGAACAGAAAAGGTTAATATACTGGTATCTCTGAGTAGAGGCAAAGAGAGTAAACTATATCCAGAAAGAGGGTTTATCTGATGAGATGCAGGTTTAAAGGAAATCTTAATTATGAATGAGACAGTTTACATACACTTACTCTTGGTGCTTAATTTTACTGTTTTGATAAATAGTATGCTACGTAGTTTCTCTGTTTCCCCTTATCTCATTTTCCTACTCATTTTTTACTTTGTGGTGGTCACGTGCCTGGTACTGGGAGGATCAATCTTTGGAATTTATAATTAAAGTTGTGGGAGTTACATAGGTGCTGTTAAGTACATAATTTTTTTTAACTTTTTTTGAAAGAGTGAAAGGCTGCCTTCTTTACAATGTAAAATGAGAAGCTCTTGTTAAATGGCCCAAGTACCTGACATGTTGTTTGATTTTGTCAGTTATTTGTTTTTTACAACTCTTTTTACTGTTATTATTATTCTTAATATGTAATTAATTTTTTATATACTTACATTTGTTTTGGATCAGAAGCTGACTGTATTTCTTGTATTATCAGCTCCCTGATTCAGTACTGATGGTTGTCAGCCTTTCTAGGGATCAAAACTTCTAACAAAAACCAGTAAACCTTAGAAAATACAAAACATGAGATAAAGCTTGAGTAGATACCACTTGTTATCATGATCTCTCAAGAAAACTTAGTTGTTCCTGTCAGTCCATACAGAAAAGCTCATATTTGATATTTGTTATGCTTCTGGAGCTTCTTTTTAAGGGGCACTTTTTAAACCCTACTTTATTTAAAAAAAACCAAACCAAACCAAACAAACAAAAAAACCACAAGCATGGAAGGATTAAGTGCTCAGTCGGGAAATGACCATGTTAACATTGCACATGCAGTTTATCTTAGTCCCATTTAAAATGGGAGTGGATGTGTACTGCATTGTGAAGTTACAAGTTACAATATTGCGTTCCAGATCTTCATACCCTTGGTATTTTTAAAAATCTTCTGTTAACCTTACTTTATAATTTATGGTACTTAATTATTTTATGCTTGTCACATCATTCAGTTGTTTTACTAGAAACTTTTGACAGCAATTGTACTGTTGGCTTGAAAAATGACTGCTTTCCTTATGTACAAGTTAAAGCATAAGTATATCCTTAGGTAATCTGCCTCTGAAGTTAGCTTTTGATTTATTACTCTCTTTTCTCCAATTATAGAGCTGAATTATTTTCTGCTTTTTTAATACAAAAAAATACAAAGTGCTTCCAACAGTTTGCAAAACAGTATGCAATCCAATAAAATGCTATTTGCTTTGTTCTAATGTTGCAGGAAAAAGTGTGGTTTTGTTTTAAAAATACTTCTATAATACATGTAATATAGAGTATATCAGTATGTAGGTATACAACAGTTAAAATGTGCATGTTAAGAACTTTTTGGTTCTTCAGAAATTAATACAAGACGGAATTTGTTTAATCATGTAGACTGATGTTCCTCCAGCTTCTTGGAGGTGGAAGGAGGAAGGTTATAAATCTTCAATGTTTAGGTTGTCAGTAATTGTCTACTTGGAGTTAACGTTTATATTTTGGGTTAAACATTTCAGAAAAACGGTAAGTTCTTTGCCACCATATCTTCCTTTTCAATGCCTCCTGTGTATACCCTCTTTTACTTGATTCTCTGGGGTAAGGAGCCTGTGAGATTTAGAGACATTCAAATGATCATGGAAACTCATGGGACCAGGAGAAAATAACATTACTAATGCAAAATTTAAAAAAGAAACTGTCGGTTTTGAGCTGTTCATTTCCAAACCTCTGTTTGGCAGTAATTTCTTTGCTCACCATTAGTTTAAGTGTGATGATATTTCACAAGTGCGATGCCTCAATTAAATCTCTGATTTTCTTTTCTTCTAGACTGTATCTTCTGTAAAGCCTTGTGGAAGATAGATGTGTGTGCTGCAATGGTGACATAAATATTTCAGAGGACTTGAACAAGTTGAGAATCTGTGTTTGTTTTTAATGCTGCTGTCGAGAACAATCTAAGGCAAGTAAACAACATGAGTTTTATCATGAAACTTCACAGACATTTTCAAAGAACAGTTATTTTGCTGGCCACTTTTTGTATGGTGAGCATAGTTATTTCTGCGTACTACTTGTATAATGGCTACAAACAGGAAAATGAACTTTCTGAAATCTCTTCAGAAGTGGAATGTGGTGATCCTCAACTGTTGCCATACAAGCTGATGGAAATGAAGACCATGAAGCCTATTGATCCTCTGAGGACAGATCTTGTAGTGCTGGTGTTTGTGGAAAGTCAGTACTCAACATTAGGCCAAGATATAATAACCATTTTAGAGTCTAGCAGATTTCAGTTTCACATTGAAATTGCACCTGGGAAAGGTGACCTCCCAGTGCTTATAGACAAAAATAAAGGCAAATATGCTCTCATAGTATATGAAAATATTCTGAAGTATGTGAATATGGACTCTTGGAACAGAGGCCTTCTAGATAAGTACTGTATAGAATATGGTGTAGGTGTTATTGGATTTCACAAAGGCAATGAGAACAGCTTGCAAAGCTTTCAGTTGAAGGGCTTTCCTTTCCATGTCCACAGCAATCTGGGTGTTAAGGACTGTTGCATTAACCCTCATTCCCCACTGCTCCATGTGACTAAATCTTCTAAGCTTGAGAAAGGTCCCTTGCTTGGAAATGACTGGGTGGTTTTCCAGATTAATCATACAGCTTATCAACCAGTGATATTTGCAAAAGTAAAGACACCAGAAAACCTTTCACCACCTGCTGCTATAAGTGCTCTCTATGCCACGGTAATTCATGACCTGGGGCTCCACGATGGGATTCAACGAGTCCTTTTCGGCAATAACTTGAATTTTTGGCTGCACAAGCTGATTTTCATAGATGCCGTCTCTTTCCTGTCTGGAAAGAAGCTCAGACTGTCCTTGGATAGGTACATTCTGGTTGACATAGATGACATCTTCGTTGGGAAGGAGGGAACAAGAATGAACACCAACGATGTACAGGTAAAGTATGCGCATAAACTAATGGTCATTACAGCAAAGTGCGCTTTTTTTTTTAAATTTTAAAGTGAATAGTGATTAATAGTTGGAACTCACAGAAGATGCAGATTAGTAAGTACCAACACAAACTGTTCAGGCCTTGAGAGAGAAGCAGTCTGTCTGGCTTGGAGTATTCACTGATTCCAGGTGTAGCAGTTCTTTCAACCTTCAGGCTGGAGGAGAGTCTGTGCAGTATTGCTTTATCTGTACTAGAAAAGTGTGAGATAAGATGACTCACTGGTTACTATCACTTGTTTTCTCTCAAGTGACATGCAAGTCCCTGCTGAGCTAAATTCTCTAAACAGGTTGGTGGGCACCACTGAATTCCGTTCCCCTTACTATATATGGAAAATAGTCTCCCAAAAGGAAATTAAAGACAGCTAGTTGCTAAGTAACTGATAAGGAAAAGGGGGTAAGAGTGTTAGTGTTTTCAAACACACCACAACCTACCCAGCATGCAGAATTCTAAGCATAATTGCAGAGTGTTTAACTCTAGTCTGATGACAGCTTCTATCTCAGCGCGTACTTCAGAGGCATCTGAAAACAGCACAGGACTTCAGGGCTGGACCCAAGAGCTATTGATATGTAAAATGCACGTTGCTAGTCTTACAAGCAGGAGGTAAATGTGGTGAGCAAAAGTAAATGTCAACATAAATTTTGAAGAATAGACTGCATTATTAGCTGTTCCAAATAGGTTTCAGATATCACAAGATGGTTGCAGCATTTCACCTTTCTTATCTCTGTTTTATGGCTTTTGCTTGCAAGCAGGGTTTGTGTTAATATTGGCCTTAAAAGCTTATTTTGTCGCTAAGTGACTTCACAATTTCCACTTTAACATTTTAAGTTGTACATTCCTGAAGGTCATTTTTCTCTCTATTGTGCTGTTCAAGTGAGGTGGTAGTTACGGGTCAGTAGGGGTAGTATCTTAGCATTATTTCTTGCTGTATATCTCGGTTTCTTTTTGTGAAGAGTGGTGTTAGAAAGCAGGTAGTTACAGGCCACCTTGCACAACTGTACTTGGTCTAGAAGCTAAAAATCTGTAAAATGCTGATTGTTGTCCTGTTTGTGCTCAAAATAAGGGAGAATGTTTTGTTAGAATTTCATAATGAAAAGAACTGGGAACAGGAAAGGCAGTGACAGCACTGCGTGCAGCTGATGGTCACTTTTGTTTCATTTTTAACTAGGTTTTTGTTTTTTCAGTGTTAAATTTGTCAACCTGCAGTAACCCTGCATATTTGGTTCCTTAAAAGAAAAGTTTGAACTTGTAGTTACAATTTAATTGGCTTTAAAATTGCAGGATACACTATTTTCCAAAACATTCTCTGCACATGCAATTATAAATACCTCCTAGATAAGTAGGTGTTTTCTGGATGCAGACAAATTGCATGGGAAAGAGCTGGAATAAAGGTGAAATTCAATAAAAGGAGTCTCTGTGTAGAATGTGATGGCAGCATTTGAGTTAGGTGGGTGAGCATGTTTTGAGAATCTTACAACTGCAGGAAAGAAAGAAGGTCTGACCCACATCACTGGCAAAACTCATTGTTTTGCAGAAGCAGCAGTTTCTGATAACAACATGTTTAAAATAAAGCCTGAATAAATCTCTCGCTGTGTTCTGTAGTAGCAGTTTGAAACAGTATGTTTTGTATTGTTTCTCTTTGTGATTGACACTTTGCAATTGTGTCATTTTAGATTAAGTTAGGACAATTAATTGTCAGAATTACCAGAAACAGGAGGCTGTTGAGACTACTTTAAAATGGATACAAAAGGATAAACTGTATTATATTGGGAGAATAATTTGCAGTATGTCAGAATGTTACCTTCCCAAAATAAAACTGTCAAATTAAATAGAAATAATATCAAAGTGGAAGTAACTTTTAAGCAGGATAATTTAATTTATACAGAACTGTGTTCTAAAACATTGGAATCTGAAAAAGTGTTCCCTTCTGATTCTTCATCTACTTAAAAGTTAAAATGTTCTATTAAACATGTTGTTAGGGCTGTCAGATGCAATGCGTCTTCATTACTATTAATATCAAAAGAGTTATCCTCTGTGGCACAATGACATGTGGAAGGAACGAAATAAAATCAATTTGCAGTAGTTGAAAATCCGTTATTGTAAAGTATATTTGTGGATAAATGACATCCTATTAAACAGGAGTGTTTTACTGAGTTCTGCTGCACTGACTGTAACAGAATTGTGTGTTGCAAGTGTGAAAATAGGTTGCTAAATGTAGACTTTGTATAATTTCAGTGCTGAATATTAACTCATTTCTACTAAGTTTACATTTTAAATACTAGCAATATAGAATTGGCTATAATGCTTTTTTGTGTTTTAATTTTGTTTAACGTGTCTTCTCTTTTAATATTTCTTGCCTATGCTTACATCTGGTAGGACTGTGAGCTTGCTGAGAGTAATTTCTCCATTAATGTAAAGTAACCTAAAACACTTTAGTTAAGCTTCCAACATCCAGAGAAACTCTAGAACTGGTTCTGCCCATTCCTCTGGATAGGACAGAGTTCAAAAAACAGAGGGTTAATGCAGAAGGGATAGCAGAAATAATCACTGATGATTCACTACCTCACTCAAGAAGCAGCATTTGTCTTGGGTCTTCTGAGATTAAGGCTTCTCTCTGAGTGCATAGAGAACCTAGATTCACTTTAGGAGGACTGATTCATTAAGCCCCTAAAGTTCAGGTATGAGTTAGGTGAGCAAGTTGAAAGCTCTATCTACTGTCCTTTCTTTATGAGAGTTAAAATAGAGGGTCATCATAACAAAAGATACCCTGCAGAATTGCAGGAGTACAGGGTAGTTTTTAGATTGCAATTCACAGAATCACAGAATGCCTGAGGTTGGAGGGCGCCTCTGGAGGTCATCTGGTCCAATCCCCGGCTCAAGCAGGGCCAATGTCCAGGTGCCTTTTGACTGTCTTCAAGAAGAGAGATCCTAATTGCATGTAAGATCAGGTTTTCAAGGGGATTTCTTCATGTATCTAAATGATTTTTTGCAAAGTGTCCAGAATAGTTAATATTTGGACATTAGGCTAAACTGCCCTCTTCATTGAAGCTTGTGAATTGAAGTCGAGCACTTATGAAAATTACTATCATAAAGTTAAGTGGTTATTGACCTCAGAAGAGGTCAAGTCAAAAAACCAACCCTCTAAAATGAGTGTCTTCTGTGCCTCTAGAAATGAGGCAAAAGTGGTGGTACTTCAGCTTTGGTATCTACAGTGTCAGGCACACAAGTGTAAAAAGCCCTTCTGAAAATCTTTTGACATAGTTTATGAACCTGTAAAACTAATAAATGGTTTGCTTTATTAAACAACAGATGAAGTTTATTCTAGTTTCACCACAATTTCATCAATTAAAACAAAACAAACAAACAAAAAAAAGACCTGAAGAACTTGAAACTGTACTTCAGATTTTCAGACTACCTGATGTTACAGTTTTGCCTGTCACTGTATAAAATCTGGACTGATAGAACATAGTTCTTCAATGTAATATACTGAGTAGCTGTCACTGTGCATCAACAATAACCATCCATCTTCCTATTTATTTACTTTATCTTCCTCTGGTATAATAGAAATAATGGAAGAGAATATTTTCATAGCCTAATTGCCTCCCACTTTGAAAATAAGCTTGGTAATGTCATCTCAACATTCATTTTTCAGTGACTTCTTTCTATCCTATTGTCTGTCGGGCAGGAGGGACCATTATCCTATGACAATGTTGTATTTTATTTTCCTTGTGTCTTTTAGAAGACTAAAAGCCCATGCAGTGCAAATAATTCATTTAAATGGACATACAGAGAAAATCTATCTAGATATCCACAAAGTAAGTTTATCTTAATAGACCATGATTGTCCTGGCTGACGGTCTACTAATTTAATATCTTTTTTTTGTTACAGTTACTCCTTGTGAAATTTTTATGACTCTGAAACATTGAGATTTTTCCAAAGGAAAAGCAGCTGATAATAGGGAGGAAATTAAATATTTTTTTTTTCCCTATTGACAGTCTGTGCAATGCTGCTGGTCTAGGCAGTGGGTTGGTCTACCTTTTCCTTAATTTCCCCAATATAGGCACTTTCCATACTTCCTTGAGAGTTGATCACATTTTCAAAATAAAAAATTAGAACACTGTGAAATGATTTTTTTCCAAATAATTAGCTTGTGATCTCTTCTTGACTGTCTTGTCCTTTCTGTACTTTTCAAAAGAGACAATTTGAATTGAAGTCAGAATCGGCATTTCTTAATTTTCTTCATGTAAGCCTAATCTTCTTCTACACTTGTAATTATTTTTTTATAATTTGCAAGAAAAAAGCTTCATATTAACCACATCCATTATTGGGAGAGGGGTGATTATATCTTTTTTTCCTTGTATTTTGTGAGCACTTAAGCAGTGCATCTGTTAGGATATGTACATTGAAATGGGCAGTACAAGCTTGAATCTGCAGTCTTCGAGCATTAGTCATTGAAGAATTGTACAAGCCCTATCCTCTTTGTGTATTGTCTGTGCCAGTGTTCTGATAATGGAGAGGATTTAGCCAGAAAGAATAAATTCGTAGCGTTTCAGTTTCCATCACTTGCACAGTCTGTCATCTTGCCCAGATTTTGAGGTTTACAATGTAGACATCAATATCGGAGCTAGTCCTCTAACTTGCTGTAGCAGACAATGTAGAAAAATAGCTCATCTTTAGTCAGGCACTGGTTAAGTGAATTGCACCTTAAAAATATGTGTGTTTCTGTTGCTCATAAAACTCTTCTGGAGTGGCTAAGATCAAACATGAACATTTACACTTGGTCAAATCAATCTTCTTCCATGTTCCAAAGCAAGTGCTGTCACTTTTTTGCTATTTCCTTAGGACGTTGGTGGCCTAATATTTCATTTAATATAATACAATTTTGTTTAATAACAGATTTCTTCCCTGAGGGCTAATTGTTTATTCAGTATACTACAAATTCATCCACACTAGTCAGCACAGCTTAAATTACTACAGTTGTTTAAAACCTATTAAGTGTCTTTTTACCCGAGTAGTGTATGTGGAAAGAAATCAGAAGTTCCCATGGTAGAGCATACGACTTGGATATAAATTTAAAAAAATAGTGACGTATCTTTTCAGTTACTCTTGCACAGGAACGTCCTAAGTATTTGCCTCAGAAGAGAGAGATATTTTGTGTTAACACAAAATGGCTAAAACGTGTAGAAAGCCTGAACTGTCAAGATGCAGGATGGTTCCTGTCACAGGAGGAAGTCTAATCCTGTAAGTTAATTGCTTCTTTACCAATAGGATCACGTAGAAGGTTATCAGTAAATAAATGATAGATGTGTCATCAAATGTGTTAGTTGCAGAATCACCAGGGATGCTCACATCTATTTGGTTGCAGTGAGCCAAAAATTTTTCCTTTGGGGAGATTCAAAAAATATTTTCAATCACCTCTTTAAATGACATAAGGAATTACCTATTAAGAACTTTTTTTCTGCTAAATCATTTTACATTCCCAATTCATTAGCCATAGTACCTTTAAACTGTTGTACACACTCAGTAAGCACACTGAACATACCCTCTTTCTTAATTTGACCTGAATCTCCTGAAGTATTTTATATTGACTTGGATTAAATAATAAGTAAAAAGTACATTCTGTCCTTAAAAAGAGTCAAAGAAAAGGAATGTTATTGACTGTGGTGTTTCTGTAGCTGTCTGATGCCCTAGGAAGGCCAATTTAAGTTCTTGAGCGTATTGTTTAAGATACAGCAGTGCAGAATATGATGCGCTGTGAGGCTGTAGAGAATTAGCATTAGATCTCAGAACTAAAGTACAACTTTAAAACAAATTATAAAATTGGTTTATATATTTTATGGACTGTTACCAGCATATAGAACACTTTACTGGTCAGTCATTTTAACATTTAACTTCTAAAAGCAATGTGGCTTACGTATCAACTTCCGTGAATTTTAACAACTGCTGCTCAGTACAACCCAGCTTGTGTTCTTAAAAGATGTGTACTGGTGTTTGAAACAGAGCGCTAGATAAAAGTCCTTGACCAGAGGAGGATGGCTGCAGAGGAGTGACAGGGACGCAGGAGAGCTGGCTCTGCCTTGGGTGCAGCACTTCTGGGGCTTCCAGGGCAGTGCTGGGACTTCCACATGTACTTCCTCCTCCTGTTCTCCACCTGTGTAGAGCTAGAGACAGTGAAACCCCATGGAATAAGCTTGACGCCAAGATTAATTTTGCAGTTTATCAGTGGTGTATGAAGACAAAAACCTTTCATGGTAACCATGTGTCTAATAATAGCCAGGTTCTACATTGTATCTCTGTGGACTGCCAGGCAAATGGAGAGGAGGCTACATGTTTTGTGTGTTTGAATGGCCCTGGTCTGTGCTTTGTGTTGATACACATAGAGGTATTACATGTGGGAAGGACTGAGGTCCAGAAATGTTTGCACAGACAATGCTTCCTGCTCTCTGGAGCTGTGGGATGAGCATGGCCCCACACAGACAGTCTGTAAAGAGAACATTTATGTCACATATAATAGTAGCACTGCCGTACACCTCTGTAGATACACAGGAAGCTGCACTTGGGCCAGAATGGTAACTGCCTTTACTCGTTACTACTTGACTCAACTATCTACTTTGTTCATCTTTACAAACACTTCTCAGGCACAGCAGCTGTGAAGAGGATGCTCTGTATCTAAGCCATCTTATTCTACATTGAAAATGTGACAGTGATCACTGATTGATCAGTGGATTCTCTTTCTAACACAGAGTCGATTCCTGTTAGCAGTTTTAAATGTGAGGAGCCTAATAGTTCCAGTGCTGTGTTAGGAGGAAACCAAATTTCCGTCTTTGTTCCTGTTAGTTCAGTGGTTTTCGTTAGTTCTGAGTTTGCTGAAATTCATGGCTTGGCTTGTTTGTTTTGTCGATGGTATTTTGGAGTTGTTTTTCTGAAAAATCGATTCCTGGAAAAATAAAGCAGTTGGATGTGGTAGTCCTTAGCTCCATTGAACCTAGGAGAGTCATCAGGTCCTAGACATAAGAGTTTTACAACTCAGTACAGATGTGCTGCGGCCTTTGAGGACTTTAGCAAAGCAGTGGAAGTTTTATTGTTAAGGAGGAGAATATACTGTGTATCTGTTTTCCTACCTGTTTTTTGCACCTGGGCCTAAAAATTGCCAAGTATTTTTTATTCAAAGGAGTCCTGTGGCAGTTCTGCACACTCGCAAGTGTGCACAGCCTGTGCTGCAGAAGTGTCTTGCCTGGGAGGGTTGGGTCAGGAGAGTGGTACTGCCTCATGCTCCCTCATTTGTATTTATCAGCTGCTAAGGAACTGAACTGCTGAGTGCTGAGTCCTCTGGGGCATTAAGACAAAAGATATCTCAGAAGGACAAGGCAGATCACTTATCAAAAATTTGTTTATAGTGATTTTTAATTTATTTTTTCTGCTTAGTTTTGCAGTGCTGGAGTAACAGAATCTGCTTTGGGTTTGGATTTGGTTTTCTTCTTTAATTTAAAAGCTGTGACACAATATACTTTCATGCAAACCTAAATCCTGAAAGAGTGATTTTTCAAGGATTGTGCTATCTCCTCCTGTTATGAATTTAGTGACAGGGCACTAAGAGAACAGAAATCCATCTCAGTCGCAGGTTTTTTTTGTTGTCAAAGAGGCTGCAGAAACTTCTTGGCGTGGTAAATCCCATGAGATCTTCAAGGGCAATGAAATGAAAATGATTTGCTTCAAGCTCTTCTACCCCAGCACCAGATCTGACTATTGGTTACATACCCCTGGTCCTTGGTCTGTCTTCCTAATAGAACCAAAGAGAATCATGGCTTCTATGAATCCACTGTTGATTTCCAGAATAAGTAGATGTGCACTGTGGATGCAGGCATCTACATCGTTCACGTAAATTACAGGGGTTTTTTTTTCCATTTTTTTTAATTCCCCACATTTCTCTTAGTGGTGAGTACTTTGCTATCCTTAGGCTTAATGGAACTCTCTTAACAATGGTGTCTGCCCATTGCATTCCCATTCCTGTTCTCAACAGAGTTTTGTGATGTAAGAGATACTTTATTTGAAATTTAAGCAATTGCACACACCTGAGATGAAGTGGGCTGAGTACTTTGTAACACTGTTTCTGCTTTTTCCTTGACTTTATTATGCAGAGATATCTTTACACTTGAGCATAAGGTTTCCCTTTCAAAGAAATCCACACAAATGCTCTTGTCCACCCAGTGTGCCACCCTTTGGTGATAGTTTTTGGTTCACAGCTGTGTAGTTGGCAAGTTTTGTCGTCTTTTGTCTACTTTGAAAGTTATACTTTAAGACTATGTGAATATTTTCATGGATGAGATAAAAATGCATGTGATTCTGCACACTTTACTTTGAGTATTGTCAACATAACCTAAGCTTGGCTCTGTTTGGGTTGATCCATCTGGCCATGGAAGCAAAACCTGCCATTCCAAAATCTATGAAGTGAAATGCGTGTCAAGACATATTGAAATCTTAGTGTGCACTATAAAATGTTCAAATCTACTGGATAATTTGTCTCTACTGAAAAAGCTTTTTCGCATTTCAAGATTAGTATTTTAAAAGCTGCCTGTTGTTGTTCACTGAAGCAAAAGAAGGAAGTTGAGAGAAGGCACTTGCTGGGCGAAGCAAGTTACAAGTTAATGCACCGGACCTGGGGCAAGGTACTAGCCCTGTCTGCAGCACGCCTGGAGGTATAAGAACAGTTACATGCTGAAACTGCTTTCCAGCCTTCTGGCAGTGCATCCCTCAGCTATCCTGTCAGTCCCTCTCTTTCCTTACATTGCAGGCTCTCTTGGTCAGAGGCTCTTTTTGTTCTTTTTGTTCAAAAAGTACTATAATAATAATAATAATAATAATAATAATAATAATAATAATAATAATAATAATAATAAATAATGATGATGATGCAAGTACAGCTTACCACAGAGCTGTACAGATTCATCACCATACTAGTGACTGCCACAAGATTTATTCTGGACTTTTTCAGATGACAAGTTAGCCATCCAATTCCTGCTGCTAATGGAATCGAATAAAATTTTCGCAACCAACAAATAAGAACACACTGCAGACAGATCTAGAAATCAAAGCAATTAACTATAGAACATTATACCAAAATTGTGCCTACCTCCTTCCTGATCTTCAGTCACATCAAGAAGGCAGACACAGTCTGGCAAAAAGAGAAAAATTAGGATAGAAGTGGGACTCTTCTTCATGAGTTTCTTTTCAGTACAGCTGCATAGAAAGTGTCTTTCTTCTTATCTGTTCAGTCTGGAATAAGTCAATGCAACTACTTTACTGATTTTTAGTGTTTATACTTACAAAGTAAGAGAAAATTAGTTGATTGGCAGTGTCTGTCTAATCCCTCATGGAATAACAATGCCCTATTTCCAGTTCAGGCTCTTTCTGTGCAAACTCCAACACTTCTACAGGGTAGAAGTGTTACTCACTATTTAAAAATTGTTTGACAGAGCATAAAAACCTTATGACCAATTTAAAAAATATTTACTCTTTAGGACATTCCTGATGATATTTTACAGTCCTGGATATGAGTTAGTATTGCTCCTTAAAATGTAGTTTCACATCTGCAGTAAATAATAAATTAAATACCACTTTCTATTGCAAAAATTTTACTATAGTACGTTTGAAAGTACAGATAGTAGAGAGTACAAATAAAAAGTCGGTGACTGTGCAGAGCAAGGCTCCACGGATTCATTCCAACTCAAGTCAGTAAATTCATGTGACAGAAGCCCTGCCGTACTGTACAGAGGTTAGGGCTGGGAACACGGGTGGCATTTTTGTGGAGCTAATAAGGCACACAGCTCTAAGTCAAGTTTCCATTCACTTGCCTGTTCAGTGTTAGCACTCCTGGGAATAACCCAAGTGTTTCTGCTCCCATTTTAAAGTGAACCTGGATTAAAGATAACTTAGATTTGCCTTTGCTAGAACTCTAGTGGGACTGGAAAGGAGGTTGAAAAATAATTTTGTGTTTATATAGAAAGTGCAGGTTTTGTGGTGCAAAACATTTTGCTTATCCCTTGTCCTTTCTCACTGCCTTTGTTAAAGGTAACAGAAATTATGAAAATGGTAATCCTCAAAATATCCTAAAACCAAGATGAGTACTAAAGTATACTTGAGTTTGTAATGTAAGCTGGTTTGAAATTTAAGCTGACTATGAAAAATACCATTTTACATCAGGAAAGTCCTTCATCTTACTGACTGAGGAGGTTTCTAGAGTATTGTGCTCAGTTCTGCACCACTTAATTGGAAATAGTTAGAGAGTGCTTGGAGACACCAGAAGAGTGAGGAAGTGTCTGAGCAAAAAATAATAAAATAAAGGCCTAAAAATGCGCTAAGTAATAATGACCGAAGCAGAAAGGAATAGGTTGCAGATGTCTGCCGGTTATAAACAGTGAGGATGAATAAAAATATTTAATATAAGACACAGAGATATTTAAGTATAGGCTGAATTGCCAATAAAAGTGGCAGAATAGAGGCTAATATCCAAAAGTAAGTAAAAGGATTATGTAAGTCTTTAAAAATTAGATTTGGCAAAAGGGCATGAAATACGCTATTGGAAGAAATATAATATTGGCAGGGAATTTGTACTAAGATGTATTCTCAGTCTCTTACAGTATAATCAAATGCAGAGCTCAGTTTGGATTCCTGTGTGTTGATTTGAGTCTGCAGTTGTAGAATTGGGCCAGATGGGACGTTTATCCATGTAGATTTTGTTTCTGTAATCTTGTCTTTTAGAAATGCAAACACTCATGCAAAACCAGGAAAGGCATGTATTAACACTTCTAACAAAGGTATCCCCCTGTGTTTCGCTTACTAATGTCCCATGTTTCACTAAAGTTTGTTTTTTTTCTGCTGAATTATATTCTTTAGACTAGGTACTATGCAGGAGTCAATGAGACTGTCCAAATTTTTATTAACTTGAAGTTCTTATGTCTCTTCTGTGTTAACTACCTATAATCATAAAAAAATATGACTCAAGAAGAGATTTATATCTGTTATTTTATGCAAGTTTATCTTGCTTTCTCTTTTTCTGTCATTTCTTTGATACTGATGCTGATGTAGCAGGGGAATTTCTTTCAGCAACCTTAGAACTGCTCATAAAGAGAAGAAAAAAAAAAAAATATTTGTGACCCTTAGCTGGTGAGCAAGCTGAAGACTGAATTCCCAGCTGTTTCTGACATGGAGCTTTTTGGGCAGAAAATTAAAATCCTTCTGGTCAAAGAATTTTTTTTCTGTGACTTGAGGTGGAACATGGAAGAAAAAGAGCAATTGGTATGCCTTAGCTCACCCCAAACATAGGGTTAAAGGTAGATAGATATTTTTAGTTGGATACAGTATTAAGAGAAGCACATGAATCTTTTTGGCTCTATTGGGAAAAAACAAAAAAACTAAAAACCGTTTCTGAATGGATTGTGTCATTGGTGTGTTGCCCAGCCCATGGAGTAGTCTATTTATTTAACATGCCAGTGATGTGGTAACTCTGTTGTGCATTACTAAACAGGGAGAGCAGCTGACTCTCTTATGGTTTTTATATAAATTAGAGGGTTTGAGTCTTCATTTATTTGCACTTCACTTGTTCTCTAATATGTAAAACTAAACATTAATGCAAATAATTGTGCTTCTCTAGAAGCTTTAGTTTTAAGGGGGGGGTGGAAGTATAAAATAAGAAGCAAATAAAGCCCGAAGTGTTTCTTTTTGGTACCACCGTTTTAGACATAGTTTGTAGTGTCCAATAATTTTTTCCAGCTACCTAAATAGCAGCTTCCTATATCTGGTCTGTGGACTTGAGTTTTCCTGTGATCACACAATAGATTTATATTACAATTGTACCACTGTTACTCAGTGATCACTCTGTAAATGCTAGAAAAGTATTGTAAAAAGTTAAATGCTTTGAATTTTGTGTGCTCTGGAAAAAGAAGTAAATATCACCCCCTACTGAGCTGTGATCATCTTATAGTGATGTGGAGAAAACTTTGAAATCTTGCTGATTTACAATTCTGCTGAGCAGGCTTCAAGGCTTACAGGGACAAGTGGATCTTAGTTTATCCAGGCTCAGGCATTGAGGTCCAGAAAATACTGACACTGAATTAAAAAATAAGGGAGGCCATATTCACAGACTGTTAGAGTTTGCCATATACAACACTGACACCCCATTTTTACTTCCATTTTCTAAAAAAAATCAGGTATTTTTAGGGTCCCCATTTGCCTTTGTCAGTCCAGCAATTAAACTGGAAGAGGGTAGATTTAGACTGGACATAAGAAAGGAACTTTCTACAATGAGAGTGATGAGACACTGGCACAGGCTGCCCAGAGCAGCTGTGGCTGCCCCCTCCCCGGCAGTGTTCCAGGCCGGGTTGGACGGGGCTTTGAGCAACCTGGGCTGGGGGAAGGTGTCCCTGCCTGTGGCAGGGGGGTTGGAACTAGATGATCTTTAAGATCCCTTCTAACCCAAACCATTCTGTGATCAATCTAATGACATTTGAACCTGCTGGCCAGTTTTGGGCCAGTGTGGCACATACGGGCAGCTCTCAAAGACAGTTCCTGCTGGTATCCTGGAGTTCAGCGTGAGGTAAGGTGCATATGCAAAGCAGTGCCTGTGTTAAAGCAGAGCTTTCAGAGTGAGCTCTGCATTTATCTTTCACTTGACCAGCCCTTGCCCCTGGCTAAGCCACGTGCTGTGTCTTGGAGCTAGCAATAGCATGTTCTGTCCCTTTTTAATCAAGACAGGGGGTGTGGGGCAGAGCGGGAAGGGAAGGAGGTGCTTTGGAGACCTAATGGGGAGGGTCGGTCCTAGTCAGCTGTGCAAAAGGGACTGCAGTCAGTCACGCTGTGGGAATAGCAATTTGGGAAACAAATCTATAGGAAACTGGGTTTTATGGAGTAAATTTCTTCTTTTGTATGCAAATAATGGGCCTAAAGGTAGACCTGAAATCTAAATTGCATCTCTCAAAACACTGGTATTTTGGACATAGTAATGTAGCCACTGTCAAACTCATTGGAGCGGAGCAGATGTAGTGACTTAACTGCCGCGTCCTGTGCGTTCAGGTGAGGCCACTGTGGTCTCTGCTGCTGAGAGATTAGGTCTAGAAATTCTTCCAGTGTTGAACCTTCTAGACATTTTCAGCATTCAGTGGCTGTACAGAACCACATGTTGCCAACACAGGGTAAAAGGGCCCTGAGCAGCTGAGCCAGGCAGTGTGCGGTGGATAAGGGAACACAGGCTTTGCTGCAGCGGAAGCTCGTGGCCAGCCCATGCAGTGGAGGACTACCTTGCTTTTGGAGAGTAGCCCTTGTCCTCCAGCCAAGCTCTGTTTGCCTCTCCTGTTGGCTGTAGTGGAAGCTAGAGCTAGAGCTGGTGTGTGGGGAAGCATTAAATAAGAAGCAAACGTGCTGTTGATAATGAATATGGTACTAGGAGATCTGTTCTTTCTGAGCTGGATGGCTATAAAATATATGCACCATTAGACTGAATAGCCCTGCCATTGTTTTAACTTCACAGCAAGATATTGGGCATCCTACCAAATAAGATCTGAAGCCGTAAAAGCATGGGTTGTCTGGTGAGGGGGTGCAGAGGTATAAATGCCTTGCATCTGAGGTTGTTGTTTGAACCTGAGTTTTTGACACCTAATATTTACCAGTAGCTAGACAAGCGTCTACATGAATCAGTGAACAACTTACATTTTATCTGCTGATGATGAGATGCAACGGAGACAAGCCAGACTAAGCAGGCACAGCAAAGTAGCCCAGAAGTGAACTGGAACAGGATCTGAACTATCCTGTCACCCTGAGAGATGGCCTGTCGTTCTTGGAGCTGAGGGGGCTGTGTGTGGGGGTTGTGACTTTGCAGTACAGTTACTGAAGCTTGCGATGTTGGCTAAGAAACCTCAGTCTCCTACTGTACTGGCTCATCAACAATCACAAGAACTTAACTGGATAAATATGCAGAGATTTCAAATGCCTTTGAGAGTCACTTTATTTTTACGTTGAGTACTGTTGTACTCTGAGAACTTACCTCTTCATATGTGGTGTTTCATAAGCAGATAAAGTGTTAGGCAAAGATGCAAGAACCAACAAGTTTTCTATTGAATCCTGGCTGACGGAATTCCAGGGAAAAAGATCATATGCAGCAGTAGGGTGTTTATTAGTTCTATTTCAATCGGTCTGGGGAATTTTTTGACCTTTAGTTAAAAGAAATGCAGGATTTTATTTCTGTTAACTGCAGAATAATGAGACCATTTAGCTGTTTAGTAATAGTAATCTCTTTCCTCAAAGTACAGTTTAATTAAGAGATAATAATGCAGAATTTCATGTAGAATCCCAAAAATAGCATGCTAATTACTTTATTAAATAGTATTGGCACCAGGTATTTAAAATGTTCAACTTACCTTGGCATAATTAGCTCATTTTCATTAGCCACTATCCCGACCTGCAAGAAGTGAGAAGCTGGTAAAGGAAGTTAGAAATATTTCTTAAATCTCTTGGTTGTACAAATGATTTACCTAGGTGAAAGTGCCTAATTACTTAAAAATGTATAATTGAACCATCAACAAGATCATTGTTGTATGTCATATAAAAAAAAAAAAAACACCTCTGAAGGAAGACCCAATAACGTTAAAACACTGTGTTCTGATGAAAAAACTTTTGATTGAAATAAATTTACAGAATCACAGAATCATTCAGGTTGGAAAAGACCCTTGGAATCATTGAGTCCCACCATCAGTGGCTACTTGTATTTTTATTATCGTTTAGTGGACCTCAAATTCAAATGCCTAGTAACAGAATCTGTGCACATGAAGTTGTCTCTCCTGAATTTTTTGAAAATTGGGTCCACTGTATGGGACAACTGAAAAAGAAGTATGTAATTGGACTTCAGCCTGATATCTCATCTTATTGACACTTTGAAGAAAAGCTGTGTTACCCAGTTAATGGTGCTTATTGAATTTATTGAAAAGACTCATGCTGACTTCTTCAGCTGGTGAGTATGAGCCTTGCAGGAAGTCAGATAAGATACTCAAGCGAATGGATCTGGCAAACAGTCCAAATTAACCCAAGCAGTCAGTGGGAGCTTTGCCTGTCCTTCACACTAAGGAATCGGGCTCTGAGGCATCCCTGTTTGATAATTTAAAACCACAATTGCTGCAGGTACAATCTAGCTGTCAATAAATGACAATAATGTTTAAGTAACTGAAACCGGGTACTTTGTTTCATCTCCAAGGAATTTTTGCACACATTTTCTGTTTTAAATTCTACCATATTATGTGGTCCTTTGTAAATAGGCATCCTGCTGGCATGTGGTACTTCTGAACTGTTAGATCTTTTGAAGGACTTGGTAGACTTACCAAAGTCCATGTTTTTAATTGAAAGAATAATTTGTTTTTTGAAGGTATTGTATCTTAATAAACAGGTGTCTCTACACGCCCCCCCCTTTTTAATTCAGTTGCATAAAGGAGCAGAAATAGCTGTCTTCGGCTCACATGCAGTCTGATATTTTATGAACTTGAACAGATGTATTGTCAGCAGTTTAGCTTTTCATCATCCCAGTTTCATCAGTCTTTCTGGTTTTGCTGGATTGTGTCCTCCTGGACATCTTGCTTCCACCAAACTGTAGACCGGTGTGCTTCCCCACTTGCACAGTTTAGTGTCTGTTTATAAATTATGGTCTCTGCCAGCTAAACACTTCGCAGAAAAAGCTGAAAGTTTTCTTTGTTTTCATCTCTTGCCCTCTCTGTAGTGCCGGCTCTGTTGAGAGTGCACAGCCAAAGAGAATTTAAGCGTTCCTCTCCTTTTGTCTGAAGGATATTCAAGATATTTTTTCAGATACACCCAGTATACCCAAAGCAATTATTCTTTCTCCTGCATAGATTAAATGTTTATGGTAATGGGTGTCAAAATGCTAATCTTGGAAATCCAGAAAGAATAGACATTGAATTTTAATGATGTTCCAAAATACATAATTTATCATGAGGGAAACATTTTTCCTCAGAAGCAAAATAGTCTGTCTAATAAAATAATGATTCCCAGCCATTTGGGATGGACCTTCATTGAGGCTGTCTTCTGTTTCTTCTTGCCATGCTGCCTCTCACTGCCTCCAAACACCCTAAATTCTTGCCTGCTGCCTTCCCAACCCCTATCACCACTGCCCTTTCTTGAATGTCGGCCATTGCAATCTCAGTACTTCTCTCTTTCAAGCCACTGCCACACTGTCGCTACAACTTTTCTTGCAGATCCCCACTGCTGCCTCCCCGACATCTCCCCCTTCCCAAGGCAGTGTGTCCCCCCTCCTCCATTTTCTGCCATCAACCTCAGCAGTGCCAGGACAAACCTGAGACTGATCAACAGGCACAGCTTGTTAACCGTGCCACGGTTCTGTGCCACACTGTGCCATGTGTTGCCTCTAATGTTGGAGACTTTGCTAGTGCCTCTAACTTTAGGGACTGGTATATAAAACATGATAAAACAAATCTCAAAATATATCTGTGAAACTTCAAGATTGTTGAACTCTAAAGAGAGGCACGATGCTCTAAAAATCATAATATTTATATGCATCATAAATGCAAATTTCCCTTTTCCCTTTTCCCTTTTCCCTTTTCCCTTTTCCCTTTTCCCTTTTCCCTTTTTTTCTTTCCAAGTGAATTTGCAATATGGGTAGAAACTTTAGAAAAAGGTCAGGTTCTGCAGAAGGGAAAGTTCAAGGGAGGCAGGTGGGGTGTGTATACCTGCACAGGCAGCTTCAGTAGCAGGACACTTTTCTCAGAGCATGGATGTGCTCAGCAAAGGCAAAATGATGTCACCAAAAGCGCAAAGTAAAAGGATATCACATCAGTTACAGCTCATTAAACCCCTACATTCAGAACTCCACTCAGAGGTTAAAATGGCTTTAGTTATGTTTCTTCCCTCTCTTGCAGGGGTTAAACTAAAGAGGAAATATTGTACAGAAAATTAAAGCTATTTCTGCATAAGAGCTCCCATAAAGGGGCTTCGTGTGCTTAACTTGCATGCTTTCATGTTACACTTCCTATTAATTTATTTTACCTTTTCAGAAGATCCTTGCGTTTATTAAAGAGCCAGCGTGGCATTAGAAATTTTCCTCAAAAGCAAAGTAATTCCTAATTTAAGGGCTTTTGATAGTATTGTTAGACATGAAATAGTAAAGCAAGCATTGAGAGATGAGTTCTGCTTCCTCCCCAAAAAAGGACAAGGAGATAGGATTTTTAGAAAATTATGAAGCTGACCTTGCTTTTGTCACTGACATGAAAGCAGGTACTGATTTGAAGTTTAGGATATTAATGCTGCAGCATTGTGAGGCTATGTGTATCTGCTTAGCAATTTAGTTAAAATCCGTGTCATTACAAGGAAAATTAACAGTGTTTTGGACTATTTTGCTTTTGGAGTGACTAAGTTCTTTAGCAGCTTTTGAGCAGGAAAATAGTCATAAATATGTTGGTGTGACTACAGACAGAATTCATAGTTCCTCTGGTGAAGCAGAGTTCAACAAAACATTCTTGATTTATTTGTTTGATCAGCCAAGATTTTTGAGTCTGAATATTTTTGTTGATGCTGAAGAAATTATTACTGTCTGTTTACCAAAGACAAGTTGACACTTGTGACTTCTCTGCAACAGACTATAAAGTGAAATCATGTAAAGAGATATTCGAGGACAGCAGGCAGGCTGGTTTTCTGGCTGTGGAAATGGGAAACAAGTTTGGCAATATGAGTTTTATCCTTGGCCTTACTGCTTATTTACTTGAGCAAGAGCTTTTGACAACCCATGTCATCTGTCTGTGCCTCTGTTTGTCCTGTCTATAAGATGAGAAAAATCAAATAAAACTGTTTATGTTGTAAACAAAGTTGATATTTATGAATGAAATTGTTGTCAAGAAAGAAAGAGGCCATCTGTACGAAGGAAGGAATTTTCATACATTTCTGTTGCGTGAATATTTCAATTAAAGCATAATTCTCATGGTTCCTTCTGTTCCATTGTGATGTTGGGTCCATTTTCTCCTACATTCTCAGTCAGTTGAGATCCCATTGCAATTACAGCAGCTTACATTTGCTGAGATGTTTCATCAGAAATTTAATAGAACTAAAATGGGATGATGCTGATTAATCATTGAGAATCTGGCTTTATCTACAATATACATGATTTCTTATATTCCTTTCATTATATTATAAACTTGCAAGATGCAAGGAATGAGACCCCTGTTGTTTTGCTGTCGGGATAACTTTTGTCTATTCCTTGGATTGTAACAAGGTCTTTTTCTGAGGTTATTCTGGAGTGTTGGTGAAGAAGGGCGTCTTTCATCATATATTGAATTCTACATTTGATTTCTGGCACAAGGCATTTCCTAAACTCAGTATGTGAGCCTAGGAAAAGTTCAATAGAAAGTAATCCATTGTAGCTATGTACATGAAAGTGATCATGCAGCCAGCAATTTATTTTCCTTATAGTACCAGTGGAAGTATAACATATGTACTAAATAATTATTTAGAAACATATGAAGGCTTTACTAACCAGTTTGTAAAATATAATCTTTAGTACTAGTGTATTTATGTGACATCTCTACGGATACCCAGAGGGCTGTTCATAAGCCAGTCATAAAATACACAGAAAATATCACCAGCTTACCTTCAGCATATAAAACAGCATTTAGAAATGAAATTTCAAGCTTTTTGTCCCTTTGCTTCTCTCTTTCTCTCTTTCTGATAGAAACTCACAGTAATAGGCCCTGCCATCTGCTACTATATATTTTTCATGAGTTTTAACATTTTGTTTTTAGAACCTGAAAGATGAGTAAAATGTCAAGGCACGCAGAAAATAATCATAGGCATGACAACTCAAATGTTATCTCAGCTTGTCTGCACAAAAAGTGGTTCACAGCAGGCCTGTGCCCTCCCTCTTTGCAGAGAGAGCAGGTGAGCAGGTACACCGTTGGTATTAGCTGATACATTTTCAAACACCACCACAAGGCTTTAGCAGAATATCTCCTGTTGATTTTAATGAGAGTAATGTTGCCAAAAAAAAACAACAGCCATTCTGTAGAAGGTGAACTTCAGATTTCCTTTAGAGTTTCGTGTTATTTGAGTGTGATTTGGATATTGTGGCTGCTGGCCTAAATAAAAATGCAGACATCAGGCAGTCATTGAGGCAAGAAGGTGTAACTACATTAGCAAAATTAATTCTGAGCAAAGAAGTAAACTCTATGATGCATTATCATGGGCTTTTTCCTACCCTTCTCCCCCCTTTAATTTGAAAGCTGATGTTTGCGACTTCTGTCAGCCCTGTAGCTGCAGTGTGCCAGGGAGGTGCAGCAAAGATCTCCTTCCAGGTTGTGTTTCTCTGGTGTTTCCAGCTGCTTTTTGGTTTTCTCATTCTGTTTTTCCATCATGCTGAGACTAGACTGGAGCTGACAAGCTGAGAAGGTGTTAGAAAGGTACAGACCTTCAGCTCAAAAAATGCTCACAGGTCTTAATCTAATTTGGAGGGAAAGATCTGTGCAGCCCATTCATGCTACCTTGCTGTCAAGCTGCACTCAGGATCTTTTCATTCAAGAGTGTGTACTGTTAATGTAATAAATGTACAGCCATATCATTTGCCTCTTACATTTTTAACGGTACAAAAAATTATTTCTGTGAATACATTCCCAGCAGCTCATGGATGGTTTTCATAATAAATCCTCTACAGATTTTCTACCTTTCGTTAGAATAAGAAGTCTCCTTGGTGATCTTTGCACTCTCAGCCTGTGCAAAAGCCCTCATTACAGCATTGCAAGATTTTTCTCTTAATATTCCACTTCACACATCTCAAGCTTGTTTTCAATTATCTTCATTCTGTGCTTCATTTTACTCATTCCCTTAGAAAGTCCCTTGTTTGCAGAACATTTTCCAGGCTTTCCAGTGAAAAATGATCTTTACCTTACTAGTACTGTTCTTTGAAACTGCCTATACTGTTGTTGTTGGAGCTATGCTGCTGAAGAAAACAGTGGGAGTGGCAAATTACTTCCAGATCTGAAAGGAACTTAAGAAATAGGAAGCAGAAGTGATGGTTCTTTCACAGATTTAGTTTTGTGGTTAATATATATTTAGTGAATATGCTTAGGCATAATGTTCTGCTCTGCTGAAATGGTGAACAAGGCAAGTACTACTGATGACTCAGAATTGAAACCACTCGTTTTGTTAGACATGTCAGCAAAACTCAGATTTGCAAAACTCTAGGATGGGGACAAATGGCTGCCTGTCCTTTTGGTGCAGATGAGCTCCTTCAAGCACCAGCTTCCCTGAGCCAGCCAGAGCTACAAGCTTCATGAGCTGGCTGAGGCCTCTGATGCAGGGTAGCAGAGGACTTGAAAGCACCTGTGTTCCTGCTTCGAGCAGTGCTGCTGTCTCTCCATGGGGCCAGGTGAAAATGCTGACCTCTGGAAAAGGGGTGCTGGGAAAGGCGGGCACAGAGCTGGGATGGAAGCAACAGCTGTGGTGTGTGACCACCTCTTCCTGGGCATGGGAACTCTGCTCGGGCTGCTGCCTCGGGTCTCTCTTGAGGTTGGTGCACAGGGCAGCCCCTGCTATGGTCATCCTTTGCCTGGTTTTCTCCCTACAATGTTGTAGGTGTGGCAGTGTAAGAAAACAGGCTTGACAGAGTTTGCAGGTGGAGATCCTACTTTTACTAGAATCGATATAGGTGAGCCCTGGAAAAGACCTGAAGAAGAGCTTGTGTGCCCAAAAGCTTCTCTGGTAAGGTAGATATCCCTCTCCATCTGTAAAACAGGTCATATTTTAAGGAACTGTAACTTGATTATGTTATACCCCTATCTAAAGCTGGACTTGACTTCCATGCTCATGTTTTGTTGTCATTGACATTCCAGTTAAAAAAATAGTTTTAGACAAATTACTCATATAATGAAAATGTCCAAAGAAACTGTAATTAAAATTACTGGGTCATATTTTTCAGGGCACCAAATTGTCATTGAATTTCAAGAGTAGGGAGCCTACAAGACCTTTAAACCTTTGAAAATATCCAGTGATTTTAATCTTTCTGTGCTTTTTAAAAAATACATTCCCCTTTCATAACGTGCTTAGAGTTACTAATTTCTGACAATAGTAATGCTTTTAATCACTTCATTAAAATCATTGTGCTGTAATGTATGTTGACTTTGAAAACTCTTTCACGACCTTTGTATAAATGTTTCTCTTTCTTTTGAAGGTACTGCATGAGTGCCTGTCTCCAAGTGGGTGTGTGTGCATGCTGTAGCTGGCCATACACTTCTGATGTGCTGTGCACAGTGTCACAAATCTCCAAACAGTCCAGTGTGTTCATAAATTACCAACTACCAAGTGTGCAGTTGAAGGCAGGTTATTTAGAGGAATGTGCACTCCAAGTCTCATTATAGAGGAGGCTTTTTGCTCTTCTGCTTTGTTCTTGCTTTGCAGTTTTATTTTGCATTGGGAAGCTGGGTTCCTTTGTTACACCTGGAAAACTAAGAGAGCGAACAACAGCAGAGTGCAACAGTTTGGGAGAGAACTCCTGAAAGTAATATGTAAATCTTGGGAGTAACAAATCAAGAAGAGCACACATAAATCAGAGTGAAGCTGTATCTGATGAATAATAGCTTTCCCCTGTCTTCCTGCATGCTGGTTTTTTGTTTATACTAATTTAATGTAAGTACATGTATGCTGACAGCCAGTATGCTGTCTGAGAAATGTGTTAGTTTGGGGGAATTTAGGATTAAGTTATTTGATGTGGAATAGACTTCATCTAGCTTCTTTCTGTCTTTCTGCATTTTTTTTTTCATTGCCAGTAATTTTGACACATGGCTAAAATGCTGTGTACGTACTTGACCTGATCTAGAGAAACATAAATTCTAACTGTTCACCCTAGTGAATGGAGCAGTGGTTAGGGACACAAGAGATCTGAATTTCATTTCCTGGCTATGTCCCAGGTTTACTGGCTAATCAGTGAAAGGTCTTTTCTCTGATCTGTGCCTTTGTTTTCCTATCTCATGATTCAGGGAGTAAAACAGTTTTTAATAGCTGGTCATCTTTATGAGGTAAATGATGGAGTTTGCATGCTGTCTTTAATCTTTAAATGATAATGAAAATGTATATGGCAAAGTAACAGATAAAGAGCTGGTTTTAAATAGCAAAACCAATTGAAAAAACATATACCTGTAAAAATATATTATATTAAATTTCTGTGCCAGGTGTGTTTACTACAGATATGTTTATATGGTGGGTTGTTTTTTTTTTTCAGGCCCTGCTTGACACTCAGAATCTCTTGAGAGCTCAGATTACAAATTTTACTTTCAACCTGGGATTTTCAGGGAAATTTTATCACACAGGTAAGAGTGAGATACTAAAATCACTTTCATTTTGATGTTCTTTGTAGTATGAGGAAAGTAGGAATGACAGAGACTTCTTTCTGAATAGAAAGAAGAGTTTCCTTCATAGTAGCATCACTAAAAAATCAAATTGTTCTTTCTTCCAGGTTTCTTCGGGACATATATTTGTGTCATTTACCAAAGCAAATTTTTCTCCTAAAGTTATTATATCAGATTAACCTTTTGTTTTGAGCTGTAGTCTGTTTGGGAATAACCGTGTAGGTAAACACCTCTTTGCAGCACCGTTACTCTTTTAAAAAAGAAAGAAAGTGGTCATTCTTTGCATAATATATTGTCCAATAAGTAAAGAAATTATGTGGGAGTAGGAGAGCCAGGCTGTAGGTTCTAAGGTAAAGACTAAGCCCCTCAGAAAAGTGTACTGTCAGTCTATCAAGTTTCCTGAATAAAAGGAATGTTCTTCCTCCTCCTGCAAGCTGGGACATGCAGAAATGGCAGAGTCACCGGGCCAGGAGGAGATACTGCAAGAAGGTGTTCCAGGCTTGGGGTGACAGCTTTCTATAGGGGTTATACGTGTTACATACATGTCATTGGATAACAGTAAAATCAGTCCTGAGGGGGGAATAAACACATCTCTTACTGTTTCTTTATAATTTCATTCACTTTGAGCTATCTCAGACACTACAGAACCTCTCTCAGGAAATGGGGAGAGGGAGGCACATAGAGTGGGTGAACTGGATTTTTCTCTGCATCTGTTTTCTGAGCACACAGAGAATTTAGGTGGTAGTTTTAGGTGGGCTGGAACATCTCGGAATGAGGCACCTATAATTCTAGTAATCTGTGATGCCTGCATTAGGTACCAGTGTGGAACAGATTGAATTCTTCCTCTTTCATTAAAATTCAGTTCCTTTCAACCTGTTGTTGAGTGGTAAATTCCATCGATCAAATGAAATTTTCTATTGACTTCACTGAGAGATCTGTTGAGCTACCACAGTTTATTCTTTTGGATAGTTTGATCTCTACTGTAGACATATAGCAATATATATTACCCATTAAAATAATTTTATACTTATACTGTTGTAGAAATAGGGACAAATGAAAGATAAGGTATAAAATAGGATGTAATATAGAAGGAAGAAGGTGCTCTCTACTGTCCAACAGAAAGAAAAAGACACACATGCAAAATAGGATAACATCAGATTCTGGAAGAGAGAGACAAAAGGCAACACAAGATAATGTCAAAGTTGAAGGATGTTAATGTGAAAGAGGGAAGTGAAGTGACATGTTAGCTAAGGCTAGGAACCAAAACCGGATTTATTCAAAAACCGAAGGAAGATACATAGAGCTTGAATATGCCTAACTGCTGTGCATGTTAAATAGCAGAAGGATAAGTGTTAACTCCTCGTGCTCAGTTGTGCACCTTAGTCTGTATTACTTGTAATTTTGAGAAGAGGCAGGGAAAGAAGTCTGTTATTTAGAGCTGAACAACTGGACAAGAAAGCAGCTGGGCTGCACAGTCCCTCCACAGGTATCTCCTGGGCTCAGCAGACTTCAGCTAGACTTGGTAAATGTCCAGGTTTCACCCCTGCAGTCTAGGTGTCACTTGCACGGTTCAGAGAGACTAGAGATGCCTAAACTTTTTTCACATTCAGGACATCACTTGCTCCATCCATTCCCATCCCTCCCTCCCCTTTCTTTTGCTTAAAATGGCCCAGCAAAATGGCCCTGACTGCCAATTTTGTCACCTGCCAGTGTCTCAGCAGGCAGAGGTACTTTCCAGACCATTTCTTTTGCCTCAGTTGACAGTTCAGATGCTTTGTAGAGAACATGCGCATGGGTTTCATGGTTTTGGCTGAGTGGGATTTGGCAAAGGTATTGCATGTTTGTAGTACAAACTGACCCAGATACTGGCTGTAAACTGAATGAGTTGAGCCTGTCTCTGTTACAGCCCATCCCTTGCTGTAGTTTTCTTCCTTTCTTGATGTGCTTTCTTCTCCCCAGTCTGGCTCATCTGACCTTCAGACGCTCCTTTCACTTTTCTTAAATTGTGTGTGAAGATCACACAGGGCCCTATGGATTCATGTGGGGTTCTAAAATCTAATGATCCTACAAATATTGGCACATCATTACATATGTCTGCCCACATTTTTCATTCACTGCTGCAGTTCCCTCAGAGGTAATAAGGAATAAAATCACAACAGTGAAGGTATATCAGACAAGGTTTGCTGAAGGAAAGAGGAAAAAGCGAAAGGCATATAGTGAGAGTATAGCTGTATGGATGCAGATAACACTAGAGCTGAATGTGATGAAAAAAGGAGAATGGATGTTGCAAAATGCTGAGAGAAAGGATTTATCTGTGAAATACCTTGGTGAGCTCCAGTTACCCTTTAAGCCTCTTCAAAGATGCAGATTCCTGGGAACTCTTCAATAAGTCGTGATCAGAAAGGTAAGGATTAGTGGTTGAAGAGAAAATAATTGTATTAAGCATAATATTTTAAAAAGGCTGCTGGAAAAAATACATCCACGTATCACAGGTAACAAAAGAAGTTTGACTGGGGAGTGAATTTAGTTTGGATTAGGAATACCAGAAAAGAATTGTTAACATTTTCACTTATACTCTGTATTAAACTGTCTTGTAGACAATTTCCATCCCTTAGATACTGATGTTACTGATACAGCACATGTATGTGAGGACAGTGTTGTACCCATGTATTCAAAATTCCATGAAAATGGGGCACTCAGTCTTTTACTTGGCTGTGGTTACTTCAAGAAAAGGAATATGTACTTGGAAACATTTAAAATCCTCAGCACTTTAAATGGTCACATTTTACTATGCCAATTTATTTCTTATATTTTTAAACATTTACAAGAATATAATAAAAGTAGAGACTTCAGAGATTCTTTGGGGTTTTTTTTGCAGGCACTGAGGAGGAAGATGAAGGTGATGACCTGTTGTTGAGGTCTGTAGATGAGTTTTGGTGGTTTCCCCATATGTGGAGTCACATGCAGCCTCACCTCTTCCACAATGAGTCATCACTGGTGGAGCAGATGATCCTCAACAAAAAATTTGCCTTAGTGAGTTATATTTTTGCATTTTATATTGAATTTAGGTATTCAGAAACTATTATTCCTATCTTGTTGGAAAATCCTTGTAGAGTTTGTTTTAATCTCAATGAATTGAAAAACAGAGAAAGTTTTGGTAAAGTGCTTTTTGCAGTTGCTCTATTTTGAGCTATGAAAATTATGTTTTTCTACAGTTCTTTCTTCAATTGAAGTTTGATTTTTTCGGTGTTACTTTATGAAAAATTTTGAATGGAAAAATTATTTCAGAATGAAGAATTAGTATGTTCTCATCTTGGAAAGTCAATATAGATAAAACTTTTTCTGTTTCAATATTTTCCTAAATAAAATTTTGTTCAAATAACCCCTTGTTTAGATTAGAAAAAAAATCTAATTTTTTGCGAGAATAAATGATCCATCAAAATGTGTCAAATGACTTTATGAAAACACTGTATGTTAGGATAAATCAAGTGTGCAACATTTTCAAAAATGCTTTTCTGCAGTGATACCTAATAACATCTTACATTTGCCCTTTGGATCAGCTTTGTAAACACTTGTTTTGAAAGCATTGCCTTTACTAATTATTTATTCACAGCAAAGCTCTGGAAAAATGAAGTTTCAGTGAGAATATAAGAAAAATAAAACCAGATCTTTAGGTCTGGGGTTAATAGAGAAACAGACTTACCTTTTGTCTACAGTTTATTCTATTCAGTAAAACCAAACCAAACTGCTGTACATAGTACATATTATTTGTCCGAAGAAATGTTCCGATGTAAACACATAAAGAAGTGTTATATCAGAATATCTCAGCAAACATAACTTGTTTGCTGAAATACATCTATTCTTCCAGCAGCCTAATTTCATTTCCCCCTTTTCAAAATACACTGGTTGCTCTTTAGCTGGCAGTTAAATGACTTTGTTCCTTGAAAGAGCAGGGGAATTTGAAATAACAGAACAAAACACTTATGGGCCTGTGTCAGTGAGTGTAGGAGGAAGGTATAGACCTAGAATATCAAACAATTAAAATTTGTATTTGAAAACTTTGGTTTTAAGTAAGGTATATGCTTTCTTTCAACCAAAGATTTATCAAGTTTACTGTAATCTGTAGTTGTACTGAGTAGACACCAGCTCAATTTTACTGTTTCCTTTAAAGAAAGCATTTCAATAGAAGTTAGAACCATGAAAATTTGAAAACCCTGTGTCCAAAATTTCCTTTTTTCTATGATTCTGTGTACTGTTGCAAGCTCCACTGCATTAGTTCTTGTAGTTTTGGTGTGACCTAAGACATCCTCTGGGATTAGTCTACAGTATGTAACCATTAAAGTATGTTGTTAGAATAATTCATATTCAACCCTGGTTTAGGTAACTTCATCAGTTTCTTTTTTCTTCATTACTTTCAATGCCCTCAATACTTACAGTTACCTTATATTAATTTTTTTGTGTGTGAGAAGCTCTTTATAGACATGTAGACATGAAGCTACTCATGCTTCATTTGCTTGAAGTATATAAATGAGTAACAGAGATAAGTATCCTGCTTTTTTGAAAGAGGCTGAAATGCTGATCCCTCATGCATTATCAAACTGAATGTGTATATTGTGTGTGAAATGCTCAACTTAGGAATTACAGTCACTAATAAATAATGGAGACACTGATACATTGAAGATGATAGGCTCATAATTAGAAAGAAAGATTTTAATTACATATTTATTACTGCTTATTGTAAAACTTGAGGGAAAACTTAAAAATCAGACATTTCTTTGTAGCTGAATGAAGAAGATTAAATGGGACATTAGAGAATGCAATTTCTTACATGTTCTGTAAACATTTTTCTTTCTGATGTTTATGCATGCTTAAGGGAAGTAGGAAAGATAAAAGGAAGAGGAACTGAAATATCTGTGATGGAATTATATGGTGTAAAGCTGTGTAACTGATGGCGTGTCCATTCTTTATCTCTCATGCAGTAAAACCAACAGGCCAGATCTTACTCATTCCTACCTTGGCACGTTACACCTAATGCACCCCGGCTGTAAATCAGCAGGTGACGCACTTCCCGGGGTGCAGCAGGATTGCTAGTGGGGTGTTTGGATCTTACCCAGGAGCAGCATGGTGACGAGAATTCCAAAAGCTGCACCAGCCTCAGGGTGGTAAAATCTCACACCTCATTATGTGTGGCAGAAATTGCTGAAGGGGAATAATAATTTCACCAGGTTTTTAAATATAGAAAATTTAGGGCTGTCCACTGTGATTAAACCATACCTGTCTGTTACACATGCCATTGTACTAGGTTCAAAGTAGCCCTTTAATGAGGAAGAAATAGCTTTCTTCCCTTGCAGCCTTCACCTCTTTAGTCTTATTTCTCATGTTCTTCCAGAGCAGAAGCAAATGCTGCTTTTTGTGAGTTTGCTTTGTTTTGAGCTGTTAGTGAACTTACGTATTTAAATTGTAACAGATACATCTAATATCGAATCCTGACTATTTAAGCTTTTTAAGACCAGTACATTAGCTTTCCTGCAGTAGATGGTCCTTCTCCAGAAAATATGAAGAAAGATTATTTTACTAAGGTCACACAGCCATTTTTCTTTGATATAATACTTAGTTTTTCATATTCCTTAGTAACTATAGTTTATTCAAAGGAAGGGACCCAAGTAGCAACCAACTCTTACCTTTGCACACAAAGTATGGCTAGAAAATATGAAGATGACTGTACAAATACAAACAATATAAAAACCTCTTAAACAGAATTCAAAGGTTGTGTAAAGGCAGTTTTCCTAAGTCATTGGAGTGCAGCAACATCTTATGGACAGTGTATTCTGCTAATCAGACTATCAGAGAAATATCTGTTACATACTGTTCCTTTGAAAAGTAACCCGAAAGAAAGGAGAAGGGGTGTAAAAATTCACTGGAGTATGTTGGAAACCAGAAAGTGGAAAGAAAATATATTGAATGTCAAGAGAAGGTAATATCCGCAAGGTCAGTGTGTAAACAAGATAAATGGCAGAAGTCTGCAAAAATAGATGATGTACTACAAAAGGGGTTATTCTACAACATTTGCCTATTATCCTCAGAATTTTACAAGTGGTTTTCTTTTCTCCTTTTTTAAAATGACACTGAAATGGTTAAGCTGGCTTTTGAATATGGTTTTGTGTTTCGAGTGGACTAGGGGGGAAATGCAGAGTGACTCTCTGAAATTCAGCTAACAATCCAAGTAATATTGTGGGGACATGTAGTGGAAATCTCATTTTTGTTATTATAACTGCCAAATGCTACCTGTTGTGTTGAAGATGTGCCGGTAATTTTCTCTCAAATTCTTAGTTTGTGAGCAAGTTCCTTGTAAGAACTGGAAAGAGTGCAGCTTTCTGTTTAATGTAGATTGAAGAAATCAAATGTAAAATACATATATATCACTCTTCCCTATATACTCATAAAATTATTTATTAAAAAGGCTTTTGTATTAAAATCCTACATTCATCTTCACCATGCTGCCTTCCATCTCCCTTACATATCAGCATATTTTGATATCACCATTATTTGCATTTGAGAGCTGTTCTTGGTCTCTCACAAACAAAGGATTTGAGAAATGCCAAAGCATCAAGTTTCTTACATTTTTGAAAGCAGTCTGTTATGTCTTAGGAACACAGTATTCCAACTGATTTGGGCTATGCGGTGGCTCCACACCATTCTGGAGTCTATCCAGTACACGTTCAACTTTATGATGCCTGGAAAAAGGTCTGGAATATCAGAGTTACCAGCACAGAAGAATACCCACATCTGAAGCCTGCAAGGTATAGACGAGGCTTCATCCACAAAAATATCATGGTGAGTTGTATTTATGATGTTCATGTTATAACCACTCTACCATTTTATGAACAATTTATTTTTAAGTGGAAAAGCACGGTATCCTGAAAGTTCACATTGTGAGAAGCACATATTGCTATGCATAAGTAGCAAGATATATTTGACAGTTTCTTGTTAATTAAAATCAGTCTGTTGCTGATGATGTTATTGCTGATGAAGGTAGCCTCCAGGCACCCCGCTGTTAACAGTTAACAGGCTGTTAACTGTTCTAGTCCTACTGTTAATACAGTTCAGAGATCTCAAGGAAAAAGTCAATATCTTTTTTGCATCTTTTAGCAGAATATTATGGGTTAGGTTTTTAGCAGGTTTTAAATTTGCATAGTACCATTAGCTGCAAAAGAGTTTTGCCAGTTTATGCCATCTGAGAATCTGGATCCTGTTGCATAAATATTTTTTCTTCCATTTTTTCATTCTGCCATACAGAAATGTGAGCTGTGCTTTGCACTGTGTCTTAACCCCACAGCTAGGCTTAGGGCCCAGGCAATCAGTCTGGATGCAAGGCACACACTCAGAAGGTTGGAGGGAAGGAAGCCACACACACCCCACACCCCCCTCCAGGCCATGAAAGTGCTCTGTTGAGGCAGCCACAAGTCAAATCACACAATTTTTCTGTATTAAATAATTCACAGTGTTGTTCACTGACAGCAGTCTTTGCCAAAATGGGTCATATGCAACTGACATGGAAGGTGTTATGCTAATACCATCTGGTCACTGGGGCGTAGGCTATGTCTGATTCACATATTGTCATTATCTGAAAAGTGTTTCAAAATTACTTTCCAGAATACTTGATGGTATGTTCTGGAGTAACTTTCTTTTGGAGCATGCAGGAGAGCAGTGAATGGGAAGGATCCTAGTGTGTGTACTGTGTTGTGTCTCTGGCTGCAACAAGCAGTTTTGGAGGGTCAAGTGCCTTAACACAAGACTGCCACTTGTAACAGAATTCTGATGTTGTCCTCATGTTACCATGGATACCACTTTTCTAAGCAAAATAATAATATTTAAAAGTTTTGATCTATTTTTGGATGATGCAAACTAAAATGATCTCCAGACATCCAGGAAAAAAATTGACACCATTCAGATTTGAGCTACAATTTGTTCTTCTCAAAGCAAGAGCTGCATGTAAAATCATGGGTTTGTGGGTATGCTCAGGGGGGCGTGAAGCATTTGAGGAAGACTGACTGACTCTCAGACTCTCCAAAAATCTCTTTCAGAAATGTTTGTGAAAAAATGTCATTTGAAGACACATAATGAGATCTAACACAAGGACACTGGGGCCAAAAATCTATTTCCAAGAACGGTCAAAATAAAACCACCTGTTTTGGGAGTCTAAAGCTTTCAGTTCTCCAGGGCAAATACATTAATATTTTACATCTGCAGGCTTATAGTGATGAATACATTAGGTAATAAAATCATTGTGTAAGATTTGCCAGAGCATTTCCCATCCAGTACAGCTTCATTCTTTGCCTCTGTAAAGAATTGTTCTCATATTTCATCAGTGAAATCCAAAGGTTTTTTAAAAAGCCTATGCAAGTTTATAGCAAGTGTACAAATTCCATACATTTTCTGAAACAGAATTTATGATCTGTGATCACAGTATCCTGTACGTTACAGAAATGACGTTGAGAAATGAAACTACAGGAAATAAAAAGTATCTACAGAACCACAGTCTGTGTCAAGTAAGGGGTTTGCATGCTTTAGAAGTTTAAGCTATCATATAATAAATGTTTTAAATTCAACTAAAATCTTTGAGACAATCCCAGTTTAAGAATTATACATGAACATCAATACTCAGCTATTTTCTTAAAAAATTAGACATGATTGTAATGCTCTCCAGCAAATTATATTCTGAAGTTGACAGAAAATATTTTTAAGTTCTGGAAAACTTAACTGCAGTTATTAGTTCTTCCTATTCAAAAGACTTGTTCTTTGCATGTTTTTTAAAATACTTTTGTTTATGCTACTTTTTATTGCAACTGGTGTTACAAAACTAGCACAGTTGAATGAGAAGCAAATCTGTCTTATAATGTGAGCATTATTGGCAAAAATCATCGGGTGTCGGTGTAGAATTATTATTGGGGGTGAAGCCCAAGCCAAAAAACCCTTTCAAATTCCAGTTTAAATTTACAACAAAACCATCATTCAAATAAAAAGTAGAACTGATTAATGCCTTATACACTGATAAAATTTCAGATTATGTTTCAAATTATTTTAAAATTTTAGAAATCTTTGATGGCCAGACTTCAAATACTTGATTTTATAATCAGGTGTTACAGATAAAATTATCTTGAGGAGGTTGCTGAATTTTAACTTACTGACTGAGATCAATCTCTAGTGTCAAACAAAATGTGATGGATTTTTGGACCTTATGATTTCACTGATAATAAAAATGTTGTTTCTTTCAGTAAGCGCTATTTATTGATCTACCAGCGTATTAATTCAACTAGATCATTTTTGACTTCTGGGAAAGTTGTGATGCCAAATCTACCCAGCAATTATCACAAAGGAACATTATTAGTTATGTGTTGCTTATCTGGCATTCATTACCTCATTAGAAGTATAAACATTTTTGCTTTGTGAATTTCTCTTGAATATTTTTTTTTCTTAAATAAATTCAGGTGCTTCCTAGGCAAACTTGTGGCTTATTCACCCACACAATTTTCTATAAAGAGTATCCTGGAGGCCCGAAGGAACTAGACAAAAGTATTCAAGGAGGAGAGTTGTTCTTCACAGTGGTTCTTAATCCAGTAAGTACAGTGTCATTTTGAAATGTTCTTTTAAAAATTAGTTAAAGGAGAAGTTACTGAATGTTTCAAGGCTAATCAGCTGGGTCTCCCAAATAGTAATGATTAGTCACAGTGAGCTCTCATGCTTTTTCTTAATTTAAGATCTGATATTACGTGTGTTCTATCAGTTGTACAAAGATAATCTCTATTTTCTTTGGCAACAGTTTTCTTGGTAATGCAGTAGTAGCAAACTTTCTTGTTGTTCTTTACTTTTGCATGAAATAAGAACCCTGTGATTTAGTTTTTTTAAAAAATTCAAGAATTAAGAACTCATATTACTAAGAGACAAGTATCTCAGGTGAAGTTCATTTTCTGGCTCTTCCAAATTCATAATCAGAAATGTTGGGAGTACTCTATTGGTTTGAGAAAGTTGCAACCAAGGATTGCTTGTGCTTAAATCTGTTTTGAGAATTTTCATTTGCTGATTCATAATAGCTTCAAAGAAAAGATCCAAGTAAGTGAACTACATAGTTAATAGATCTGCTTAACATTTCCTTTAATGGAAGAAGGAACAACAAACAAGGCTATGAAACTACATAATACTGGCAGAAGAGAACAATATAGTACTTCAAAATGGTAGGGGATTAGGTCAGTTGCGTCAAAACTGACCTTTTAGACAGGCATTTAGGCGAGTTTTTCATCTGAATTCCAAATGAAACATATAAATAAAATTTACCCATTTTAGACAAAGGTTATCACAAACATTCATTTTTTCAGAACGCCAAAGTGAATAAAACATATTTCCACTCAAATCCTTAGGAATACTAGCCTAAATATTTTTGTGCCATTTTTGAATCTTCCATAATTTAATGGAAGTCCAAAGGAGAAAAGCTTCTGTCAGCTACTTTAACAATTTATATGCAGATCTGGTTTTCAAGCCTCACATTCTTTCAGGCTGTAGTTTTGGTTCTTTGAGAGCAGTTACTGTCTTTTGTTCTCCTTTTTCATGTTCACATAGCAGAATTAGGAAGTAAAAACTTCACTTCCTCAGCACACATGTGGTCTCCCTTTTAGAGGATGACAGTAGTCCAGTCCTAACTTTGAGGCTATATGTCATTTCAGGCACAGCATGTTAACAGAGATGAGACCTGGAAAATTCCTCAGATGGAGGTTATTAGTACCATAGCAATGCTTTGGCAATATATGGATCTTAACTAAGAGTTACAAGCTTAACAGATCATACTTAGAGGAAGACATATAGTACAACATTTTGAGTCAGGATGAACTGTATTCCATATTGAAACACTGCCACAACTTAGCCAAAAACTATTTTACTGTCTTACAACAGTAGGAAAACAGCAAAATTTAGTATGGTTGCTCAAGGTGTAAGCCTTTCAAATTAAAAGAGTGAAGAGAATGGAGGGGAAGACAAGATAAGCAGTGAAACAATCATGATTATTGGTATTAATTATAGAAGTTGGATCGTGTCTGCCTAACAGTCTTGAAAGTGAGTACAGTAATGTCCTTTTATATATTACAATTAGATCTTTGATTTATGCATTGCAATGTCGACTGATCACCTCGTTCTGAGAAATATAATAACCCCAATACAGTACAGGTTAAAAGACTAGAAGTTAAATGCTCTTTTTTTTCTAAATACAACTGTAAATTAATACCAGACCAAAATTTGCCCAAGACAAATTGTTGCAATCCTTTTTAAGGATTGCCTTTGAAAAGATGATACGTCTGGTTTTAAATATCTGCTTATAAACAGTTTCTAAAGTTCTAAGCATTAGCCTGGCATGTAATCAATTTAAAGATTACGGTTTGCATCTTTGTGTTTTTTAAGTATTACATGTATTTATACCATAATTTGCAAGTCAGAGTTGGGCAAAAATTAGGCATTAAAATGAAAACTAAGTAGCTTTAGGAATTTGTCTAATGATGAAGTGGCATTTTGGATTTCATAAGCTTTTCTGTGTTTTCATTAAAGTTGCTGGGATTTCTCAATGTGAAATGCCCAGCTTTTCAGAGGATGCAAAAATTCCATTATGAGGCATTTTCTAAATGTTATTTTTTCACTGCTATAAAACTACAAAGAAGAAACATTACTTAGGAATCACTACAGTGTCAGCTAAATAATACTTTCAACAATGACTACATAAATATTTAGTTTCCAAAAATGGAAAATGTGGGTGTAAATTAAATGTAAATCTTAACAAAGGCCTTCACTACATTTCCTGGCTTCATTTGGATAAATGATCTTAGGTGAATATAGTTTCTAAGGTGTAAGTTACTAGGCTGAGGCTTTAGAAACTGAATACCCTACACTGAAATAAATGCTCCTAAGAATAAAGCCCAAAATTTCTTTGCGGTTTGGCTGTGTAATGGTAGCTATTCCCAAGACAGGCTCTGCTTCCTTATAGTATGCTAGATCAGCCACAATCTGCAGAATAAACCACAAAAAACCACACATGTGCAGCTGTAAGCTTTTGACATGAGAACCAGCATTACTGCCCTGTTCCCAGGGCATGGTACAGTCAGAAGTCCTGCAGGTAAGAAAAGCATCAGGAAATCCTGCTCTGCAGATGATCTCTGCTAGTTGTGTTTCGAATGGAAATGAATAGTTGGTTTGTTGGAGTAGCTAATCTTGTGGTTAGCAAGCTGTATTTATGTGATCTATATTTATATCCCCACACTGCTGGTTTGATAGCTATCTGATGATGGCTGTAAAGTGATATTGACAGCTGTGCCCACTGTGTTTGTAAGTCATCTAGAATGCTGAAGTGCCACCAAGCTGAAAAGAGCCTAAGTAGTAATATAAGGTACTATCTACTCTCCCAGTAATATTTTGTGTGTCTGTCTTATGTTAAAGGTCTTGCTGACTTCAGCAGCCCTTAGGCAAGATTGTACTATATCAGGATCTTGCACAAAATGTTTTACAAGAAGAAGAAGAAGAAAAAAAAAAGAAACCTTTAGCAACCCTGCATTCTTAATATACTGGCATTATTTTCCCCACATTATCAGTTGAGTAATTGACTTAGAGGGACGTTGTGTGACTCACACTAATTTAGCCAGGGAATTCTGTAGCAAAGCCACAAGGAAAACATGCATTGTAGAAGTCTTTAGTGATGAGTATCTTATCCAGTCAGACAGCTCTATATCTTTGGTTTATTATTTCACATTGTTACTATTTTTCTTAATACTGTACTGACTTGAAAACATTTTAGGAAGTATTTATCCTGATAAACTTGTTAGAATCTTCAGTGACTTTAGATTCATCTATCTCTGTCTGCAATATTCAGTGAAGTTCTTGGATTAATAAAACAAAGTTCTGTTAAACACTTCTTAGAATGGAATTGTACATAATGATGAGGTAGATATAGACACTGCCATCAACTGTATCCTATCTTCTCAGGTTGGCTAGTAAGTCTATCAATACTGACAAGGCTCTATCAATACCTCTGAACCACTCTAAAAATAATTAGATCTAAGAACTGAGCCAAAGTAAACATAGCTGAACATGCCTTTATAAAACCTATTTGAATATTCCTTTCTGTCTGCCACTGTATATTTTCCTCATCTGCAACTAGAAACATACATATTGCTTCTTTATGAAAATATGTCTGTGCTAATTATTAGTCTGTGCCATAGCCATTGTTTCTGTAGGTAGCTGATGTGGAAGATGTACCATAAAATAAGCTAAGGAAGAACTGAGACTAGAATAGTTCAAAAAACAGTGGTATAATAAAATTTTTGGAGACCTAAGTTACAAATGAGCTGCTTCTAGCTTGCACGTGTTGCAATAGATTTAAGTCCCCAAACTTGATTAACTGAGTAACTAAGGCTATCTACTGCTAAATTATTTGTTTGATATATAACAGTACTGTTCAATTAACGGGAACATAACAAATCTGGCTGTCTTTGTGAGTAGCTATACATGTTACGATAATACGTATACATAAAGGGTATACACCCTTCATCTTTCCAGGAAAAGAAAAAATTCTGACGGGAACAGGATTCTGCTAAGACAGCACTGCATACTGCGGCATTTCTCTGATGATGTACATGTTCCCCAATGAGAGCAGCTAATAGAGATGAGCTATTGGAGTGGCTATTGCCAGATGAGCACTTGTGTGGTGGGTTGACCCTGGCTGGACACCAGGTGCCCACCAAAGCTGCTCTATCACTTCTTTCCTCAGCTGGACAGGGAAGACGAAATATAATGAAAGGCTTGTAGGTCAAGATGACAGTAAGAGATCACTCGGCAATTACCATCACAGGCAAAACAGATTTGACTGTGGAAACTACCAATCAAATAATAGCATAATGAGAAATAAAACCAAATCTTAAAACATCTTTCCCTCACCTCTCCCTTCTTGCATTCAACTTTACTCCTGATTTTTCTTTACCTTATCCCCCACCAGTGTCGCAAGGGGACAGGGAACAGGGATTGCAGTCAGTCCATCACATGTTGTTTCTGCTGTTCCTTCCTCCTCAGGGGGAGGACTCCTCACACTCTTCTGCTGCTCCAGCGTGGGTCCCTCCCACAGGGTGCCATCCTTCAGGAACAGACAGCTCCATCATGGGTCCCCCATGGGGTCACAAGTCCTGCCAGCAAACCTGCTCTAGCATGGGCTCCTCTCTCCACAGGGCCACAGGTCCTCCCAGAAGCCTGCTCCAGCATGAGCTTCCCATGAGCCTCCTTCAGGCATCCACCTGCTCTGTTGTGGTGTCCTCCCTGGGCTGCAGGTGGAGATCTGCTCCACAGTTAACCTCCACGGGCTGCAGGGGCACAGCTGCCTCACCATGGCCTGCACCATGGGCTGCAGGGGAATCTCTGCTCTGGCATCTGGAGCATCTCCTTCCCCTCCTTACTGACCTTGGTGCCTGCAGAGTTGTTTCTCTCACATATTCTCACTCCTCTGTCTGCCTTCAATTGCTCTTGCGCAGCTTTTTTTGCCCCCTTCTTAAATATGTTATCACAGAGGTGCTACCATCATTGGTGATGGGCTCAGCCTTGGCCAGTGGCAGGTCCACCTTGGAACCACCTGGAACTGTCTCTGTCAGACATAGGGGAAGCTTCTAGCATCTTCTCACAGAAGCCACCCCTGTAGCCTCCCCACTACCAAAACCTTGCCATGCAAACCCAATGTGACTTGAACTTCCCTGCTTTTATGCAACCCTTGAAAGCAGGGTAGAGTTCCATAGGGGTTTGTTTTTCACACATCTCTCAGCTGTATAGAGGATCCTGTACTTTCCTCATACACATCTGATACCATCTGCTTCTGTAGACAGCATGCTGCACTAGATAAACAGGCCAAACACAGGACAGATCTACTAATTTGGGTTTTTATTAATACGGAAAAGTTTATTGTTTTTCTAAGTGCAAAGTTTCAATAATAAAAATTCATGAGGCAGATCAAAAATATGAAATGGAGTATATCTTATCTGCTTTCTACCACTTCTTTAGATTTTATTCCTAAAGTTTATTCCAGTTTGTTAATCTGTTTGGTTTGGTTTTCAATTGATGTAGAAGGTATGTTTTGATTCTAAAATCAAAGTAATCTAGCAAACCAAAATTTTCCTAATATATAACTTCAGCTTGGATGAGAGACATGGCCTAAAACAACACTGTATGCTCCTCCTTTTCTGGTAGCATCAGTAAAAGTTAAGGTGTCCCAGTTTAACTTTGAAGAAGGCATACATAATGCAGTCCTAAAATAGCCTTTGAACTATGGAAGATACAGATCGGGAGCTTTGCTATCCTACAAGATTAATGTTTAAGGAAAAACGGTTCATGAAAATCTTCCATACCTTTTCTGCCCCCAAGAAAAACAAACTGAACAGATTACAGTAACTGCATACATGCACTTCCTTACAAAGTACTGTGTGTCTACAGATCTAAAGAAAAGGGAAAATGCCCTATGGAGAGGAATTTGGTGAAAGCCTTCAAATGGTTGACAGCCCAACAATGAAGCTAATGTGTAGCCAGCTGTGTGTTCTCTGTAAGGTTACAGCAGTACTGATCAAGAGGGAAGACTGTTAACAGTTTAGGCCCTGTGTCTGATTGATCTTAAAATAATTGTAATCTTTGTATGCATTCAGTTCTAAGTATTATTTTCCTCTAGTTTTTACCTCTCCCAAGTTACAGTGAGCAGAGCTGTTATTAAGCTAATTGACTTGCAGCAAGGGAGAAATTATCTTCTTTAGCACTGAAAATGAGAGGATTTATATGAGCATCAGCAGAACCTACTATATGTTAATGTGACCCTGAACAAGATGAATAGTCAGGCTTTGGGACTACAGAGGAAAATGCAAAACCCAAAGGCATTCAGGCTCAAATCTTCCTTTTCTGTTTGTCCTGCTTTGCACAACCTCATATTTAATGGTACTGAGTGTGAGAAGCAGGAAGGATGACAAACATGTTGAGAAGCCCACTGATGTGCAGGCACATCCCTGAGCTCTGATGTGTGGAGTTTGTTGTTGGCATCCCATGGTAGTGCCACTGGGAGCATAGCCTGGCCTCTCCCATGTGTTGGTTCAATTTGGCAGGCTTGGCCCACTTCATGGGTGAGTGAGAAAGGCAAGAGTTTCATCTCTTCCCTGCTCTGTCATGTCCATTTTTGGAACTCTTGGGAGCTCCAACAATAGTTTGGGGAATTGCCATGAATTGGGGCAGGGGAGAAGTCAGTTTTGCCCAACATTTTGATTACAGAATACAAGTATTCCTTGCTTTCCTATCTGTTCTTCAAAATCCACCCATAAAAGCCAGAGTCTGGTATTTTGTGGGTGGAATAGACAAAATATAAAAAAACCTAAACAAAGAGGCAACAGGGAAAGGCTGCAGAACAGGCTGGATTACCTATCTCATTAGAGGTGCATTGAAGTTGTAGGCAGTAAAAACTACCCTTCTGGGATTCTTCAGAGTTTTCAAATGGAAAGCCTTGTACAAGTGGTTTACAGCTACTAGTGAAGCAAGTCTTTTGGATGTTACTGCCAGTTGGGAAGTTGAGTCACAAGGGTAATGAGCAGTTTACAGAGAAAGGCAAAAAACATTTGGGCAACAGCTGAAAATAAACTGAGGTTTCCTGACTGTCAGATTAATAATTCAGAACTACACTAATTATGTAATTTTGTTTCATTTTTATAAATCTTCCCTGGCTCCATATATTTGTAGTGGAGACACTGCTAAGTAAATCAAATTCAACTAGTTGGCTTGTCTTTGCAAGTGGGCAGATTCATGGCAGCTGTGAAGCCAGCAGAACAGCCTCAGAGCAAAAAAGGGACTTAGAAGCTGGAATCTCTCTGTAGTGGAATCAAACACAGCTTTTCTGGTAGTGTACAGGTCTAAAAGGAATATTTTTCAACTATTAAAAATACATATTCAAGTCTAGACTGCAATCTAATGCATTATTCTATCACTTTGTTAGTCTAATAGAGCAAAACCAGCTGTTGCTGAGTCTCTGAATACCTGAAACAAAACTGTTCTGAGTAAAATGGAGACAGTATCAGAGCTGCAAACAGTGTGCACAATGCCAAATTAATTGGAATATAGGTGTTCTGAGAGTTAGACATACTCCTGTGGCCTGTAAACATTTGTTCAGTAGCTAAAATATCAGCAATATACTAAATTGGTAATGCATCTGCTTCTAGTGCCTAGGAGAGATCACATAATTAATTGTCAATCATAATTTAACTTCATTTTAAAGTGGTGTGCTTAACTTCATTGAGTTGGGAGGCCTCAATGCTGCCTTTTAATGTTGTTGCACAGATTGGAGGGTGACACAGTGCCCATGAAAAACGTACCTTGGTGACTGGTTTAATAGTATGAATTTAGTCAAGTTAGATTGCCTGCAATAGATTTATATATGGTAAAAATCAGAAGACATGTCCAGTCCATAAGAAATGGTTATTACTGATTTATTTATTTTTATACCAGCTCTTCTAGTTCCAGATTTGAAATGCCAGAATGATAATAAATCTGTTCAACAGCATCAGTGTCACTGCAAGTCTTAGTCCTTCCTTGGCTTCCCTGATGCTTGCCAACCTCTGAAAAGGGAGTCTTCTCTCTGCTCTTGGGTTACAGCACAATCCTGACAGCCTAGTGCAGTGGTCTCCAAAGAGGCGTGCACAAAATGATCCAATTAGGTGTAGGAAGAAAATATTGGAACTTCAGTTAGAAGAATATAATTTATAAATAACTATACATACATTGGGGGGGTGTGCTCAAAAAATTTTTACTGATAGGTGTGCATGGTCAAAAAAGTTTGAAGACGACTTGCTTAGTGGACTGGTGTTCTACAGGCTTTTTACTGTTCTTTTGAGCTTAATTTATTTCACTCTGCTGTAGACATTGCCACTTCTTTCCTTTCCCGCATTATTACTGTGACTGAAACCAAATTGAAAAGTCCTCCTGCTGCGGTGCACCATTACGGAGGTATAAACAGAAAAGGAGTATGAAGAAGAATAATAGTGAGGTGTAAGTGCAACCTATTCATCTGCAAAATGTTTGTGTAAAATGGAGTTTGAATGTGAAGCAAAGTACATTTTGCTTGTCAGGATATATGGAGGGGAGAGGCAATATATGCCGGTTGCCCAGCACAAAAATATCAACTCTGCTGCTTTCTATCAGAGCAGCTAGTCTTGCTCACCATAAATATTTTCTGGGTAACTAGTTGCATTTTTTTCATTTTGTTTGTTTGTCAAGTTTTCTCTGTTCTTGATACATAAATTAGATCATGCTGGTTCATCTTTTCCTGATTTGTATGATTTAAATACATTTCCCAATTAGAGGCAATAGCTTCTAGGTCAACAAATTATAGAGTTGAGACTGAGACTGAGCTGCTGCTATTGGATAGTAAGGAAATATGCACCACAGAATGAAAGCTAAAAGCTGTTTCTCCTGAGTGCTTGTCATTTGCCTACATCTCTGCAGTACTGGTCAGAATCCCAAATAAAATCAGGGCTTGGGAAGAAGAGCAGAACAGAAGTAGCCTTCTGCCCTTTCGTTCTGAGGAAGGAGGAGTGCAGAAATGCTGAGGAGAAGCTGAAAGGAGCAGGTCATACAGCTGCCTATAAGGCTCTCTGAGAAGGCAGAGTAAAGCACCTTTGCTACTCTGATCCAAAGACGGGTATAAGCAAGAAAGGAGCTGCTGCCCAGAGGCCAGATTTAGTCCCAAACCATCATTTTAAAAATCGTCTGCATTCCATTTCAGTCCCCTCATGAAAGATATTAAATCCTGTGGAGAGTGTGCATTGAAGTGCAACCAAGATGATAGTTTGTTTATGAGGAACAGCTTAAAAGGGTGATCCTTCTTGCACTGAGATAAAGAAAATGCTGAGATGCCCTGAAAGAAGTTATTTTAGAAGAGGGCTGGAGATAATAAAATCAAGTAAACTCTTTTTAACTGAAAGGGAGGCTAAAATGCTTGTTAGAGTAAATATAAATCCATTCGTAGCTGCTTCCCTTTTGAAGAAGGAATAAAGAAATATATGAAGCTCTGTTTATATTTTACAGTGTTTCCTTGAGGTGGAAGGTTATTGAACAAATAGCGTTATTTACTAGATCTAGTCTTCTGAGATGCTCACAAAGAATTCCTTTTATATCTCCTGATCTGTGTTTTTAAGAGAATAAATCTTTAATAGTATAGTGTGTGCTACCTATTAGTTGGCACAGAAAGAGTCATCATTCTCATTAGTTAGAACTTGTTTGAATGAAGCAGAATGTGGTATGATAGAGCAAAACCAAGCATCATAACTCAATAGGTAAGGCAAAAAAATAATGATGTTTTGTCTTCGTGTGAAACTGCACACCTGCAAAGGGAGAGGTGATGATACAAGTTTCCATCCTTCTGCACAGCTTGGTGGGAAAGCAGGGAAGTGGGTAGCAGCACACCATACCCTGCAGCTGGGCCAGCGCCAAGGTGAAATCCCTTAAAATTGCACTTGGATATCATTTTCTCCCTGTAGTCAGGGAAACCGGAGGATCAGCTTAATACATCTCTCCCAGTGCCGTGGCTGCATAGCTGTTGTCGACAAACTCGCAGGAGTGAGCGGCTGGCAGGTTGGCATCACATACTGTGAGCCACCTCTCCTCAAGATCCCTAGCGTATAAAGTGGGCCAAGATCCTTCTTGGAGAAACGTGAATGCAGCCATTGCAGCATCACGCTCCTGTCGGTTATACAAGCTGCTAGCTTAGTCTGCAAAGACCTTTTGCAACTGGAAACAAGAGTAAGTAGTTCTCCAGTCGGATCAGGTGAATTAGGCCCTGGATCAGCAATACTTCATTGTTCATACTATGAAGCACAGGATTGTAGCTTGATGATTTTACACAGGTAGTGGTAGTGATTTTACTAGGAATTTATACAGTATCAGGAAGGGAAATACTTTCGTTCAGTTTTCCTGGAAGATAGTCTCAGCTGATCTGTAATATTTTTGATGCCATGTAGAAATAAAGATCTTTTATGCAATGTAAAGTTGTATGTTAACAGAGTCTGCATTTTGTGACATTAAGTAACAATTCGGTTACACTTCTTTACAAGATTTAGTTATTTTCATTTTAAACAAGCATTTATCATCTTTCTTTTTCTCATAAATAATTAACCATAAAGTATTTGAAATAAAAAAAATAAATAAAATGAGAGCCAAGGTCTCTGATATATTTTTCCCCTTCATTGACACAGTTTCATATGATGGAAATTATTTATGATAATCCGTCCGATCAATTTTTCAGCCTTCACTCAGACATTCTTAAAATTAAGTGATACTCTCTTCAGGGAAAGAATAATACATATTTTCCTGAACTAGCAATCTTTTCAAGTTTTCTTGCTTTTTCTTCCAGTGCAGTGCTGTGGTTATTGGCATGTAAGGAGTTACCAGGAGGTCACCTGACATAAATGTCAGAGGTCAACCCACATGTAGGAAAGAAAGAGGCTGTCAAGAAAACAAGTTAACCTTTTTTTATGGAAACCCTCTGATTGTATCTTTGTTCAGAGTAACATAGGCCTATGGCCGGTCTGTTCCTGCTTTGAGAACTGAAATAAAAACGGAAACTTGAAAGGTTATACGTTTGACAAAATGCTTTTTATTGGTTGCCTAAAAGGGGAGGGGGTTGGCTTTTTCAGTCTCACTCCTATCTGAAAAGAAAGATTGTATCCTAATGATTTATCAGTGTATATCTTCTAATTTTACTTGAGTCAGACAAACTGAAGCCCTCAGCTTACTTCATAAGCCAAGAGGTGTCACCAAATGACACTATTAAATAAACACATTTTCTGTGTCCATTCACTGCAAGTTCTCTGTAGTGTTACAGTTAGGTGTTCAAAAATAGACGTTCGGTAGCTTTGAATGTTCTATATCAAAGGACGCCAGTGGTTTAACTACTCTGAAACAAAAGAATACAGCTGTAGATTCCAGTTTTTCATTCTTTATTTTTCCTTTTTTAAATTGAAGGCTGGCATTCCTTTACAAAATATTAACTTCAGTTCCTGAACTAATTTCAGAATTATAGCCATGATAAGCCTTTTTTATTTTAAAGTGGCTTACATCAAGTTTTACTTTAAATAGAAATTGCCCATTCATGGCATTAGCAGATTTATTTATAAAAAGAGTCATGTTTCTAATTTTTTAATGGAAATTAGTCTGGAGAATTTATCTTGGGAGAGTTATCCTATTTCAAAAAAAAAAAAAAAAAGAAAATCACTGCTAGAGAGGCAATGGTTTGCAGATTTTAGTGTATGAACAAACTGTTTCATCAGTGAAAAATTGCTTTGAAAATGGATCATTTTGCAAAACGGAGATTTCAGTCTTCAGCTCTTCCTCCATCCCTGAGAGACCATCCTTGACATTTGTGTATTCCTGATCTGCTCATCAGCACAGCTTACGTGCATCCAAATATGCCCTTCCTCTGAGAAACCTTCAGGGCAAGCATTTCTTCTATTGGGAGTGTGAGGGTGCAGTTGGAGCACAGGACTTAGCAGGAGGAGAGTAGCAATTTCACAATAAGTGTTAGAGGAACAAAATATAAGCAGCCTTATAATTGATGGATATTGAGCTGTTCAGTTTGGGGTTTTTTATTTAGGAGTACTTTTTACATAATTATTTGAAAGTACTCAGTCGGGTTTCAGATATTTTTTCATTTGTTTCTGCATATGATTCAACTTTCTGCACAGTGTTTGCAGAATAGCTTTGTAGAAGAGATGATCTACTTATCCTATAAAACAGTTGGATCAACAAGATTTAAATCAGAGCAGTAGAGGTCAGCTATCCTCTTGGTCTCTGACTTCTTTTCCACATAAACAGAGTTCACATTTTTAATATTGCATTTGTTTTCCGCTTGAAGTAAAATTGTTTTTCTGTATTCTCCATTAAGTAAATTTACATGCAGACTATATAAATGTTGTACAACACCAGGGTAGGATTGTGTATCCTAGTTCACACAGAGCTCACGGTACCTATTCTGCAGTTTTGTGCATTGATTCCATTGAGTTGACTTGAGAAGGAGGATGTAATTCAACGAAGAGCAAGAATTGTAAGATCGGGGCAAATGTAATCAAAGTCTTGCAGCTCTAAATAAGAACAAAATGCAAATTAAATTTATATTATCTGTGGTTACACTGCCATCTAGTGATATGAAGAGTCAATGTCTGCTTGCTTTATTTTGTTTTCTGAAGATCAGCATCTTCATGACACATTTGTCTAATTATGGAAATGACCGCCTGGGGTTATACACCTTTGTGAATCTGGCCAACTTTGTTCATACCTGGACAAACCTGAAACTGCAAACTCTTCCTCCAGTTCAGCTGGCTCGCAAGTATTTTGAACTATTCCCAGAGCAAAAGGACCCTCTCTGGCAGGTAAACAAGCTTGCTGATGAAGAGATAAAAAAAAATTCATCTTGATGGTGTTTTTTGTTAAGTTCTCTGTTTCAGTTTCTTGTATAATACTAAGCAATAATACTTTCAGATTTACTGCCTGGTTCCGTAAAACAGCTTACTGAAGCTTCAGTGTACGTGATTGTTTGCTCCATCGCTTAAATCTCCATAGAAAAGTTGTGAAATTAATATGTATTAAGATGTGTAATTAAAATTATCTTTAATTAATTTTATTTGTGACTTTACTTGCTTTATAATGTGGGAAGTGCAGGAAAGGCTTGTTGTGGGGTTTTTTTCCTTGTTTTGGAACTAATAGAAGTGAAGCATTTGACAGAGAGATGCATATGCGTGTTTTAGCACTTGGCCATTAAAGGTGTGAACTCTTCTCCAAGTATGTGAAGAGGACATCGAAAAAGAGAAAAGAACATTAAGACCATGGATACCCCTAATGCTAAGACTGACTAGCCAAGTAGAAATAGATGAATTAGAAGGTTATTCACAAAAGGGCTGAGAAATGCCCAAGCCAGAAATTTACCAGCACTTAATACTCCGATGTTTTCAGCTCTGCCACTTGATTATCCCACACTGGTAAATGAGCAAATTGAAAATACCAGGAACGGGAAGACCTGCTAAGGCTGAAGCCTGCACTGACCTGCAGTTGATGCATCTTCAGCCCATCACCCAGCACTAAGAGCACAGCCTCTAAAGAGAAGCTCCTGCACCAAGTGGTGAACGCAGTCATTTTGCACACGCTGGGTGACGGTTCAGCCAATTCAGTGGAATGTCTGAGTGCTGTAGGTACATGTGTCCCAACAGTGATATCAGGTATCCCAAATATCATCCCATTGAGGTAACTTGGTAGTAATATTCTAAGGAGCAAACTTTACTAAATCAAACATAAAAATGTATTTAAGTTTGCTTACTCGAGTGTTTTCTAGCATTGGATACTGAACTGCCAACTTAGAATCTGTGTATGACATTGCAAATTTGCACATAAATATACACCATGAAATTCATGCTGTTATTGAATAAAACTTTGAACTAGGGGAAAAAATTTTACTTTTGCATAATGTTAAGAGTGAATTAATTTTAAAAATGGGAATTAGCCTGTAGTCAAATGACCTGAAAAGTGAGAATTACTTAGAAAAGACATTTGTAACAGTGACTAACATATACTGAATGTTGTGTCTTTTGTCTATAATGCACATGACTGAATACAGTTGCATTTTTTTAAGTCGAGAAGATTGGTAATTCCCTTCATCTCATTGCAGTACTGCCCAGTAGCTAAAACAAATACAAACTGTTTCAGTTGTAAAGCAGCAGATGAAAAAACAAGATTTAATATTATGTACTAATTTGAATTGGAGTATCAGAATATATGTGTGTGAATGGAAAGCCTTAAATTATAATGAATTTACTCTTCTAGTTTAAAAACTACAGCATGTGTAGGGTGGTAGCTGTTATGGTAATGTAAAAGTCAGTAATTAGATAACTCATTAGCAATTTCAAGTCTTCCTAACTTATATGTAATTGATCAATTGATTTTAAATTATTCCCACATCTTAAGTATGTGGGATCAGATTTGTCTTTGGCATAATTCTGCTGAACATACTGACATTTTATAGAAGTGATCTTGTCCCAGGGTCTGTTGAATAACTGAGGCAACTATATGTATGTAGAATGAAAACCATGATTCTTTAAGACGCTTGTCTCATCAAAAAAAACCCAGCACTTAAGAGATACACTTTCTGGCCTGGTTACACTGCACATACCTTTCTGAACCACTGAAATATTTCTTTAATGATAACATGGGTTTTTGTCATAAAGGAAAATAATATTTTCTGGTAAGAATATTTGTACATTGGAGTAAAACTGGTAATTTATATAAACATAATTTAAGAACCTTATCAGGTGCGATTACCAATTAAATTCTTAGTTGTTCTTCTCCTTTTTTAGAATCCCTGTGATGACAAACGGCACAGAGATATCTGGTCTAAAGAAAAAACCTGTGATCGATTACCAAAATTCTTGGTTGTAGGACCCCAGAAAACTGGTGAGATTTTATTGTATTTCAACAAGATAGGGTATGTGTAAGTTCAAATAATTATACTATACCAATTAATCACTTTTTGCTCAGACTGCTGTGCAGAGATCTTGATCATCTAATAGCATTTTTTTTATTTTCAGATATCCATATATAGTTTAATAATGTAAATTATAACAATGGACAGTACACATATTGAAAATGCAGGGTTCAGTCATGTGTGATTTTTTGGCTTTATGTCAAAATGAGTAATACTTTGATAAAGAGATCAACAAGATAGACAAGATCTTGTCAAAGTGGAAGGAGGAAAGGACAGCCATTTTTCAAACGGTATAGATTCTTAATTGCAGGTTCTTGTCTGTCCTGCAAGTGTCTTGTTTATAGAAACTTGTTATTTCATGCCATTTATTTCAAGTCAAGAAGTTCCTAATGGAAAGTTTGAATTGCAAGGCTGTAGTAGTTTATAAATTAACTTAATGGTTAATTTTTTTTTCTGTAATCAGAAAATTGCATATATGCTTCCTTTCATCTTCACCAATCCCCAATAGCTACTGAGTGCAAGATTTTTAAATTATCTTTGTGATAGTCTCATAATAAACAATAATTGTTTTTAAAACACATATTAAAAGTGTGAAAATCAGATTCCAGCACTGGCACTCCAGTTTCTCTGTTAACTATTTCTAGTTCTTTAAATGTCTTCAATCTAAAAGCATAGAAAGCACAGATTCTTAGGTGACAAAATCAGCACACCCCCCTCACTGAAATGAAATGGAATAAAGGTGGTTTAGTCCATCTTGTGGGTATGACCCCCCCAAAACAAATTGTGTGTGTGTGTATTTTTTTTTTTAATCTTGAACTTTTATCCTATTTGCAGGTACCACAGCCTTGTATTTGTTCCTGATCATGCATCCTTCCATCATTAGTAACTCCCCCAGCCCAAAAACCTTTGAGGAGGTACAGTTCTTTAATAGAAATAACTACCACAGGGGGATTGATTGGTAAGATGGGTTATTAGTATAAATATAAAAGTTTATATATTGTGAACAATACAAAAATGACATTGCTGTTGGTAATGGTAAATGTTTATATATAGAGAGAGATAAAATACTAATCGTCAGTGTCCTTCTAAAATGATAAATAAATGCAAGTGAATAACAGCCTTACTACAGAATGTCATAAATGCACTAACTTTTGTGAGGCTTTTTTGTAAATATCTATATATTAATATATGCAAAACAGTAACAAAATATGTATTTCTTATTACATATGCCTTTGAAGTAGGGACAATAACGGTTGTGTTAGTTGGATATATGGAGGCAAAAATTATGTTCTCATTGGAAATCTTATTTCATAAGACAAAAAAAGGCAATATCAGGGAGAGGCATTTTTTCCTTTAAAATAGGATTTAGAAATAGTAATTGGGTAAAAGGGGAACAGGGAAGGGCTCTCAATATGTTTTACAAAGATTAGGTAATTAGGACAACATTAGTGTCTCTATAAGGTTAGTAAGTGGTGCTATAAAAGAGTATGTATCACTGCCACATTCAGGATGGCCACCAGGGAATCACCGGACATAGCTGCATCCAGAAGGTCATTCTTGATGCCCCTTGCTTTCAGAAAGTGCTGCAACATAAAGCACTACACAATGAAAAGCTGTAACATGCTGTAGTGGCCGGGGAACACCAGTAAAAGATTATTATTTCTTGGGTTTTTTCTGCCCCGGTTTAAGGGAAAATAGTTTTCTTGCCTTTGTCTTTGTGTTCATCTAGAAAATTAACAGGGTTAACACTGTTACATGGTTTTAATGCCATGATTAGAGAAAAAGAAATTAGATCCAATTTCTTTTTAAGTCACTTAGTTTTTACAGTGTTGTAATTGTTTATAAGTTTGATGAATCAGCCAGTTACTACCAATGTAGAGATGCCAGCTGAATGCCTGGAAATTAGAAAGCTGACTCCTTGCTATGAATCTTTGACGTCTAAAGAAGATTGCATGCAAGCAAGGTTCACACTGATGGAGACAGCCTAAGTGCAGTGAGCCAGTTCTTCCACAAAATCGATGTTTTCACATTGCTGGGAGACCCCTTTGCTGCTTCTCATTCTTCCTGCCATATCCACTTCTCTAATATGCACATACAGTTTGATGTGTGCCAAATTACCTTCATCTTAACACAGCACTGGTGCATAAAGCTCAGACCAGGGACACCCTTTTGACTGCTTCTCCCTCTGCAGCATCCATTTGGCTATTTGTACCTCTGCATTACATGCCCCCCTCACCCCTGTGAGGTTCTCACAGTTAAGGCTTGGATACTCAGAACTACCTGTAGGTGTAGTTGCTTAATTCTTAGATTTTCATTCTGTCTGCCAGATAAATCTCTCAGAACTTCAGTCTAATAGTGTATTTTAATGCTGGCATGTAATGAGCTTACCAAATGGTAATTAGATACAAGGTCTCACCTCATTAGTCTGTTAATTTGCTAGGATCCTTTCAAGACAAGAGTATTCACAAATAACAATCAGTTCTGTTTCTTTTCTGGTTGTGGAAATACATCTTTTTTCCAGAGCTGACTCTAACTTGGTCTTTGAGCTTACATTTAGACCAAGGCTAAATACAGAAGCAGGAAAGGGTTCTTTCAGCCCTCGGCAACCTCCATACTGCCATCTTGAAAGAGGTATAGATGTGTATTGTAGTCTCCCAGTAGAGATAACAGAACAGTAAGATGAGAACTGATCTGTCTGTTCTTGAAACAAAAAAGCCTGAATAGATGTTACGCATTTTGTTATGTGAGCGCTGTTACAGATTTCATAGACAAGTTTCTCTAAACCCTTCTCAGCTTTGCCCTTGTCATATTTAATAATTGTCTCATGAATGAGGTACTAAGCAAGAGTTCTGCAGTCTATGTTCAGCAGAAGTGCTGAGCCTATACTTTGTAACCTTTTGATTTCCCACTCAGTCCAATCTCTTTAACATTTTTCAGTGACACCACATCAACTTCTACTTTTCTCAAATTTGCCATGTTATGTAAAGAATCAATTAACTTTTGCCTAAAATTTGGTGTAGTGCCATATTTAATATTAGGTGTTTCCTTATAAGGTTGGAGTTCTCATTGCCTTGTATTCACTCAGATTACTACCAGGACTTCACTACAACAGCATAATGACACCATATATTATCTAGAGCAGATTTGCCTTTAGGGCCTATTGCCTTTTTCAAAGCTGACCTTTTTCTTTGCTGTTGATGTTCTGGTAAAACATTCTGACGTCACACAGGTTGACTCATTAGTTTCTAATAATTTTATTTGTGAATATAAATTGGTATAGCTTCATCATTTTAATCAAATCGGCCCTAATATTTTTGGGAAATAGAGTCCATTGTTTGTTCAATGAGAGAGTATCATATTCTCAGATATTTGCATTAGCATTAGGCAGATATGAACACTTAATAAACTAGCAGAGCCGTGGCAGACTTTCATGCTGTTCTGTTTGGTTGTCCTCTTATTTCAGCTTTTTTACATACATTTTGCTTGTGAGACTAGCAATAACTATGCAATGTTGTAGCAGAATTTTTGAACACGGTGTTGAGCATATTATGCAGGGACCTGCCCATCCATCAGCCCTTCACATGACATCATTTAGGTCTCTCTGATAAAAGACAATCTACCAGCTGCTACTTATAAGACCTTGAATGAATCCACAACAATTATTCCTTATCTAGTGCATAGAAAGTTGTCATCTGAAGGCCAGCCCAATTCCCTTGCATATTTCTGATGACTTGTATCCATTCATGTGCCAAAGCAGCACAAAATAATAACTTGGCGATGTTTGCTTATGTATACATAAAAGTTGCACATAAGAATTAACACGTCAGCATCAGGTGTCACAGAGTTTAGGTTCTTTAAACCACTATAGATTCCTTCCTTGTCTCAAAGTACCCTGTAATCAGTGCCTGCTGCTAACTGTCATCTTGTGAGATCCATGTCCTAAAGAAGAGTGCATGTGCATCAGTCAGTTCCATCTTACCAAGTCTACTGGCCTTGACCGCAGTGGTCACAATTTCAAAGCCAACAAGGGCATGCCATTTGTATTAGAAGCAGCTCACTTCTATGAATAGAACTAAGTCTAAGCACTGGAACAAATTTCAGTCCTTAAACATGATCTTCAGAAGAGGTTGTTTTAAATGGCATATCAATACAGTATTTAATTGAAAAATCAAGACCAACATTTCCCATTTATTCTTTTCCCCAACAATAATGAAAAGTGGTCTGAAGGCCATGGATAAAGAAGTCTGTATGTGACATAAGAGATTGCTGGAAATTAACTGCAACTTCATAGCAGATGAGGAAAGCTCAAAAGAAAGCTAAAAGAAATACAACCCAAGTTTCCACAAGAATGTGACTCATAGAACAATAAGTGAAAGATGTTGTTACTGTTTAGAAACCTTGTACCTAATGAGGTTCTGGGGGATTTTTTCAGTGCATCTTCTCCACATAAAAAAGCTCTTTTCTCTTTTGAGTAGAAGCAATTCTCATACTGAAAATCTTTTTCTTACGGCATTGTACTGTAATTGATGTCAGCAAAAGGCCAAAATTGGAAAACTCATTTTCTACTTTTGACTTTGATAGGGTTTGTTCTGACTGAAAAGTAAGAATTCACTAATTTTAAGAAGATACATGAATATCATAATGTTTTCATTCAGTTACCAAAAAAATAGCTGCAATGTTTAGTTATATGTAGTGAGAAGAAGCAGCCTAGTACCAAGTAAACTTCTGTTTGCTTTTATTTGGCAATTAGGCTATGATTTTAATTGATTATCCTAGAATAAAATGTACTTAACAGATTTTCAACCTTTGTGTGACTTAAGTAATTCTGAGAATGGTGTTGCTCTCCTAGGTACATGGATTTCTTCCCCACTCCTTCTAATGTCACCACTGACTTCCTCTTTGAGAAAAGTGCCAACTATTTCCATTCTGAGGAAGCTCCTAAGCGAGCTGCTTCCCTCATCCCCAAGGCCAAGATCATCACCATCCTTATTGACCCATCCGATCGGGCGTATTCCTGGTATCAGGTATGCACTTTGAAGAACATGGGCAGGCACAAATCAGGGTTTCCACCTTGAATCTTCTCTATATATCCTTTCAGTATATGTGTATATAAAGGATTTGGATAATACAAGATTTTATTTGTCAGTCAGCGCACAATATATGATCACTCATGGGCTGATGTATCTGCCAACGTAAATCTGAAAATCTTTCAAGGGTTAAAATATCAGAAACCACCTTTTCAAAAGTCTGCCTGTAATATAAATATGTGAAAATACTTACTCAAATAATTTATGTAATCGGCACATTAAAAAACTAGTTTATAGACAGGTATCCAGTTCATGCTCAAAACACAAGATAAAGAAATTTTTGTCAGTAAGACCAAGCAGTTTTGTCTTATTTTCCCAACTTTTGTGGTCTGTAAAGTTCCAGCAATATAACTTCTTTTACAGCATCAGCGATCACATGAAGATCCTGCAGCTCTAAAGTTCAGCTTCTATCAGGTGATCACAGCTGGACCTCGAGCCCCATCTGAGCTTAGAGCTCTCCAGAAGAGATGCCTAGCGCCTGGATGGTACGCTACCCATATTGAAAGATGGCTAACTTACTTCCCACCTTATCAGGTGAATAAGACTGTAACTTGACATCCTAATCTTATGTATCTACTATCCTAAAAGATTACCTTTGTAAAAGTCTTGCCTACTGAATACTGATCCTCAGGTATATCCTAGATACACAAGAGTGTGTTTTAAGACATTGGCTGTGATTCTTCATAGACATGTTCTAAGTAGTTAATTGACATTGCTAGAGCTGTCGTGATTTAACATCTTACAGCTGGGAGCTTCTTCTGCAGAACAAATCAGAACAATAATCTGAAGCTCAGGAAACATCACTGCTTCTTTTTGAACTCTCTTGTACCCTGAACTGCCTTTAACTTACAGCTGGTTTTCATTTGCTCATGCTTTCATCACCCTTTGTCTGGCTTTTCATCAGTGATGTTGAGAAAAAGAGAACCAGGCATGCAGTGCTTTGTGGTCTCTTTAATATCAGATGGTCCTTCTGGCTTCCCAAAAGAAGAATTTAAGGAAAATAAAGGGAAGTTTCTCAATAATATTTCTGCCTACTTGAGTGGTAGCAAGTATCAGTGAACATCATGGGATGTCAGATGGGGTATTGCCCTCCTTGCATGGGTTGAGAAGAGTTTTGGTGTCTGAACACTTTGAGGTGTAAAAAATATATTTTCCATCTGAAATGGGGATTACCACATGGAAATGGATGTGACCTAGTGGTTTTGTAACACCTTAATATTTAAATGCATCAGTGTCTTCACTCTCTTCTTGGTCCTTTCATGCATTAATCTCTCACTGTGTCAACCTCCTTAGGCTATGATCATAGTAGTAAATAATCATGTACCTGTTCAAGAGTTCACACACTATCCCACTGCTGTCCATACTGATTTTTAACACACTTCTGGCACAGTTTGGACCCATAGCAAAAAGCGTCTTGCCAAGCAGTTCCAGAGCACAGCTAGAAAGATAACAAGAACAATTACCACTGGGGAGTGTGGACACAACCAGTTTACAGGTGAGAGAGATTAGCAGCGTGGATCCAGGTCATTCTTTGCCATTTGGCCTTGAGACCAGAAAGCTGTCTCTGATTTGTTTTAGCTAGCAATAAAAATAAAGCCTTTGTGTATACCAGCATGTTTGCCATCTCGGGCATCACCATTTTTTTAGGTGAATGCATGTTTTACCTAACATGACTTTTCTGTAACTGTCAAAGCACTGGGTCGCTTTTGCACACTTTGTTTTTGGAAATTCCTTACACATTGCTGCCCATAACAGTGCATCCACATATCAGAGCCTCTACTGGGAATGATTCATGCACTGAAGCAGTTTGGTGTGTTGGTGCTCCTCATTGTCTACATTTGGTATTTGTCACTGAACCTGACACCACAATGTGTTCTTTGTGTTAAGGCTGTGCCTTTGGGCCTCAAAGGGTGTGTGTTTATGGACCCATGGGTTTCAGTACGGTTGGCACATATGCAACCTAAAAATTGGATCTCCCTGCAAGCTTCTGTTGACATGTAACATACAAGTGATTGGGCTCCTTCTGGCCCTGTGTAAGATCAAGCCTCAAAAGTGCACATCCTCAGTCCTGAACATCATATGATATACAAGACCAGGCACACAGTATCACCTGATCTCCTTGACAGATTTATTTCTGGATTTTTCTGACATGAGCAGTGTGTCTGGCACTACTCCTCACCCAACATTTAAAGATTACTTTGGTTGAGGGAGGTTGGCTGCAATCTGAACCTTCTGTTTATCCAGGACTCGCTTAGCTGAGACAAGTTGGCTGGAGTCTGCACCTTCTGTTTTCCCAGAGAGTGCCAAGGAAGCTCTGGTGCATCTAGCTGGTGTTATTCTCCACATACTCTCTTCTAGGCCAGCCTTACCGACTTCACGAGATACACAGTACTGTAACATCATGATACTCATATGAAATTCTCTACATTATGTTTTCATTAGCTTCTCTCCAAAAGTAATCCATGAATATTGAACAATATGCACTGTATAGATCTTTGCCAGATTTTGCATCCCACAGTGATAGCGAAGAACCAGCCCTGGTAGCCTTATGTTTTCTCTGTAAAAGTACTAGGGATTAACTTGAATTGCAAAAGCAACGATATACAGTATGCCATATCCAAACTAGTTAGCAAGTTCAAGGAACTGCTGAAGCATAGAACAGTTATATAAGACAGACCCCAAATCAGCTCATCTTAAAAGTACAGCCTTATTTTAAAAAATAAGAGCCTTTCTTCACCAAAAGAGCTCTCACCCAGACTAGCAAAAGCTATCTACAATTTTTAATGCTGTATAAACTTGAGGGTCTCTACACATATGACTGAAGTCTTAATGTCCATTAGGAAGTCATCAGGCATACAGTAAGTGGTAGAAGTAGCAACAGGAATAGGTAAGGTTCACCTCTTCATTAGAAAAGTGTTAGCAGCACACTTGTCTTGCATGGTAAGACTCTGCAAATCTCAGAGTACTTTACAAATTTGGTGTTCAGATCTTTAAAATTTTGATTGGCTTAGATTTTTATAAGTCATACAGAAAGTCCTCTTTGGTCTGGCCACCACGACAGATCTCTAAAAGTTCAGGAAACTCATGTCTCTTAAGTTAGTTTCTCAGCCACAACTGATGGCTTCAATGCAGTCATATAGAAGAAAAGCAGACCTAGCATGACAAGCTCCCTCATGAGCCAAAAGACATGCTCATGCACCAGCCCTGTAGGAAATGAAGCTGATTTTGCAACAGCCATCATTTAATGGCCAGTCTGAAGCTGAAGGACTCAAGCTGTTTCTAAGCTGTTCTCTTCTCCCAACTGTCTTTCTTGCTCCTCTTCCACCATGGTGACTTCTAGATACAAAGTAAGAAAGGTATAGTGAGAGAACAGGGACTCAGACAATCTCTACAGCTGTCAACAGTGTTACAGTAAAATGATCAATACTTTGTAAAGCGACACAAAATACTTCATCTGTAGTATTTTCAATATATATGAATCTATCTACTTTGTAAAAATTACACTATTTAATTTTTCAACTTTACCAATACATAAAATGCCTTGGATTTTGAGGAATTTCATGAAATTACATCTTCCTGAAATCAGGATATGGATAAATCAGTACAAGTAAGGAAAAATTTTGCCTCAGTTCCTTAGAACCTCCCTGAAGGTTGAAAGGGAACATTTTTTGTTACCTGCTCCCTGAGAATGTCAGGAATTTAAATTAATTTCCACTGATAAAGCTTTTTCTTATGTGTCTTTTTTGGGGTGGCAGAAGTGGAAATGGCACAGATAGTTATCTCTACATGTTTTTTTACATAGTGAAGGAAAAAACCCCTCACTCCTTTCAGATGGAATTATTCCCTGTTTAGGATGATTTTTGACCTCTGTGCAAATGAAGCACTTAAGGCCTATTTTCAAAGCTTATGTCTTAGTAAAGCAGGGAGTTCATTTTTGGACTTAGGCAGTCATCGTGCATCTGATTGCAAAGACTTCTGGAATGAGCTACTGCTTTCTGAACAGCCTGATATTTCTACTAATCCACATCTCTAAATCTACATGCTATATATGGGTAATTCCAAAGAGTGATTTTTCAAAAGAAATTTTCTCCCGTTTGATTATGTTCTGAAACCTGATAATCTTGCAGACCTCTAGGTTTTATCCAGTCCTAGAAGCAATCCATATGATTTTAGCCTCTCTGCTTGCATGGAAATGTAAAAACAAGCTTCAGCACTGCTTGCAGAAGGTGATTGTTGAGCTATCTGCAAATCTATTTCCCCTCTCCTTTTCATCACTAAAGGACAATGGAAAAAGTGGAGGTGTTTCCATCACAGGAAATGAATGCTTCATTAATTCATTTGGGACCTTCTTTCTCTTCCAAGTCTTAAAGACACAAACTTGCTGCACCATCAGTGGGTCATTTGGGCATGGCAGCACATTTGATAAAATTCTTAGATAGTGTCTGTTTCTCTGAAGACTGACCTTCAGGTAAAAGGGTGGCCCTTTCTGAAGTAGCCTACTGTGAGTGTGTATATGGTCAAGCACGTGAAATGAAGGAAAAGAAATTACCTACACATTCTGTACCTATGTATATCCCTGCCTTAGGGTCCTCATAACATCTGCCTTTATTCCTGTTCTCAAAGACCTTTTTTTCATACAATTTTGTATTGTTGTATGGGTTTAGAAGTAAGGCATTTCACCTAACATCTACTTACTGGTTTCTGTCTTTCTGGTCATTTCTAGTGTCAAGCTTTTCAACATTACTGTAACATATATATGTATATGTTTGTGTCTATGAGAATTAAAGGTTATTTCTCTAGACATTAATACCTTTTTTTCTTGGCCAGACAAGTCTCACTCAATTTCCTGCCAATATTCTTATTTCTTATCTTTCTAGATTCTTCACAGATATTTCTCTGTCACAACAGCTTTCAATGTAATATCATTTCAGATTTAATTAACATGCCATTTACCCTGCTCCCAGGTCATTAATGATGATGACAATTAAAACTGGACCAATTATCATTCTCTGGGGCAGTACCCTCCATATAATGAATGAGTTTGACAGAGGTGGAAGTTTCAGTTTGAAGCCTGAAATAATGAATTTTAAATTAAACTTCCATTTATTTTATTTGTTGTAGTTGCTAATTATTGATGGACAGCAGCTGAGAACTGACCCGTCTACCGTAATGGATGAAGTACAGAAATTTCTGGGAGTCTCTCCTCATTATAATTACTCTGAAGCCCTAACGTGAGTTAATCACCATTTTCACATGTTCCTACATTCCTAAAATAGCAGCTATTCCTAAAATAGCAGCTATTCCTAAAATAGCAGCTATTCCTAAAATAGCAGCTAGTCTATAAGCAAGCTCACTGCAAAATAAAGCCTCCCATACTTTTTTTAGCTGTCAGTGAGATATATTCTTCAGTGTCTGCAAAGAACACAATTCAGGGTTAGATTTTCTGTGAATTATCCACTGAGCCACTCAGTGTGGAGTTTGACTGTTACAGAAGTACACCCCTGATAAACGGACAAAGTTGGTATTGTTTTGTGAGAATTGCATATGAATTTTGGATGAATCGCAAGGAATTTTATTTCTGTAAGTGGAACATGGAATGCTGACATGCATAACCATAAGGGAAGGGGAATGAGTTTCTCTTTATTTTTGACATTAGGTGCAAGACAGGTTAAGTGGTATCAGTCGGGAATGTAACATCCACTCTGTACATCATAAATACACATGTACACAAATCCTTTGGGTTTTGACATTTAGATTTGGTTGGCCTTAAAATAAGACCATAAACTCAGGTTTACTTTTTTGAGTCTTCATTCTAAACTTGGGAGATGCATCCTCCTTACAGTATCTCACAGCCTTTACATAAAATATTTGTTTCAGATTCGATTCACATAAAGGTTTCTGGTGTCAGCTCCTGGAAGAAGGAAAAACAAAGTGTCTTGGAAAGAGCAAAGGTAGAAAATACCCTCCTATGGATTCTGAGGTAAACCATTATGATCATTGACATTATACAGGGATTCATTTGCCACATATGGGACACCACATGGACAAAATCATAAGGAGGGAAAGAAGACAAAATTAAGTAGACATTAATTATTTGACTACCTTTCTCTGCAAATTAAACATTTAAGATACTGTGGAGTGCATAAACTTTTTCAGTTCTTTATTTCAAATGTGAAGAATTTAAGTCATTAAAAAAACTTTTAAAATGTGGTATCCCTTAGAAAAATAAACTTGGCACCCTTAAAGTTCCCTGAAATTCACTTGCAAACCTGTCCCCTTTACTTAATTGACTTATGCAGCAGAGGTTCCACAGTGCATGATGCTTTCTCATTCATAATCAGGTATGTGCATTTGTGTCTGGTCCCTTGTCTTTGAGAGTAGTTAGACCATGACAAGTACTGCAGACTCTCATATAATCTGGTTTTAAGAGAGGTTAGGTTCTGTTTCTACGAATTTTATTAATACTTTCGCCAGACAAATGCTCAAATAAAAAACTTGCATCAGATCAACTGCTGCAGCCTGTACCCAGTGGCAGTTTAGTCTCCTATTCTAGCTGTAACTTTCACATTTATTCTCTCCTGTATTCTCATTTCATTTAGCCTGACTAAAACACAAGTAAAAACTTACAGTTTGAACATCGGTATTAATGTGGCAAGTAAGCCAGGAATTTTTTCTCACAGTATTTATATGATGAGTAACTTTACATCTATAGAATCATACTGATGTAAAATCACTGGGTGAGAAGGCTTTTGGCCAGAGATCTGACAATACTGTGTTTGTTTATTGGTGTATTTTTCAACTCTAAATACTCATGAAAATGGGGTTACTGATTGATATATGCCTACATACAAAGATATTTTAGAACAATTGGTTTCAATCACACTTCAGTAAATTCAAAGTAACTGCATCAGCTTTAGTGTGATTCTTAATTTACATGACTATCTGAGAGTAGATTCAGATCCTTTGCCTTGACTTCCATGTTTGTTTTGCATAACCGTTGTTTCTCTTGAAATTACCTTTTACAGTTCAGCTCCTAACCGAAGAGCTTAAACTTGCATGCAGTAGGTAGCATAAAACAATATAAAATGCATAAGATAAAGTTTTGACACAGGTAAAACAAACTTTGAAACCTAGAATTCACAGCACCTTTAGTACAGCATTTTATTAAATAAAAATATCTCCTTTTTTATCCATCAGTGCAGGGCTTTTCTGTCAAGCTACTACAGAGATCACAATGTGGAACTGTCAAAACTTCTACACAAATTGGGACAACCCCTGCCATCGTGGCTGAGACAGGAACTACAGAAAGTAAGATAGCATTGAAAAAAGGCTTTTTGAAATCTCTCTTCCACGCTTCAGTCATCATGCCTAAGTCTCCAGTAGCTACCAGAAGGTCTTGTAAGATATACCTCTTCAAAAATGAGTAAAAGATAGAAATTATTTCCATATGCTGGCATGTGGATTGTGAAAATACATGTGTTTCTTAGAGCTCTGGTGGGCCAAAACTTTCTCATAAACATTTCTGGCCCTGTGGACTTGTGGACTACTGTGCACATACATGGAAGTTATTTGCAACTGGTATAAGCTTCAGAGATACACGACCTATCCAATTTCACGGTAAATATTTACCTTATTATATATCAGTTTAAAAGTATTGTGTCTCATGTAGGTTCTGTAGCCCATTGTTTGACAGTTTTTCTTACTATTTGATTATTGCCTCGCATAAAATAAGAAAACTTAATGTAGCACAAAATGCCAAGTGTACTTCTGCCTTTGCTAATACGCAAAGTATATACTAACAAGGGTGAGAAGTACTGTTATCATATATGATTTAAAATACACAAAGCAAAATCTGGAAGCCACAGGCAAAAGCAGTGTAGGAAAAAACAAACACACACACAAACCATTATCTATGATTATAGCCTGTAACAACAAACCCTTAGAAAGTGGTAAGGGCGTTTGTCTATAATTACTATGTTTGATTTTGTACTAACTGAAATGACAAAATACAGAATATAGTCATTATCTGAAAAGAAATTTAATTGGACATGTGAAGCACAAAAGTCGCAGTATAAACTTTATGAGCAGTATTATACTTCAACAGTTGTGAACCAAATTGAAGCAGTGCAATGAACAGGCTTTCACTCCTGACTTCTGTGAGCAGTCAGATCTGGATACTGCACTCAGGGCTTACAGCGCTGTGAATCAGGAGTGATTCCACTGAAATGCACTAAAAACTCATAAAGAGCAGAAACAGAACCATACTTAGATCGCCTTAATTTGCACCACTATTTTTTCCTCAATTTATTTGCCTTCAATCTATGCTTTGTGTATTCCAAGATTCCTCAACCTGATCAAAATCGTAGCATATTTCAGTAACCTTCAGTTTATGTCAGCTGCAAAAATCTATCAGATTTTCAGATTAAAATAGAGGTTCTGGATCCAGACATTTTAAACATGTTTGGTGTTCTATACTAGGAATAAGCTTTAGGGGGAAAAAAACAAACACAGTTGTGTAATCATGGTAGAAAATTACACTCTAATCATGGAAAACAAAAAAATATCCAGCCTTACATTTATGTGATACATTTCAATGGTACATCTCGCAATGCATCAGTTTAGATGTGAGATAAAGTCTAATTAATTGTACTTAGAAGCTGAGAGAGAAAAATCAATGAAAACTTCAGCTGAGTATGGCCTTAATGCTTCTCCACTGAACTTTGGCTCTGAGTGTTTCTAAAGGCATGAAGAGGTAGTGAAAACAAAAGAGAACTACAGTACTAACTAAATGCAATGCTTTTTACAGTAGCTCTATAATGTTGTCATAATTTGTTTTAGGGTGAATAGTTAAAAACATGCATCAAATGGTGGAAAAACTTTCTATGTCTCAGTGCTGTTTTACGACATTTATGTAATCATATAATTTAACTTTCAAGGTAATGGAATGGAAACCAGTCTGTTATTCCCTAAATAGAAAGCAGATGTTGAAATCCTTACTGTACCTCTAACTGGTAATCTTTATTATTTATTGATTTTGTCTATGTAATACGTGGTTTTGATAGGCCTGTAAAGAAAAAATCTAGACAAATTTGCTGTATATAACAATATTCTTTACGCAGCACATTTTTGCTAAGGGAATATGCATGATTAATGATGAGGACCTACTAGAGTAGACATTTTTAAAGATGAACATCTTTATTATTTATTAGACAGAATGAGAATTTTCATTTCACTTTAAATATTCACTGTCATATGGATTTGTCCCAAAAGCTGACTTGTCTTAAAATACTTCTTATTTGATAAAAGAAACACTCTGGATTCTGAACATCTGTAAGAGCAAATACTCTGCATGCTGTGGACAGCTCATATGTCCTGCAAGGATCTATATGGATTTCTTAAAACTAAATTGAATAACTGGAGAAAATACCTGGGGTTTTTGTCCTGGTATGATTGATTTTACCCTTGATATAACCTGATAAGATATCACTCAAACATTTATTTAAAATCCACAGTGATTGCATGAAGCTCCTGTTTTGTGCACTGCTGCCTCAGTTACTTCATGTTCTTCAGTGCATCAATTATAAAACAGAAGAAAATAGGAAAAATCTTGGGTACTATCAAGTGCCTTAAGTTTTCATGGTGAGAGGACCCTCTGCATAGAAATTCAAGTGAATTCAAGTGCCTCCTATGTGCAGGAGGAATGGGCTTCAGCCACATTCATAGTTCATTCTTTGTGTTCAAGAAATCCCTTTTCTGTCTTCTTTCTCTGGGAAATCAAAGCCCCCACAGAATGAGAACGAGTGGGCAGTCAAGGACAGAGTGGTGATAGGGACATGCCTATCAGTTGCATTGTCCCTCCAGAAATTTTACAGCAGACTAGGTGACATGTCTCAGATCTGTGGACTACTTCTGTGAAGTCCTCTCTGAGGTACAGCAAGGAGCCCCCTACAACTGTTGGTGATCTGGTAAAAGAGCCCAACTACAGTCACCATGCAGCACAGGGAGGATAAGCCCCCCACATGCATGGCATTAGCCTTGGGTGGACTAGGCTTGGTCTGGCAACTAAACACAAAGCTCCACCTCCAGGAAGGAATGCCATGGTGGCTCTCAAGTGCTGATGAGGAACAGCAGGGTGGAGCTCTCTTATTGTCCCAGTGCCCTTCCTAAGGGGGGAACTAGGAACAAAATGAATGAGTTCCTAGGCATATCTACAGTGGATTCTTGTAGTAACTTTACCTGAATCAATACTTACAAGCAAAGTAGTTCAACCTTTTGGTCCTGGAACTGTGCATCTGAAAGGGCATGATCTTGAATGAGCCTAAGTCAAAGCTCCTGTTGAGATGGAGCTGTTAAGCGCTAGCATTTTTTTAGAAAAGGTGCTGCAGGATTAGCTTCTTGTACACTAGGTGGGCTAGTCTCAGGCAGAGAATCAATAGAGAAGTAAAGGCAAACTGCTGGAGCTCTTTGCAGTTCTGAATTTCTGATATTCACTTATTACTTGCTTATAGAAAGATGGTATGAAGCCAATTTTGTTTTTCTCCAGAACCATTCTATTTAAATATGTCCTTACATTTAAGAGGAGACTTTAAAAAACAGAATGACTTTTAATGTGCATACTGCTTGGTGAAGAATGGAAGAGTGTGAGCAAAGCATGCAGACAACAGCTAGATGTGTTATTCCCCAAATCATAGGATGCACATGAGTACAGCTGAGTAAGCAGTCATACAACATGAATTATCTGACAAAGTTTAACCTCTTCTATTCACATCTTACCTACAATCAGTGTTTGATTTCCAGAAACAGACTATCAATATTAACACTTAAAAAACACTGATTCGTTACAATTAATTTATATTTGCTAATCAAAGTTAGATGTTTTATAGTGGTTGGTAACACAGCCATGGTTTCTTTTCCCCTGGTAGATAACTGCACAAGCAATTTCTTTAACAAATGCTTGATTATGTGAGCTTCACATCTATTTTCATAAATATGATTCTGAAATTTGCTTTCTGCAGACATCTGTGCCATTTAAAATCAGTATGTGATTTTGAGCAGAAAGTGACCATTAGGGGGGTTGTAAACACAGAGCCTGATATGAAATCACTTAATTATTTGAGCAAACATTCCTGAAAATACTGTGATACTTTCCCAGTTCTACTTGTGCAGAAAGAATTAGTTTCAATGATTTGCAGACTATCTTGTACAGAATATCCTTTTTCATTGCTTAAAAATGTGAAACTTCCTCAGGAAGAAATTAAATAGATATTTCAATGTTTATAGATGTAATACTCTTGTCATTCACATTGAATGAAAATTGCTGGAAACATTTTTCTCAAAGTTTTTTAAAATAAAAAATAGATATTATTCTGATAGTGGCATGGTATCTGAAGTGCAACAATAAACTCTGATAAGAAAATGTAGGTCTGTGTGGAAGTGATTTTTATGTTCACAAAAGTTGTCCTTTTCCAGGTTTGTTAGCAGATATTGCAGCTTGACACTGATCTACAACACAATCCAGGAGCATGGGAACAGCATGATATGTTTTCAGAAATGAAAAATATTGCTTACTGTCTCTGTGAGTGAATATTACTGCACTATGCAGCTGCTCTTTTTACTGCTTTTGCTTCCTGCTTACTTTTTATTTCTTGTGCCAGAAATTGCTAATGTGCTGTAGAAACATTTCCAGAGCTTGCTATTTTTAAGATAACAAGCAGACTTTATTCAAATTATTTGCCTTGGGGATTCAATAGTTGTGCCAATGCATCAGCCTTCACAGACATAAGAAAACCTCTCTTAGGAGAAACTTCTAAAGATGGTATGAATGTCCAAAGGAAAATTCACTGTTATCAAGAAATTCAGAACAGAATAGAAAAGTACACTATCTAGCTGGGCAAAAGCTGCTTCATATCTTCATAGAGGTGTAGAAAGTAGGAAACCTATGTTAACAGAATATTCCATTCACTACAGACAAATGATGCAACCTATAATTTAGAAGTTACACTGCTTTTTTAATACCCATCTCTATAATCTCTAAGAATAACTAAAGTGGAACAGTGAAGTAATAACAGGAAGGTACTAAGCAAAGGAAAAAGATCTTTGTTACAAATAACACCTGCCTGACTTCTGTCTCCAATTTTTGTGCTTTCCTTTAATGTTTCTTTTCAGTTCTTCCAGTCTCAAAATCCTTAGAGCTCGAAGGCAAAAGGCACTTTTTTGTCTCTGTAGGACCACATGGATGAAGAAAGCACAACAGTCAGCATCACAGGAAAGATCACAGGAACAGCAAAGTAATTAACAGCTGAAACCAAGGGCTAGGGAAACGTGAATGGAGGAGAAATTTAGACAAATAAAGGGTGATAGATTTGAAAAGCATATAGTGAGCTTAAGTCTTCACTGCTCTGTTTTCTGTCAGGTTACTTCTTTCTTTCTTTTTTAATACAGTATGTTTTTTCTTAATTTCCCTTTTTCAGTTCTGATCCTCTCTCTTAAGAAAGTCAGTTGGGAAATAATGCTCTCATACTTCTAATTGCTCGTATGTCTGTCTTGACTAGGAGAGCTGTCAGACTAGTAGTGCAAGGTCACTATCAGATCTCTTCAGAGGATATGACATGGACGTGGTTTAGTTCAACCATGATGTAGGGGCTTGGTTCAAAGTTACTAGTTCAAATCCTGTAATCTCTGTTATTGAGGAGATCAGAGAAATGAGCTCCTTTCTTCAAAATCTTACAATTATCTCATCAAGACTGTCTATCCTAAGTAAAGCTCCTTTCTTCAGCTAAATTCTGAACGAATTTACTCCTGTACAAAAAAAAAAACAAACAAAAAAACCCAAACATTTTTTGCATGAGTTTTTATACAAACACAGTACATACATTTTAGCTATAGATCTCTGTCTGGAAGGAAAACATGGGCTAAAGGCAGGAGCCAGCTCTTTTATGCACATGATGGAGTGAAATTAAAATTCCTAAACACAAACAGTGCAAGGTCAGAACAGCTGAGGTTTAGCTTATGGCACAGGGAAGGGCTGCAGTTTGTCTCTGCACTTCTGTACAATCTTAGCAGGAGTTTCATTATTCCACAACACTGGCTAATAGTTTGAAGCAGTAGTGTTACATCATCACCATTGAAAATGATGAAAACCACCTAATGTGATAGATATGCCTTAAATAATTTCCTATCTTTTCCATGGAAAAAGAGGTAAGAAATGTGTATACTAAAATATGAGCCAAAAGGCAGCTTCCTGCACTACACGAGTCATCACTTCCAGCTTCTTCTTCAAAATCTAACAATTCAAATACAGAATCATCCTGCTGTAGCTGACTGAGCCACATTTTCTGTCCCCTGGCTGGGTCAGTTCATTGGCATCTGGCCTGCAAAAGCCAAAATCGCTTGCCTCATCTTTCCAGTACGCCCATGCACAGAACAGAAACTCACCTTTTGAGGTGCAGCCTTTGCCAGAGAGCAGCTTTTGCAGCCTGACTGCCCTTCACTGCACTGACATGGGGGCTGCCGCCTGTGGCTGTCTCCCTTCCTAGGCATGGAAGAGCAGCTCCTTGCTGATTGGCATAACTTTTACCGTCTTGTGGGTATTAGTCGTTGACTGTAGCAAGTAACAGGCCGAGTCGGCCGAGATGGTTGGCGCCGTGGGACTGGCTGTCTACGCTTCTTGTGTTTTTTTGTTTGGTTGGTCTTCTGTTTTCTCCCTTATTTTCTCAGGAAGCCGTTAGAGCGTAGTCTTTAAACGTGTTCTCTCCTTTTTCTTAGGAGTGCAGAAGCTGCATCTGTTGCCGTTAAAGATCTTCCCCCAAAAAAGGATGTGCCTGGGTATGTGCTACGTAATAAACTCTTAGAAGTGAGATTTTGGGCGGGAATAATACCGATTCGATAATTTATGTTTAGCGACTGAACTACGGAGACTTGCTTGCTGAAATCAAAGTATAAGCTTGATGTTTTGTTTCTAAGGCATGTTTTATTTGTACGTGTGTTTTATTGGCAGAAAAATACAACTGAGTGCATAAATTAGCGTGACTAGGAAGAATTGAGCTTGGGCGTAGAAATAATATCTAGGAATAGCGGATTATGATAAAACGCACATTGCCAGTACTTACGCCTGCCAAACTATAGGCATCTGAACCCACAGATGTTTCGGGGATGTCTGCACAAGGAGAATGTCTTTTTCAATAAGTACGTTTCTGATTTAATGTAGGGAGTACTAAGAGTAATCTGCAACTGCAAGAGCAGAGTAAGATGTCAAGTTGATACCAGTACTTCTGTTTTAGAGTAGTTTACAGCTCTGAGCAGAGCATGGTACCGTTCAATAATGTTTGCTGTCTTGTATGTGTTTCTGGTAGCGATATTAAACTGCCTCAAACTTGTTTTTACAGGGGAAAAACACTCTTGAGTTGTGATGACAGAAGAAGATGAGGCTAAATTCCACATGTGAATTCTAGAAGTAGCTGACTAGAACTTTAATTTTTACTTAGGGGAGGGTGGATCTGTCTTCTGGAATTGATGCCTTTTGTGAGCAATATTATTTATGGTTATCAAGCAGCGCTAGCAAAAACTGATTTTAGGCTAGGTCTTAATCTCACTTTAGACAACAGAAATTAATAAAGTTCAGACTTCCAGCCCAAATGAGAGATTCTGCAGTCCACCTCTCAGCTCCACAAGGAGCAGCTGGAGTGTAGGTTAGTGCGCCTAAAATTAGCTTTGACTGCTTATATACAAATAAAAGAGTTAAGACGACTAGCTCATTTTGTGCTGCTTTCAGGGATCTCCTGCTGCTATTTTTAGGCTGTCACCAAGTCTTAAGCAGTTCCAGTAATTCTCTTGGTGGTTTAGTGGCTGTGCTGTGCTCTGTCATGTGGCTGACCATGCTGCAGTGTTAAGTCCGATGACACACACCTTTGGTGTTGTCTCGTCTGCTGTTCAGGTGTGTTAGAATGGTTGTTGCAAGGAGTATATGTGTACTGCATGAGCTGAAGGTAAGTTTGTGAAGTCTGGAAAATGAATGTAAAACACAGAGTCATAATTTTAGTATATATGCCAATGTAAAGCATTCAGATGTATCAAAAAGTTAATAAAGAGATATTGATTATCACTGCAAGTGTCGCTTCTTCCTTAAAAGACTACTCAACCAGGACTAGATCGGCATGTGTTCTTTGGAGTTACTGATACATGCCACACCTGCCTGTTGTGGGGATGGGTACAGCTTTTGGTAGCAGGGCCTTAAATTTATGACTATGGTTACAGGACAAAGGAGTGACTCTAGCTGATGCATTGTCTGGGAGCCATTCCGCAAGTTGCATAATTTTAATCAGAGGTTACTGCTGTGGGGGAGAAACAGTGGCTTCACATGCAGCTGCTTTTTCACTTTTAGTTGCTGAGGGATTTTTTTATTTAAGCCATGTTCAGGAAAAGAATACATGGAGCTCCAGTAGATGATGCAGAATCAGACAAGATACAGGTTTTACTTGCAAGTAAATGTACTGTCTTAGCTAATACCAGCTGTACTGGCACAGTCTTGTGGAATATCTTCCAATTAATATGGATGTTTTTTGCAAGTCTTTGCAAACTGAAAAGTTGAGGAAGGAGGGCTTTGAAAGGGCTAGGAAATAAAAATCTGTGAAGCTAGAGTGAGATCACTAGGCAGTGTAATTACTGCTAAGTCCTTTGCAGCTGAGGGGGGATTCGTATTTGAAGTGAATGGGGGTGGAATTCTGGACTTTAATTGCAACATGGATTAGATCTGAGGAAATTACTTCGGATGGACATGTTAATCACACTTTGGAATAGACTGGTAGGGAGATTAGGGAGCTGTCATAGGAAACTTTTTTTCTCCTAGCATGTACTTTTCCTGCTATTGCAAAAGTATAGCTGAATGTATATTCTATGTGGAGCTATGATAAGTGATACTGCACCTGTTTAATTGGCGGTGTGTGATTACACTTTGCTTTTAAACAACTCTGTATACAACCCTATCATATGACATCTTTACTGCTTAGGATTCCCAGTTCTGTGCCTGCCATGCCTGTTAGCCAACAGTCCTGAGCATGTACTATGAATTACCTTTTCTCCAGGAAGAGTGAACTTCTGTAGTAACCTTAGTGCTTTTAGAAAGTAAGTTAACACATCTATTCTACAAGGGCAGTTACTTGCTTATCTTACAAAGGAAATGCTAGGCAGGCAGCCCAGAGAGCTGCTGCTGTCCCAGGGACAGTGTGGGCAGGAAAGTGCTACTACTGCCTGTGAGTGTGGTTGCTGTTCTGACGGGCACCCTGATGCAAAGTGGCTTCCTTAGGTTTCTAGATAATTTTTTTATGACTGGCTTTGATCCCATGAAGAAAAACGGGTGTAGGCAAATGAATAGGAAGAAGCAGGAGCAGGGTTGAGGATCTCTTTCTCCTTGGATCTGGAGAAAGCATTAGAACAACATGAACATGGAGCACAAAACTTAAAAATATGACATAAAAATCTGGAGAGAAGCATTTTTCTTTTGTCACAAACAATACTGAAAAATTCAGACTTTCTGGTGTTGGCTTTCAGCTACTGCATGGCATCTGGTCATCTGAGGTGTTACTCCAATACCCTTGAATTTCAACTTTTGCTTTGATCAGACAGTAGCAGCCTTTTTAATCTTTTAACAACTTCAGTGCATAACCAAAGGGGCTTTTTTTTACAAGTTGCCCTTTGCGCCTCCTATAACAGAGGATGCTTTTGTGTAAAACTAATTTAGAGGACCACGTAGCTGTTCTTCTAGTCCATTGTGTGAGACAAGTGATGAGGGCACTGATACTTCCACCTGAATAAACTGGCCTGGTGGCTTCTTCTAATCTGCTGGTTAGCTATGTTAACATTCAATTTTGAGCTCTTCACCAAATATTTAGCACTTAGAAAGATAAAACAGTGGGTTTGAATTGAGAAGAAAAAAACTGATTTTCAAGATCATGGTCAGATACAAAAGTATGAACTATAATGTTTGCTGTAGGTATCTCTTACTAGTTTTGAGTGCTTAGTGAGGTTACATAACCTTTCCTATGACTGAAGCTTTCCATGAGCATCCAGTCACATGAGGGAAGGTAGTACAATATTACTACATTACTTGAGAACAACAGGTATTCTTACAAGATGTGTCTTTCTCGTTTCCATGTGGCTTAGGATGGCTTGTTTTTCATGATTTCTCTTGAAACTTAATTCTCAGTTCCCAAACAACTGTTTTTCTATCTTTGCAATTTATTCCTGGTGCATCTTCGCTCTTACCTTTGTAGATGCTCCTTATTCTTCTGCACCCTGTTCCATCCGCAGTTTGTGGTTGCTCAGTGTTGCATTTGCAGGTGGTTACGTGGTCAGTTTCTGTGTTCCATGCTAAATAAATGGAATAGGAATTACTACATGTGAGCAACTATCTAATGTGTATGAGGTAAGTTTGGTCTCTGCTACCTTAGTTAACTGCATTTGCTGTTAGCCAGCAGCTTGGAACACAAAAACCATTTTTCTTTCCTGATACTACAAACTTACTATTTTACAGATGGATTTTTCTACTGGGATCTACTTGAGCCTAATTGTTTTAGCCGCCTTGTATGTTATGATCTGATTGCCACTCTGAAACTGTAACAACATTAAAATCTTCTTGAGTACAAATATTCTAGCACTCATTCAAAAGCATGCAATAGTTGCAACAACATTGAAAAGCATGGAGAGCATTGATTCAGGGCTGACTTTTTGTCAAATACAAACTTTTATAGTGCTGTGAATTTTTCTAGAAGTAAGATGCTGAGGTTATAGATACTCTATATATAATGGTCTAAATATAGGATCTTGGTGTATCTGTTGTTTAAGTGCCTCTTTACTTTGGGAAGTTATTCATGGTTGAGATAAATGCATGTTAAATAGACCTTGTGTGTCTGTTGCAGTAATGCTTCTGTTCTTCATTTTTGATGTAGTTACCTGGAAAATGGACAAAACCTTGGGAAGTTCAGAAGGACTACATCTAACTATAAGTCTTCGTAATGATGGTGAACTTGAATAAGATCAGTGTTTAAGGTTATCTAATAGAAGTGCTGAGTGTTTACTTATTTTATGCTGACATTAACACTGGCTAACCTGCTTAATACAAAAAACCATTAGCATGGGCTTAAGAGCAGGTTTTTCTACCACCTTGTATGTATTCAAAACGTTGAACAATGATGAGAGCAGCAAGGATCAAAAATATTCTTAAGCAGTTTTAAAAGTGTAGGGTAGACTTATTTATGACAACCTAACTGGTATAAGTTAAAGCGCACAAAGGACTAGGAATTCCATCTACAGAACAAACTTCAGCCTCTGAGAAAATTCTTCAAAGCATCTAAGCTTTGGGCCAAATATTTTCAAGAACACCATTTTTCACTTCAGCTCAAGTGAAGTTCACTGAGATGAGTTCCTATAGTATCTATTTACACATTAATCCTGTGGGTAACGTACAGAAGTTGTAGTCAGTGTGGCAGTTTTTATTGTACACATTTACATCAGGCTCATTGAACAAAAATTAAAATGGCATTAACATAAGGACAATTTTCCATGTTAGAAACTGAAAAGGCATGCTCTCTGAATGAAAATGGTAGTGCAACATTTTAAAAGCTAATAAAGCATCCTATTAAAAGAGCAAAACTAATTAACTACTGTACTAAATCTAAATGTTGCTACACTTAGTACACAGACCTGACTTTTTTTCCCCAAGTATTGTATTTCTGTGGTGCAGTTTCTAAAAGAAAATTGTTTCCCCTGTGTACAGCACATGTATTGCACTATATAGCCTATTTCACCACAAGTCTCAAAATAATGGGTCTTGTATAGCAAAGCTTTGATGGTACATTTTGACAGATTTACTTCCCCTTTAAAAGGGCTATGTATAAGTAAAAATGTAAAATTATTTTAAAGCTTACTAACAGAATGTTTCACATAGGCCTAACGGTAGGTGGTCACAATACTATGATTTTTGACATGTTTTTAAATAAAATTTCACACTATTTCAAATAGCATGGAATTACAGAAAACTAAAATATATTAAAGCACCTTGTGTACTAGTTTAGCACCAGTTCCAACAAGATATTTGAACTAGTCATGACCCTCGAAAACTAAGTTTGAGGTTGGGGGAAAAATAAGGTCCAAGTCTTCAATCGCATGGGCTTCTTGCAATATCATCACCACTTCTGTCTGCAAATTGAGTTGTCTTGGATATTTGTTACAACACCAGAGAGACACAGAACCATATAGAAATCAATGATTGCCCACTTACAACATGACTAGAAGCATCCCACATTGTTCACAAAAGGCCACACAACAGTGTAGTAGCCAGAGTGTTTGGGGATAGGAAACACAGGAAAAATGGTCACTGGTAGTCACAGTTTGCACAATCACTATATGGTGACATACATCTGCCACACTTGGCATGGAGTGTTTCATGGCCCACAGAGCTTTCATTTCATCTTTTAAGAAGCATGTTTGTTAATGCAATACGGAGAGCACACTTGCATGTAATCAGAATGGCCTTTGTCAGGGGCTGTAGAGGTAGCACTGGACTTCCCTGTCTCCCTCTTGACTGTAGTTAGTCACAGCAATTTTCAAGGCCGATACCCATTAGCATTGCATGAACGTGGGGATTACTTTGTGTGGCAAGTTTATTGGGGTGGCCCTTTCTAAAAGGATAGTAAGTAGGTTTATATTTGTCTTGTACATCAAGAGTACCTTTTTATCAGTGCATTTTTATAATAAACAAGGTTTTCATAGTGTGGGAAACGGTATTTGTAATAGGAATTAAATGGAATCAAGATGTGACAATACTTTAGAAGTCACTGAAAACTATCTATCTCACCTTTTCTGCAAGACCAGTCTGAACCAGTTTTGCAACTAAGCAGGAGAGAGTTGTCTAAATATTATCTTGTAGAAAATAGTAGTTTAAGACTTTATAGACCTTTTCAGGCAAGTTTTTTGCTCAACATCTCCAGTATTTGCACTGTACATACTTAAAACTTTCTCTTGTAGGATTGACAGAGGTTCTTAGCGTTACTTGAGTAAAGCCCCTCCGAAATCAGCAATGAGAAGTTAGAGATGTTTGTCTGTTAGTCTGATACTGTACTGACAGCTAGTGGTAAATAGGAAAGCTAAATTCTCTCTGAAATGCTGTAAGTAACAAAGATTATTAATTTCAGAAAGAAGACATTTATCTAGGGGAAAGAAAATAAGTAATTTGTTTTTGATGTAGCTCTTGCAGCTGTGCAGGATGTCTGTGCCAGAACTTAACTTCCAGTGTACTACCTGTTTTACTTGGGAGTGTAATTTATGCACACTAAGCTGTGAGAACATTTATCAGATTAGCTGGGAAACTGTTTATTGACAATTATTTTTACCTTCTAACTTTTAATTCGTAGTCAGAATTACTTAGCAAGAATGAACATGCTAATGGTTACATTAGCTAATGAAACACGAGTCAAAATTAGAGGGCTAAGTGTAAGATCATAGGAATAACAGGAAAACAGTCAACAACTCATTAAATAAAGTAGACTGAAGATTAATTTTGAGATCTGTAATTAATTCCAAAGAAGCTTGGCGCATCAATAGCTTGGAGCTACCACAGTCTTCCTGTGGTCAGTGAATCTCACCCTGAACTCTCCAGCTGTTCTGCTCCAGTGTTACTCTAAGCTGGCTATCACTTTTCCCTTATTTTAGATACATGGTAACTTGTTCGTGCAATATATAAACTTCCTTAACACCAGGGATTTTGTTTGGATAGTAATCCCTACCTGGGAAGGTTATGTGTATACAGCTTGGATTTAACAAAAAGAAAAACACATGAATCAGGAAAATGTGTCTGTTTCCACCCACTGTGGGCCCCAGCTGTGCACTGTCTGTGCCTTTCAGGTTGTCCTGCCTCAAACTTTATTAACAAAGTTTGGTTTTCATTACGGACATTCATAATTTGGTCACACTTTTTATCCAGGGTACAAAAGATGATACTTTTGTGTAGACACCTGGAGAATCTTTCACTCCACAGCCATAGCCCCAGGAGGTCACACCATACACAACCCAGCTTTCCCCTGGACGTTCACACATCAGTGGTCCACCACTGTCTCCTTGACAGCTATCAACGCGTTTCTGTTCCTGGACGTTTCCAGCACAGAGCATTCTTCCTGTGAATCTTCTTTTGTAGCGCTCTTCACATACCCTCTTGGGAAGTAAGGGGATGGCAGCCTGTTGTAATGTTCTTGAATAAGCCCTTCCTGAAAAGAGGACCCAAATTATTAGCTCATTTTGATGACTGGTCTTGGAAACATTTAATCCAGTTTTTGCTGTCAGTCCTTAACACTCTTTTGTCATTAAATAAAATGGCTGAAAGCAAGACAGAAAAAATCTGCTGTGCATTAAATATAATACTAAAAAACTATGTAGATATTGCAAATAGGGAATATAGATGCTTAAAAAACAACAACAACAACAACAAAACAAAACCAAACAAACTTGTAAGATGTAGCTTTACTCCTTGTGTTCACTGGATCTTTCCAAGGCTGGAGTTTGTTTTGTTCCAAACACGCTTTGTGTCTTCTACAAGAATATGCCTTGATATTTAAATGGGGAGGCTATTTTTGGGAGTCTTGAGCAGTAGAGACTAAAGCTGAAGAAATACTTCATTTCTAGGTCACGAGTTCAAATCGAGTCTAGCTCAGCCTGAGAGGTTCTGCATCCGCTGTCTGCTTCCAAGTAGAGCATCCAGCCAACCATCATGCTTACGCCTGTAGGTACACTCAAGATGAGGAGCTAACACCACTGAGCCCAAGTGTGCTCTAGTAGAGGTTGGCAGTGTCTTCTGTGTCTGGTGCTATTATTAGCACCAGAGTGCTAATGGGACTCCTGACCAAAAGGAATCTTCATTTTGTGAGGATGACCAGAACCTGTACTTTGGTTTTCTTTATCTGTAGTGAATCCTGCATTGTATAAGCACCGCTCTGCTTATAAAATGTCAAGATTTAAATAATTTAGCTTTATTCTGTAGCTTGCACCTCTTTCTCAGTTGGAAACATGGGAAATTAAAGCCAGTGTTGGGATCTTATTTTAAGTAAAATCTTAATACTTGTAATTATGATTCATACAATGCATGAAATGTCAACCGAAGTACTGTGATGTCATTTCTTAATGTAATTAAAGCCAATTATTGCAGTGGTTAATGTTTCCTTAAATAGATGTCCTCAGTAAACAGCATTGCAGAGCTTTAAGTGAATTGTGTAAAAAAGCTAGACAGAGCTAAGCAATGAATTAGTAGTTGTTTTTAGCAAAAATCCCACCCTACAAGTCTGTCTTCTTTATTGTGGTACAGTGACCCAGACATCTGTGTGCACAGATTAGTGCATGTAAAGAGGAAAAACTGATATTTGGCCTTGCTGCCTTGTCTCCTTGCCAGTTTGAATGAGTCAGTGGAACAAAGGCTCAAGTGTGGTTGCTTTCTTGCACTGTATTCAGCACCATAAAAACATGAAAGTAAAACATGGTTATTAATTTGTAACACGTTTAAATGACAAAGACCTTTGAAGAGGAAGAGTCTTGTACTGACCTAAAAAGTGACTAGTTTGTTTCAGAACCCTGGATTGCAGATTGCATTGTGGATCTCATAGATTTTGTCAAGATGTTGTCTTATTTAAATCTAACTGCTGATTGAAAATGTCAGGGGTAACAAGGGAGACTAAAAATGTTATTTGATATGCTATTATGTATATATTTTCTATTCGTTTTTCTATTGAAGTGGTGTAATTTAAAGAGTCTTTCTAAAATATTCATTGTACTTACCTTAAAAAACTTAAAGATATGTGAGCTGTTAGTTATGTTCTGAGGCAGGGGGTGATAAACTGCTGTGCAGAGTGTGCCTGGCAACAAATAAGCTTTTTTTTTTTCATGCTTGTCAGTCTTAATGAGGCCATTTTACTGATTGGTTCTGTGATTTAGTGACATGGTTAATCGCCACTTTTCAAACACAAACTAAATTCAGTAAACAAAGTGTTGTCATTCCTGGTTAAGGATCAGGAGAGAAAATATTCCCCTATATAACAAAAGTAAAATTGTTCTATTTTGAGCATTTTCTATTTTTGGGTATTTGAGGTTTGGGTGTTGGGATTTTTTTTTTTTAATAAGCAGCCTCAGGTAACGAGATCGGTGGGTGGAAATCATTAAAACATTTTTACCTGTGTCACCCCATCCAGTGATGTAACAGTTGGGAGCAGTTTTCTGTGGTCTCTCTCTCCTCAGTGGCAAACAAGCAGGTAAGACATGGGTACTGAATCTGGCACACTGTTCCTCTGGCCCCTGTAGCCTCACCAGTGCAATGTCATAGTCGCTGCTGTCAGGCCGGTACTCTTTATGCATCACAATCTGTTGGACTCCAATTTCTTCCTCATACTCTTCTGGTACCAGTGTGTGATAGTCTCCCACTCGCACAGCGTAGTTCCGAGTGTTGTTGCCATACCTAAGATTGAGGTGAAAACAAATAGGGCTGGCTCAAGCAAAGTCAGATCCTAAGCATGCAAACAGATTTGATCAGGGTCTTTGTTGCTCATATAACTAATGATACCAGAAGCTTTTTTTTAAGAGCAAAAACGCTTTCTCAGATGTTTAGGTTGACATTCACGTGTATCCTAAAGAATAACTTTTCCTGAAGTTTCAGGTTGGGCTGTGTTCCTTTCTGTGTGTTTTCAAAGGCAAGGTTTCTTACAGCCATCTGCCATGGCTGGCACTTATTTCAAAGGTGCGAGCAAGGTGTGCATTATAAATTTATTTAGGAAGGGAAGCACGAACTGCCAGTAATTATAATGAAAATGTGAGTACTAACACTATTGTGATGCTCCAAATAATTACTGCAATGAAAACAGTGTTCAAGCTTGCTTTGCAGTTTGGTTGAGAAGTTCTATAGCTTGATAAAAACCTCTTTCATTAACTGAAGTTACAGTAAGGAAAAGCATATGTGCATCACAAGCACCTATTGTCAAAGTGACAGAAGGCCTGTAAATCTTACACTTGTTTTGCATCTGATACAACCTCAATTTCCTTCACATCACAGACTAAATGGTAGATACCTTAAAGATGATTACTGTGGCTGAAATAACAATTTTCTGTGCATGCCTTTGGAGATTTTTGGATTACAGGACACACAGCCCTTCTTAGGAAAATGCAGACAAGGGAGTACTGTTGGGTACATTTATTTATTTTAAAATCTGGCTAAGCTAACCCAAATATTTTTCCTTTGCCTTCTCCCTTTCCCTCCTAGCCTTCAACAGGAAATTTGTAATACGTGTGCAGAAAATACTCTACAGTGTTCTTTCACCTTCTAACCTATACTTGTTCTTTTTATAACCTCCAGCAATGTGCTGATCTCCATAGCTTGCTAGAACTTGCTTGAGGAGCAGCAGATAGAGCAGGAACATTACTGGTTTCTTCAGAACAATATATAGCTGTATCACTGAATATTTATTCTAGTGTTGGGTTCCATTCCAGGTTGCCTGCAAAGCCTGCTTTGTCAAATTCTGCACATCTCCTTCGGTTCTTCTATGAGCAGAATTTCACTTTTAGGCTTGTAAGGAGAGAGAGTTGCAGGCTGTGACCAAATGTATGTTCATCTGAAGATGACCTTCTACATAAGAAAAATGAAATAGCTTGTCTACCACAAAACTTTTACCAGGTCTTCTGTAGTAATAGTCTGTGTGAAATACTCTCCAGATACTGTATTTTCCTGGTGGTTGGAAATCAAAATTCTATAGCAACTGGTGTTTTAAAAAGTATACTTATTGATTTTAGTTTCAGAGGGAGAACTGAGAAAAATTCAATTGTGTATTCTACAAAATATGTTACTTACTTTCTCCCTATAAAAAAAAAAAAATAGCTCAAGAGCTTTTTTAACTTATGGATACGTATGTTTATCTCAAGATATTTAAGAAAAAACCTCTATTTGTATCTGTCACAATACTAATCTTTCTCCTTTGACCACAAAAGTGCTTGTGTTTTGTAACTTATCACTGAATCAATTTTAATTAGAAATTTTCTATTAAGAAATGAGCATGAATGGAAAAACATCAGAAAAGGCAGAAGCATGAATCCTGGTTTTCCAAGGCATTCTGACTCCAGTCTCTTGAAGTTTCTAGAACAGAGATATGTCTTTGCAAGTTTTCTTAAATAACATGTACTTGAATCTCTCTTTCATTTGCACTAGATTTCACGTTCTCATTTCTAGATCATCTTGTGTGGTTTTGCCAGTTTTAAAGGTCACTAAGACTTCACAGTTGATTCTTTTCCTGATAAAATAAATGGCAAAATTCAATGGAAGAAGGGTTGGTACCTGATATATTGCTTTTATTTTTGTTACCTTTAAAGAGGTTCTTCAGAGTAAGAAAGGCTGTTAGGTCTCGACTAATTTCTGGAGTTATATATATCCATTTGTATTTGGCCATCTGAAAGTATGACATCAGTGAAATCCTTAATTCTGCACCCCTAAAGATTGTCTGTCAAATCCTTGCCATCTGCTGCCTGCCAAGAATTTCTGCTCTGACACTGATGAATCCCCTCCTGTGTCACTGTTGCCATACATCTCGCATCAGAAAAGGGTAATCTTACCATACTTTGCTGAGATACTTAGAAGTTTAGACTGGTAACAGCATACTATTATTGTTACTCTGAGCTATAATGTGGGAGCCAGTAAAAGTGTAATCTGGTATTGGCTAGAAAACAGTGGGGTTTTTTTCCGCAGTGCTGTGATCAGATAACCTTGGGTGAGTTTGTTTTTTGTTTTTTCTTTTGCCATCTAATTGGCTTTCCTTAATACATCAAGGAGTGATGCTACATACATTTTTAGTATGTTAAAATACTATATAGTACAGACATTACTTAACACAGCTTTCTTATAGTAGTATTTCTGTTGAAGCGACTGTTTTATAAGTTGTGTATCTTTACAATAAAATGCTTGGTATATTTCAGTACCAGTTTGTACTGAATATGTTTTATATATTTGTTTGCTATTGCTTCTGGAATTTTTAGAAACTATAATTCAGAGTAGAATTTAGTATGTTTACATATAGATAGACTTGCAAGCAAATTTTCTTGGCCCATGTGCAAAAATTTCCAGTAATGCTTTAGCAAAACCATAGCATTCAAACTTAGAAACATTTTTAAAATAAATAAACAAAGTAGAGGGGGAAGTATTTTTTATTCCTCTAGTTATGGAAAATATTAGTAGGGAAATTAATGTGATTCCTTAGTTTAATCTTGTGTTCTGCATTTAAGTTGCATCTGCAGTTCAGTATTTATATATATATTAAATGGTCTCTTCACATGGAGGCTATATAACCTCATAGGTAGTGTATTTCCTAGAACTACGGCTTATAGATTTATTAATTGATTGCGCCAAAAGAAACTACCAAATCAAGGGCAAGTGTATTGATCACTTTGGCCATCTCTTTCATGGAAGTACCCAGAATGCTGATGGTCAGAAGCATGCTACTGGGGTTTGTAAAGAAGTTTGTATACACTAAGAAAACCAAACTGACAGACCCTGGTAATTCATTTTTTTGTGTGAGCTAATCAGTGCATTGGTCCTCTGTGAAACTTATAAAACAGAGGAGTAAAACACCCAACTATAGAATGTTTTACACACTGACAGTGCAACTCCTGTGCCCCTCTCCAAAGTTGACAAGGTCAGTGTAGAGGCAGTTACCTGTCAGGGTGTGCAGTGTCAAACGGTCTTTCACTTTTACAAAATCTATTTACAGAACAGATGTAATGCTCAGAACTTAAAAGAGTGTAGTAATACTGGGATGGCTTATACAGCCAGTGAAGTACTTCTCCAATGTCTTGCCCAGGCCAAGATTACAAACAATCTTGGCTGATGCGCTAATCAACTTTGTAGGATCTGTTTTCCTCAGAGTAAATTAGAAAAGGAAGCTGATACAGAAAGTACTTGAGTTACTACTGCAGTAAAATTGCTTTCTTATTTTCATTTTAATTACTCTAACTTACACACAAAACTCCCACTAAATGAAAGAGTTGGTTTTGTTACTGACATCTCAGATATATTTTTCTGCCAAATTTAATAACTGCATGATGATGTTCTGCTTAATCTAAATGATACAGCAACCGAGCCTAATAAGTTAAGTAAAATGATGCTGTTTCCTTTGCCAGTTAAGCAATATTAAATAGTTCAATAATTTTTTCCTAAAGCAATTATTTATAACTGTTGGTCTTACTGCCTTTAAAAGCTATGGTCACTAGGATTCTGTCCTCTAGAATGTATTGCTAGATAGGAACTTTGAATGTTTGAAAGTAATACTTTATAAATTTTTGTACACATCTGAGTGTCATATTGGAATACAAATGTACAGGGTCATTAGCATTAAATATATATTTGCCTGTCATAATCTGCAAAAAAAATTCTCAAAAGGTCACTGAAAATACTCTCTCATAATTTAAAGATAGACTTTTGGCTCTATGCAGCAAGCCACGTATTAATTAGTGCTATGGTGATAGTTTCAGAATTATGAAAGCTTTTTTACCTTTAGTAAATACTTGCCCATCAAAGTTAACCATTGTGTACACTGACATATAGGTTTTGTATATGTAAACAAACACAATCACAGTACTTTGCAGACATGTGCTATGAATGGTGCAATGGAAATCTGGCTGTCAAATAGAGAAAGGTAATTTTACACAGTATAAATCTTTCTTCTTTTTTTTTTTTTAAGTGTAATGAGTGCCTCCGCATTTAGTCTATAGGCCTTATCCTCAACATCAGTTAGAGGATTTACGACACACTATCCATTATCTTTAATGCAGTTTGGAAAGGTGAAGGGGTTGTGTGTCTTTTTTCATATTTTTTTTAAACCTCATGGAAGTCAAGACGAGTACAACAGAGTCACAAATGTATTAGGTGTTTGTAATTTAGATGAGAAATGAACACACTTCCTTCCTAAACTGCGATTTAATAATCAAAGGAACTTGATTTTTAATTGTTTATTTTGATTCGTAAGCTTAAGCGTGAAGGAAAGTTGTTTATGACTAGTGATAATGAGTGCTCTCCTGTCAGCCATGTATCAGATAGTATAGTAGAAAACTTGCTGCTTCTGTTTAATGTTACATCCTTGATTTTGACAAAAAAGGAATACGTTAATAGGTTCCTGCTGCTTGTCTGTGTTACGGATCATGGTCATTTATAGCAGAATAATGAAGAAAGGAGATCCAGGAAAGTTTATCTTAATTAAAAGTACTGTTTTAAAACTTTTAATAGAATGAGAAGTGCTGCTTCTCATGCAAATGTATGAAATTTTAATAGCTGCAAGGTTTCTACTGCAAAGCTTAATGAGCAGTTTTTGCATGGATTTACCATGTTTCTGTGCACATTCCCGCACAAGGCTTTCTTAAACTCACTTTTTAATCTGTAGACAATTCTATTTCTTCCCCTGTAGTAGCTGGTATTTGCCAAATACAGAAATACTGTAGTAGAGCATCAGTACATAAAAAAAGCAAAGTAGTCTAGCTCAGGGCTGTCCAGTCTTCCTCACCTAGAAGTCACCTATGAAATGATGGAGAACCACCACATGCATGTCACATTTGAAGAGCAGAGGAAGAGGAGGAGTCTGGGAGTGCTTCATGTGTGGAAAGTGATGTTGCTTTCAGGGTATTACCCCTCTGTTGGATGGCTGTGCTGGGCCTGCCTTTAAGCTCTAGTGCAGCCTGGCAGTGTTGACCTTTGCACCTCCTAGAATGTTTATTTCCCAGCCAAGTGAAGGTTGGATTAATAGTTAGCCACCATGCTAATACCATCCTGCTGCCAGTCAAGCAATGTACTCACATTGAAGGCACACCTGAATTCATCTCACCATTCATGCTAAATTTGAGCAAACTGAATTTTAATTACGGTGTCTACTTCGCTTTCTGGTGTCTTACTAGCTGTTTGGCTCCACTGTGCCTCAGGGTCCCTAATTCTCAAACAAAATTATCAGGACCATGTTGAAGCATACATGGACATTGAGGAATGCCTAAAGAAGCACTTAAGAGTTATATTATTAGAACAGTACAACATTCAAGAAACACAGTATTTCCTAAAATGACATCACGGTCATTATAATTTCCTTTTTTTCTGTGCCTCATGTTTCCAATTATCCGAAGTTAATATTTTTTTATGTATAGACTTGCAAATTCCCTATAGCTGTCAGAACCACTTGGGACAAAACTTGCTAATAAGATGGGTAGGTTGTAAAAGGAAAAATAGCTTAAATCAATTTTTGATCTTAAATTATGTATGCAGAATTAGAGAAATCTGTACATTAATGCTGCTATAATACTGGTGAACAATTCTAATTATCATGCATAAAACTGTATTTCATTTTTATCCACAGTACAGATGAGCCCACTTTTGTTACTTAAGCAGTGTTCCAATTTCCAGGATATGAGAAATGGTATACTGGCCTTTCTCTTGTCTGTCTGTGGAAAATATGTGAAGAAGGCACTTGATCTATAGATAGCTCTTGGAAACCTAGCCCCTTAAAATCACTCTGAGATCATTAGGAAGTTCAGCTGAGTCTGTCCAATGTCAACTTCGAGCTACAGGTGCCTTTCTCTCTTTTACAGTAAACAGTAGTGCATCCACAGGCTGCCAGAGTTGCACACTTGGATCTAGGTTGCTCAGTTTTAAATGCAGTATCTGGGGCAAAACAATACCTTGGTCCCCAAGACCACATGTAACAGTTTTAGGATAGCCTGTAACAGACCCTCGAGTGGCTGCACTGATCTGGAAGTATCACAGTGTACGGCATCACAGTTTACAGCCATGCTGCTGCCCCATCATGTGGGTGCTGAGCAAAGCATCCAAAATGGGCACCCTTTGGCAGCACACTCAGTAGTGACTTGGAGTCCCAGCTACATCTGCAAGCCATTGGGAAGAATGGGCAGTGTGTTCTCTGGGGAGTGCTTACTGTAAGAATGCACTGCAACTTCAGCAGCACAGCAAATACTAACTTGTTTCACCAGACTTTGTGAAAGCGTTTTAATAAGGCGAAGAGTTGGGTAGCTAAGACCTTGATTTTCACACAGAAAACATAACTGTCTTCCTGTGACCTCCCTTTTTCTTTCCTTGAAGAGGATCTTTGAGGTAAAATAACAGGTAAGACTGCCTTGTTTTCCAGCCTTTAATCCAAAGCTTTCTCAAGATCTTAAGTTGCATCCTTAGTAATCACTGCAGAGATGATGAACAGGGGAACAGGACACCATTGTCTATAAATTTTGGTGATAGCAACTGAAATCCTTTCATACTTCCACAGAAACAACTGGGAAATCAGTTGAAGTAGGCAGAAGTTTTACTGAGTTTGACCATTTCGCTTGAAATATTACCAAGTCCTTTGTGATTTTCATGAACATGAAAATGAAAAAATGTGTATCTGGTGCTAAGCAAAAGTAACACTTTCAATTTGAGTAGTATATCTGACTCTTCTTTTTAGTTATTAGAGTGCCAAAGGAAGGGCTCAAAGCCCAAGTTTAAAACATTTGCAGCCCACTTGAGCAAATTCTAGCAAATATCCTCAAAACTGCAATACTGTTTTTCTATGCTTTTGTTCCAGCCCATACTGCAACCCCTTGTAAGGATTCCAGTGAAAATGTTGAAAGCTTAAAATACCAGACCAGCTTCCTTACTGTGCAAGTTGATGCTTTTATACTGCAGTAACTTCATCAGCAGTGAATTCTTGATGTCAAATTTTCTGAAGAAGGGATATCATAAAACCTGAACAGAATTATCAGTAACAGAATATCTGTTTCTGCAAAAATGGGAAAAGACATTTTAAAAAACTAGATAATTTTTTAATACTGAGAAATGCAGAAGTTAGACCAAGTTGATCAAATGTGATTTACAACGTAGTGTAAGTTGCAAACCAGTTGCTAAACATATGGAAAAGACCTGAATTTGGCATAGTTTTATTAGATGCCAGTGTCAGAGAATTATACCAGTATAACCGCTTAGACAATTATTTCATTGTTAAAGGGAACGGGACCTTTGTTTATATGGCTGCAAAAGACAATTCTTCACGTACTGTGAAGTAACAGAGTAAGGCAGTTGCTCCAGCCTATTTGTGAAGAATAAGCAAAACAGCTCAGTCTCACTAGCATCCAGTGTACAGATTTACTTTCATATTAGACTCAGCAAAATCCGTAATAGTGCTTTACCTTAAAATAGGTTTGGGAGGACTAGTTCATCTAGCCACTGCCGTGTTACAGTAAAAATGTCTATCCCTGCCAGTATCTATCATTAAGAAAAATAATCCAAAATGTTATAGTCCCTGTGTTTGACGTTTGCTCACTTGTCTTCACTATAACCTGAAAGCCATAAGCTGCAGTTTAGTTGGAACAGAAAGCTTTGTTAAAATGTCAGAAGTATTGTCTATATTTTTCATGGAAATGCTGAAGTTGTGAATGTAAGTCTCATGAATTATGACATCCAGAATAATTTCAGTGTATTAGGTTTGTTTCTTTGTTTTTATCTGGAGGGAAAGGATAGATAGTTGGGTTTTTTTGTTTTTATCTGGAGGGAAAGGATAGATAGTTGGGTTTTTTTGTTTTTATCTGGAGGGAAAGGATAGATAGTTGGTTTTTTTAAAGACAAAGACCAACTCTTTGGAACAGTTTTCAATGGGCTTGAACTGAAATGTTTTTGCCTATACCCAGAACAATAAAATAGTTTGAAAATACACTTTACTATTGAAGAGAGACCTACCTTTTAAAGCAGTGTGCAGCAGTGAGGACCCAGCAGCTGCTGATGAGAGTAGCACCACACAAGAGTCTTCCATCACCATGAGAAGATTTCAGTCGGAGTGCAACCTGCCATGGCCAGCCGCCCCTACAGAGGACATAAAACACTGTGTTCAGGGTACAACAAGGGAAAAGTAAGGTAGCTTGTTGGTTACCTTGAATGTAAATCCTATTTAGTTTCTTTGACTGACACAGCTTACAAACCGTGCTATTTATTGAGTAATGGTTGAGAATACCTTTATATTCCTACACCAGTCACAATTCTATTTAACAATGGTGAGGATTACTTTATGGATCGTTTAGGTATCCAGCACTCCAAGCACTTCCTCCCAGTGTCAATTATTTTAATTTTCCCTTCTCAGATTGCATTCATTGTGCCAAGAATACATTCTATGGGTTCCTCACCAAATACCACCCAAGTCAACAAACCAGAAATTTCCTGTCAACTGGAGAGGGGAAAGAAGGGAATTTCTTGAAAAGCTTAACCCAGCATCCTTTCCTGTCTCGATATCTTTGTCAGTTCTGAGCTGTTTGAAAAGGGAAGCTGGCAAACCAAGAGGTCTAAAGCAACTGTAGAAAGCACAAGTAATAGATTAACACCTTTTTTCAGCCTGTGATCATCTGTTTTGTATAGCAGATCTGGGATACACATTTGCAGACCTATGAAGACAGGATGGATTATTTTTCACCAGTTTAATGGATTAGCAAAATATGGGATCAGACCAAAGGGAGAGGGAGAGAGATGCACCTGTAAGCAACAGCAACATCCAAGAATAAGCAACAGGCAATCTTAGGTGTTTTCTGAATACTGTGAGTTTGAATAGTTATGCTGGGTTACAATATCTGCCAAGGATCATCTAGTCCAGCATCCTATCTTAGAGTCGTCAGTGCCAAATACATGTCTTAGGAGCTTTATATTCAAAATTACTTGTCTTTATCAAATATTTACCGTAAAGAATTTTTCCCACCAATTATTCGCTTTTGTCGACGATGTAGTAACCTCAATCCACAAACAGAAGCAAGAGAATCTAAACCAGAAAGGGAGATGTAGGCAGCATTAAACTCAAAATGAAAAGTAGCCAATCTTCAATGAAAGTTAACTAAAAAAACCCCACAAAGGCTGAAGTTATTCTGTGTTTCATGGTAGTTTTTAACAACCAAATTTTGCTTGGGGAGAATACACTGAATTTTCTCAGACTTAGAAATTCTTTTATTATGTTTCTTTTATTAGAACTTAGAAAAGCTGAGATCTTTTGACTGTGACCACAGAGCAATTTACACATTTGTGCTCTGCTTCTCAAGTGTAGGAATTTTTAATAGGGTTCTTCCTTCCTTCATGTAAGTGGAAGCAGAGTTTGGCATACCACATAGGTCTCAATCCTCAGCTGAAGATAACAATACCGTGAAAACATTAATGTAGCTGTCAAGGTTTGTGCATTTTCATGTCTCTCATACAACTTTAGAAATATGGCTGCTACGGAAGGCAAATACCCTGTATCATCTGAATAGCCTTTATGACTCCTTCGCACAGCTGGCACAACAATAAGACCACACAGTGTAAGTAGAGAGGATTTCCCACCACTTTTGTTTCTTTTGATATAACTGTTTCCTTTGTGAAGTGGGATTGTTTACGTTTGTCTCTTCATACCATGACAGCTCCCCATCTGAAACTGTTGGTCTGCCACTCATAACGGGCCTTCACCTTTGTTGCTGTTCCCAGGGGCCTTCTTGCTTAGGTGGTCACAAATCACCCCTGCGTCCTCGCTGTGACGGCAGTTGTGCATCCCAATGTCCTGCTTAATGCAGTCTGCCAAGGATCTCTCGTTTCCTGTACACTTCACGTTATCCACGTGGATCGGGCCTTTGCCCTCCCCAAAATATGCCATTGTCCTTGCTCTAGATGGACCTCTGGAAACAGAGCATATTTTTTTTTATTACACATTTTGAGTCATTCAACATTTTACTCAACTGAAATATTTCAGAGTGAGTAGCAAAAGACATTGGAGTTTTATTCTAAGCCCTGTCACTGATTCACTTTGTGACAACTTTTCTTCTCATTGCCTGTGTTACTCTGGTACGTAGAAAAAAAAAAATATGTGCAACAAAATTGCTACAGTTCATTTACGTTTAAAAAGGGCTTTCCTGTATCTAGTTAGAAGACACCATGCAAAGTATTTTACATTGTAATGGCATTACAAATACCTATAAAGCAAAATATGTGAAAGCTGCTTTTTTCATAATCTCTTTAATCCTCATATAAAATCAGCATCTGTGAATGCTAAAAATAATTTTTCTGGTCTGATTCCCTCAGAAATATGGGCTGGTTAAATACAGTGTACTTGCAGTGTAGTAGGAGCTATGTCTTACAGATTTATTAGTTGATAATAGTTACTAACGTATTTTGATATCATGCCATTTTTAAAATGTACCCCACAGTTGAGTTCTAAAACTGTAATGTATTGGAGAAAGACTGAACCCAGTTCAGTCTCAGCACCCTCCTTTTCCTGGGAGGAACCCCCCTGCTTAGTGTTTGTGTAGCATTTTCATAGATAGGACTCAAGGCACTTTACAAAGAAGGTCAGTATGATAATCCTGTGCTTGTGTAAGGATAAGTATCAAACCTAAGTATTTAAAATGTCAGACTTAGGACATTTTACTAGGGTTTGAAGTCCTGATCCTTATAGCTTATCCTTAGAGCTTGTATGTAGTGTTGTGCAGCTTCTGCAATGACTGCAGTGTCAGTTGTGTGAATGATTTTTCCGAAATGAGGGAGTGGATGAACAAACGCAATAAAAAACCCATGACTTGTGCATGTAAGCATCTGATTTGGATAGATTTTTACTTTTAATTACTTAGGATAATGCTTCTTAATAAAAAAATAGATGCTTTGTTGTATACAGTTTGTCAGAAAAAAATTGTAAGTGGGAGACCACTCAACTGGCTATAGAGAGGTGGGACAGGAAGCCACAGCCGCCTCTAGGTGTGTCTGAACTACAAGTTTACATATCAGTTAACAGCAATTTACTGATATTTTATTGTGATAAGAATATACTGAATGCTAGATAACTAAAATGTTATGCCATTGCATAGGTTTCCATTTCAAAGGGTGAGTTATAGTTGCATATTGTAAAGGACAGTACTTCTATGTATGCAGAAAGGTAACTGCATGTACAATGTAATGCTGGAGTAGAGAAAGAGAGTTTAACAATGAAAATGTATGAAGCAAGAAAGTATTTCTCTCCCTTTACAGCTTCTTTATACCTCTTTTAATACCTGCAATATTGGGGAGGATAGGTGAGAATGACATAAAGAGTTTATGTCCCTTCATCAGCTAGGGATTCTCTGTTGGGGAGGAATTTTGATTTGTCATACCATTTTCAAAGCTTTGTCATACTGGAAGTGTGGCTGGATCAAACTCAAAGAATCCAGCCATCAATTGCCCATATTCATATAACTGAAACTTGAAAGTAATACATACAAGCATCCTCCTTTTTCAAACTTGCACATGAAAAGCCTTGACTATTTGGATTTTTTTACTACATACTGACAGGCAGGTGTGCAGGTTTTCTAAGCAGGGAATGTTGTTAGAATGCAGGAAAGAGAAGCATGTAAAACATTTGACAGAGATGATACTAGAAGGTCAACTGTCCTTACATATTTTTAATTTCCATGGCTAGTGTGTATTTACCAGATAATCCAAAGCCTTAACTGACTTTGGAACCAGTATAGGACAATCTTTGCCTAATGAGTTTAGTATGATTTAACTTGTCAGTCACAAGCAATGTGTCTCTCCTTGCTCCAAATATTTTCCTTCTTTGAATGATACTCTGATTACAGATAATTGCAAAAAAAAAAATCCAACTTTTCAATACCCGTGGGCAGCTGATGTGTCCATGTATGCTATTACAAAATAGCGAGACAGTACAGGCACTGGTTGCAAATTCTTAATGGGTTTTGGTATCTCTGTGTCAAAAACAAAGTTTCTGCTTCAGGGCATTGCTCTCAAGTTCCTCAGGATATTGAAAACTACTTTGTTGTGAATCACCACAGTATTCTTAGCCTTTCCCAGAGAAGTATTTATTGCAGTTTGGTATAGAATTGTCTCTGTGGACTCTTATTGGCTACTTAATAAGGGCACTGCCTCCATTGTCTTACCAGATAAATCTCAAAGAATACTCTGACATCTGTGAGGTTGTGTATGTAAATATTTTAGGTGAAAGAGATGTAAAGAGTCAAAGATGTAGGAGGGAACTCAGTGCATATAGACTGCAGTCATGGGACTTGGACTGCAGAGACTCTTCATACCTTTATATGAAAGCGCTCTCTCTCTTGCTGTGTGTCAGTAATCTCTCAGTTTGCTGGTAACTGCTATGAAAGGTGTGTCCATACCCGCTCTTAACCAAAAAGCCCCCACTGTTTAAATAGAACATCTACCAGGAAACAACGGTAAAAATCATCTTGTTCTAGAGCAAGGAGTGCAGCTTAACAGAGAAAATTATTTCATGTAATTGGGAGATCTCTAAATGTAGAAGTGTTAAGTCTTACATGTTTGTGATGTGCTGGAATGTGCCCTTACAACTGGTTTCAGTCCACCCTTAACAAACATGTGCATGTGCCTTAATTGCTCCTTTCCAAGCCAGCTATTTATTCACAGATGACCATCAGAGAAACAACCTTTTTGCTAGCTCAGATTTGTCCGTAGAGAGAAGGACAGCTTCAGCTCTTATCCGCTGGCTTTTCTCAGACACAAGGCCATACACAATAGCATGCTGAGCTCTTCAGATGCAGTATTACCATTATTCATAATACTGTTAATCAGGAGATCCAGTTCATTAGTACAGATGGCCAACTACCCTAGAGCTTTTTTTTTTTTTTTTCCTCTAGTAGATCATTTTTGAAGCACTAATTGCAGGATATTTGGTCATTTGTTGTGTATGTGTGTGCACATGCATCCATGTGCATTCTTATAACCCTGCCCTAGCTGAAAGGGGTCCAATTTTACCGGGCCACTTAATTCACTAAAATGCAAGAGCATCTAAAACCAACTGTCTTTTGCTCTTTACTCACTGTATCAAAATACTGTTGTACATTAAACTCAATCACACAGTAGATAGTACTTAAGTAAAGGTGTGTGTTCTCCTAGTGTTTATCTTGCTACAAATATACTTTGATTAGGGTGCTATTAATTATTTTTATGTTTTCATGACTGGTTTTAGACTATTAGTAGGGCTGTTTTCTAATGTTAGTTATATTATGTTTTCCTAACATTAATCATGGATTCGACAAACTGGCTTAATGAGACATCTTTAAAACTAGTATTGCTTTGAGCCTAGTGATTTTACCAACTCAGGGATTTTCTTACTTCAGTCCTAGAATGAACCTCAGTAAATGGCTGAGAATGTTCCAAAGCAAGATTTCATAAAATAAATGTACATAAATGTACATAAATGACAATATGAATAATATATGCAGGCAAAACAGTCCATTTTCTCAGTGTTTACCCTTTGCTTATGCAACTCTTATTTTGAAGTCAGTCTTTTCTCCCATGTGTAATAATTAATGTGTGAATTGTTTCTTCCCAAGGAATGTAATTCCCCAGTAGGAAACACTTGAGAATTAAGCATAGCATTGTAAAGGAAGTTGAATGGTAGTGTCTAGTTCTGTCATCACTCTTAATGAAAAATGATGTCAACTTCAGTATTAGGTATTTTTTAAATTCATCCCAGGAAAAGGTCACAATATGTTTATTTCTAAAGAAATAACATTCATCAACCCTGAAGCTCAGGTGCATGAACCCAGAAGCCCCAGCCTTGCTTTGGAACAGTCAAGTCACCACCAAATATAATTTGAACTTCAGCAAAAAGATCTGTGCATGATCTCCCAGGCCCAGAAGCAATTCCAGCCCATCAGTGCATGTAATGACATGGTCGGGTTTCTGGAATGCAACTGTCTAGACATAGGGTCACCAAGATCTAGCATTTCCAACACACTCTCCCAATTTCTGGAACATAATTTTAGATTTCTAAAACGTTTCTAGCCCTAGTCCTTCAGGAAACATGTGCTGGGTTGTATCCTATAATCTTAACCCCCATTCTGCATTCTGACATGACACAAATTGAGAATCCAGCCAACTGTCTGTCCTTGCAGAGATTTAAAAACAGAAGGTGGGGTTAAGTGGTTGAGTTTGATCTTCTGAGGGAGACATATAAAAGGCCAGAGAGGCTGAGGATGAAGCAGACTAAATGAATGATTCAGTGGGAGATAATACAAGTCAAGTTTTGTAGTTTTGAAGCCATATTCTACTACATATATTTACTAAACAAATACCAGACAATTTTTAAAAGGCATATATGTTCAGACATAATAATATGTTGTTCAGTTACACAAACTTTACATTGTTAGATACAGCAAACAGATTACATGATTTGTATTTCTTAAGATCAGATTTCTTTACAGATACACTCAGAGAAGACTTTTCACTAGTTTCCTGTTGTATTTCACTAGCCTTCTGGATATTTTTCAGCTCACATTAGTTCTGCTATTTATATATCTGCCCTATAGCTGTTATATCTTTACTGCTCTTAGGTATGCAGAAAAAAATTGCTTACGAGTGATGTAAGCCTGATTAAGCAACTTAGTTCAAAAGTGACATATATGCATTGTGGTGGTTTTAATTAGAGGATGTTTTTGTCCTGTCAGACCTATTCCAATATTAAGTGAATCTTACTCAAATTACTATCATGCAGGCCAAAGCCATATAACAGTTTCATCAAATTTCCAAGCTACATTAAGTCAAGCTAGATGAGTAAATGAAGGAAAAAAACATGAAACTAGGAATTCATAGCTAGTGCGCCTACATCTGAATCTGCAGCAACCATATCCGCACCTTGTGACAGTGGACACTGACCTGTTGCTATATTTCATTAAAAATTACGTTACGTTAGAATCTATAAGGATTTCAGAGTCATCATTAAGGTTCAACAAAGATAAATATTAACAATATGCAAAAATCACCTTTCAATGAAAACAGATCAAGAACTCTTTAATACAATACAACATTACCCCTGAAACTTTAGCTAAATTCCAGACAGTTTCCATAAACTGTGGTAAACCATGTCTAGTTTCTAGATATTTGTATTTTCTTTGCTAATGTAATGCAAAAGGCATTTTAAATTCCCCAAGGTTTTTCTCTGTATACTGTTAAATGACTAAAGCACTAGCATTTAGGTACCTTGAGTTTTTCTATGTTGATTAAAGATGACTCAATATAAAAACTGTTATATGAATGAAAATTGTCACTTAAATATGGTGAAACACAGCTATCAAAATCAGAAACAAAACAGAGGATCTACATAGTTCACAAAATATGTAATCCTCTGTGCTATTCTAAATGTTAATATTAGTTTCTCTTATTTTTTCCAAACCAGAAATTTCATTCTTAACTTTTAAAAAATGTTTAGAAATCTGAAAACAGAAGATGAAAGAAGTACATTAAGAACAGTTTGAGTGGCAAAGAGCATAGAACAGATACACTAAATCAAATTATCTTTTCAGTGCAACTAAATGTAAATAAAATAATAAATCGGTGTAATATGTTTGTATTATATGACATGTAGCACCATAAGTGACAGATAAAATATAGTATTTAGTCAATAGCTTAGTATTTAACTTCTAAGTAATATTTAATAACTAGCATTACCTCACATTTCAGTTGCCAGACTGTGACATGCCTTTGAATATTAAAAGTCCTTTTCCCAATTATGCTAGTAAATGAATACTCCTTTTGAAGACATAGCCTTACTACTTCTTATATGAATAGTATAAATAAACTTTTCTAAAAGAATGACAGACAAGTTTTAAAAGGTATATATAATGTTATCAGACATATGTTAGTGATAGTCAGTTGCAGTAACTTAACATTTTTCGATTCAGCAGATAACCTGAGAAACAGCTTAATGAGTTTTCTTACTTGTAGCCAAGCTGTCGACAGACTACAGCTGCATCCTTATCAGACCATCCATCATCACAAATTGTACCCCACTGGCCATTGATAAAAATCTCTACACGTCCTTCCTTCTTATTCTCACCATCCATCAGCCTGATGGGAGGACCTGGGAATAAATTACTGCTGTCAACTCACAACAACAGAAGCAAGAACTAGTACTTTAAGTCATTTTCATCACATTCAGTATATAGGGTCAACTGATGTTTATGTTCAACAAGCCTCATATCAGCTGTTAAAGTAGTCATATTTTTCTTGGCTGGCAAAAGGAAGCAGTTTGTACAAATTACAAGACAAATATGAAATACTACTGTATTTAGAATTTCAGAGTTCATCTTGTTTCTTCATTTCATACAGATATGTGACATAGCTCAGAATTTGACCACAGTGGGCACAGAACAATTCTCCCCCTAACAGCAGAAAACACCTGAGGTATCTTTGATAGGATACTCATATAAGCTGGACGTGTTTTCCTTGCAGACACTTTATGGGTGAATTTTTCTCAGTTTAGAAGTCCATTCTCAGATTGGTTGCTACCACTTCTCTTAACCACTGTCTCAGCAAAAAAGTGCAGCATTGTGTTCAACGTCAGTTACTTATTGTTATGCATGCTGTTCTGTAGCATCTTTTGTGTGACAGCATAATGTTCTACACCCTGTTATTCTAGACTAATGCCTGATTATTTTTCCAGCAATTTAAATTGATTGCTTATTCAGATATGTTCATAATACAGAATCTCACTTATGTGGATTAGTCAGACTTAATTTAACTGTGGTTTGTTCAGTGTTTGGCCTGTAGTTAAATTCTAATCATTAGGCAAAGTACATACTTGATTCTTACATTAAAACTCCTTTATAGAATGCAAGCAATTCAAGTAGCCTTAAAACAGTTACGAATTCCTCTGAGGTCTCTTTATAATGTTTAAATGAGAATCACCTTCTAAATCTTTTCGTATGTCATACTTTGTAATCCTTAAAACACCAGTGAGAGTTTCTTTTTAGGATAATTGGAAAGACTGTTCCTCATTCTTCTAACCTGTTCCTAATATTTTCTAAATCTGTAAAGGTGAGAAATTACTTAATTATGATATTAAATAAAGCAGTATTTTGAGACATTTACATTTGATATTTAAGTCAGATTAATTTAGGGTATGATAACTTTTGTCTACCAAACCTTGCTCTGGATCGGAGCTAGTTAAATCTGGCCTAATTCATTAATTAAAAGAGAAAAGATTTGAAAACAAAATTAAAGTCTTTTTGCTTCAAATGTCATTTAAATAATATTGTTTATACTGGAGTTCATACTGTCTGGACAGTTACATTAATTACCTTCACCAATTTTCTGTTGAGCTATACTGTCATGATCTTATGTACTAAACAAATGTTGTAGTTAGTGTAGTGTAGTCTCTCTAATTTTTAATGTTCCTTAATGTCAGTATTTCTTCAAGTCATATAATTTACTAATTTCTTATATTTTTTGACTAAATTCAGCCTTGCAGGGAGAAAAAAAGGATTTCTTTAAATGCTGGGAAGTAAATGGTAAGAATAGAGTCTTTGTCCACTTTCCAATCACAAAGCTTGTAGGAAATGTCAGATACACTGTCTTCATTTTCTTGTTGAAATGTTGTGTTACTCTGGAAGAATATGATTTAGGTGAAAATAATATTATCCAACTAGAAGCATGTTATTAAATTACAGTGTAGCTATTTTATTGTTATCTCATCATCTTGTGTTTTAGACTATATATATATATGAGCACAAAATTAATGTAACTTTCTGGTAATGGGGGATGTGAGAATTTTACCATATGGATGCATTTAACTGAACCAGACCTCCTTCAGCTAAGATTGTATTTTATAGGAATTTGAGCAAAGCAGCACAGATGGTTTGCATCTGTAAGGACAGCAGTCATGATTTGAATTCCTGTTATTTTTGGTCTGAGAAAATACTTTCTACCAAATACGATTTAACATCATCTACACATAATGGAACTGTACTGCAACATAAATCCTTCATTGGATCAAAATGCTATAAAGAAAAAGACTGTAAAGAGGGAGAGGCTAGAAAAGTACTTGTGGAAGTGCTGGTGGTTGTTATAACAGGTAGCAATGCCGTGCAGTTTTAGTTTGCAGCATAGACCTTCAGTCTCTGCAATTTCCAGAGAACTTTAGGCACCCCGCCATAAAAATCCATTAGATTTCAGTAGAAGCTGTGAATCTAACCCCACTAGTTTTAATTCTAATTTCAAAATTGACTGAAATATACTTGGGTAAATTAAAGAATATTGGCAACAGTTTGTGGCAGGTTACCTACTGACAAGCTACAAACTTTGTATGTAGCATATTTTAAAAATGAAACTGTTTTTCAGATTTGCTGAAGAACCCATTGTTCCCCTGCAATTTTTACTGTGTCTGTGTGATAGCCAGAATTCTTGTTAAATTATCTACATGTGGATTTAGGAATCTTTGGAATTCATTTGTATATATTTTGTTCTACAATGCCACTGTGTAATTACTATTTTTCTCTCATTTCTTATCTGTCTTTGTATTCTTTTTTTCATACAAGTTTGTAGGCTTTCTGACATTGGAACTAGCTCTTTGATCTTTGTTTGTAGTATCATTCTTTCCTGGTCAACATTTACCCAGGCACAACACAAATGATTTGCAGTAGCAATACAGAAATAATGTAATGCTTCTCACCCTTCCTTCTTGCAATCTCTGAACTTTCCTCTTTATCTGTTTTTTTCAGGCTGTCTGAATGTAAGGCCATAGGAGGATATACTACTGATTTATGTTCCTCAATGGTCAGATATGTCTCTAACTTTTGATAGCATGAGACGGTTACTGAAAATTTGGAGTGCCCAGTGAAATGCAGTTATACCATTAGAAAGTGCTGAATAGGTCTAAAATCTGGTGAAGGCTGAGAGAACAGGACCTCTGGAATCTGACTTTGTTACCTTACAAATTTATGTTGATCTTTAATGTTCTGGCTGTTTAGGTTGCTTTAAACAAAGCTGGATTATTTCCTATGATCTTCAGGAAGAAAGCATTCTTTTTTCCCTTTCTGTTCCTTCTTTGCATGCATCTGCCAAGTATTAGGATTTTGAGCATCCTGAAGTATACTATACTATGGTTGAATCTGCACCCATTGCAATATTCCTACTGTGACTTTACCGAAGAGATGCCTTACCAAGTGAGAGTTTATGGCTGTCATTATCTGGATGGCAAATGAGTCTGACATCTTCCTGATGGTTGCAGTCATGCTCTCCCCACTCTCTCCTTGAGCACTGCAGAAGGTTCGTCTCCTTCCCTGAGCAGCTGACATCATCCAGCCAGATGGGCCCAGAGCTTCCTTCTGAGTAGCTCTCCGGTGCACTTTTTCCATACCTGTGTAACACATACATATACATAATGTTTTGGTCCACAGTGATCTGAGGGCCTGCGATCCTTAAGCACTAGAAAGGAAATAAATTATTTCTGAAGAAATAAATGTTTCTGAAGTAGTGACAGTAACCAGCGTTAACCATGACAGAGCACGTTCAGTTAGCATTAAATTCAACAAAAGCACTATATGCTGCTTCTATGGTAATGGTTTTTTAAGAAATTACTTTACATTAATACAAACTTGAGAATGTAATACCTTTGATTAAGGCCTCCCTTCAAGCAAGCATATGGCTGTCTCACTGACTGAGACTTAAAGCATGTTCTTAGTATTACATATACATTTAAATGTCACAGCCTGGGAAAAATGAGACAACATTCTTTTTTGAATGTGAGCTGTTATAAGCTAAGGCAAGACAACAATCACCTAGTGAGAGTGTATCTTTGCAGCCACAGTCAGTAGGAAGTGAAGAGCAAATGCATGAAACTAATGGGATTTTTTTCTGAAATATGCTTTTCAATACATAACAGTGTTCCAGGGTCAGAATGTGGATTTTTCTGAGCTAGATCCAGAAGGACTTAGACCTTGAAAATGTCTGTGATTTTTAATGACTGTTCAACAAGCAAAGATTTTGAAGAATCAAACTTTTATAGGCAAAACAGAATACAACACATCAGTTTTTCTCTGTAGCATATGCATTGATCTTAGCCAAAAAGATGATTAGAATTTCGTGAATAAAGGCTGTTATGATTTGACAACCTCAATTGAAGCTTTTTTTCCTACCTATAGTGAGGCCATAAATATCTCTTTGAGACTGAGGGTAGCAGACTTTATTGGATTTCAACTCAGTAGTTCCTGTGAAGCACTCAACTAATATTAAAAAAGCAGACTCTTGAATAATGTAGGGTTCATGTAAATGTCATCATTGTCAAGTCAAAGAGTCAGATATCTAATATCAAGTAATCTTACTTAAATCCCAGCTGCCGGCAAACCACCTGTGTATTCAGCTCTGTCCACCCATCATCGCAGATTGTGCCCCACTGCCCAGTATAATAGACCTCCAGGCGTCCCTCATGACTGCCTTTCCCACTTGTTAGTCTTAATGCACCATCTGTGTCATTAACAAGTAAGGAAAAACAAAAACAAGAATCAGTTTTTCTTAGGTCCAATTATTGTTCTAAAACAAAATTAATAACATTGTGTTTACTACATCTGACCAGAATATTAGACTACTAAATGTAGTGCTGATCACTAGGTGTCATTTAACGAGAAGATGAGAGAAATACCATAATGCACCCGGCCAGCTGTTAAGTGTTGCATAATGCAATTGCTTAAGTGCAAGAGAAATAGCACAAGATATTGATCCCCCAGTGCCAAGTCTGCAGGAGTGGGCTCTGATTATGTGGTTTCACTGTATATACACCTTATCTTTGTATATTCTGTTATTTCCCATTGCTTTTATGCTGCAATGCTTACTGCCATTGATAGATGTGATACACAGGCATGCCCCACATAGTAAGTGGCAGTTAGCATGTTACCGAGCAATCAAGGCTTTGTGTTGAATAATGAGATTTTCTGTACCTGTAAAATTTCCACAGCCAACAGCTGGTTTGTTTTGGTACTGCCAGAACACTTTATTACTGGGGAGGGGGTTGTGGGTGTGTGGTGCAGCTGCGAACCTTACAAATTCTCCTTCCATAGCTGTGAACTCTGCATTTGTCACTGTTTTCCTGTGTGATTATTGCCAATTGAAGTACCTGTGAGAGGTGTGCAGGAAACACCAGCATCTTCTTTGTGGCCGCAGTTGTGTTCTCGCCAGGAGCTTTTTGGGCACTGTTCTAGTGACAGTTCATTTCCTGTGCACCGCACTTCGTCCAGTAGCACGGGGCCTGAGCCTTCTCCAAAGTAAGCCTGGCTCCACGCCTTGGCAACACCCCTGTTGAAGTGCAACAAACACCCAGTCACGAACAAGCAAGCTGAAGAGTCTGGGACTGGGTGGGAAGAGCTAAAATATTGCATATCTAGCTTGTAAAACAGCAGACGGGACTGCCTGAGTAGCCGCAGCACTGGTAACTGACAGCGCAGCCCCTGTTATGTCACATAACGTGATGTGGTTCCACAGTCAACTTCAGTCTCACCTGAGGCTATGGAGCAACTTGAACATAACTGTTTCCACACTTAGGCGGTTTGAACATATTTAGAAAATTGCTTTCTGTTGTTTTGTATTTGTGAGATTTTCCTTTTCTGTCCCTTTTGATTTTTAAGCATATCTTTCCTAGAACAGATTATAGACGTACAGTCGGGTATGAGGATTCTAATTTTAATTTAATGGTTTTATGTAGAAAAAATAATCCGATATATATTTCAACAGTACTTTCATCTGTTGTCCTCAAAACTCATTAATCAAATCTCACATACCAGAAGAGGTAGATAAAACCGAATGTTCCTCATTTAGTCAAGTGAAAACCATGGCAAAGAGATCTTAAGTGACTAGACAATGTCATACCACCGATGAGTGGTAGCAATAAGAACAGAAAGCAGACCAATGACGAGCCTTGTGTGTGTTATGCCAGCATAGAGGATTCTGAGCACAAAACCCTATGGTTTCAGCATTAGAGAAATTAGGCAGTGTTTAACACTTGATGATCTATCAGGATTTTTCCAGTTCTATTCAAGATAGCATGTCTTTCATATGCAAATGTTTTTCATGGTTTGGTTTCTTTCCAATCAATAGTTTCTCTATTGATATATCCAGTCTAGTTTTTGTAGGAGTAGTCTCAATATCTCTCTTGTTTTTCAACTTGTAAGATTGAAATGTCTGTCTAAATTTTTATAGTCTAAAGGATTAGTTTAAATTAATTAACATGCAGTTTGGGTGTGGGGCTCTGTATTAATTTTTAATTTGCTTTAAAGAGAGTTTTCCATACCAGCCCTATATTGTCACGTAGCACCTAACAGGAATGGTATGTTCAGCATATACTGAAAACATGACAGGTCTTGACTATTTTGTTTTGGGATGTAATCATTCAAACTCTTCGTTGGCTTTTGCAACTGTGTGTCAGAATAGTACATTGATGTGATTTTTTTTTTTTTAATATAAATTGTGGTAGTTCATGTTTTCAAGGCACTAACTCATTAATCCATGCATGGATTTACATAGATGTGAATTTCATTTTTAGTGGTTTGTATAAATATAGAACAATCTCCGTTCTCTCTTTTTTTAAAAAAGGAAAACAACACTAAATTTACAATTAGCAATCATACAAATTCTTGATAAACAGTAAAGGGGTATGGGTAAAATAACAGTAAGAGGCTTATAAAAATTAAATTAGGATCAGGAAAAGGTTCTGTAAAAAGGAAGGATGTCGAAATTCATGGTAGACACTGTGTAGATGGTGGTGCTCAGTAAATAAAAGCACACACAGTCTGTGTTTTGCATTTTCCTTTTTGTTTAAAATCAGTTTGGTTTTAATATTTTCAAGCTAATGTGTTTCATTAATCTTGAAAATGCACTGTTAATTTTCAGACTATTTCTTTGATGACCAGAAGCCTTCTTCAAGTGGTGGAGAACATGGAAAATATGAAAAAGCAGGTCTTACTTACTCAGTAGGGAGAAGAGTTATAATCTGCAATTGCTTCAAAGAAGCGGGTAACCAACCCAAAAATATCCTCACTCAGCAGGCAACATTTTAGCAAAACACATTGCTTCAGTCTGAAGTTAGTACCTTATTTTTGAGAGATATTTTTAATTAGACATTGTGTTTTCTTCTGAATGACCTTCCTAATTCCAAATAACATATTAACAGCTTTCTTGCTCTATTCTTTTTCGTTTAGCAATGCCAAGAAGAATTTTAATAGAATGGAAATGGTATTTTTTCCTGAGATTTGCAAACATTTCTTGATTGCCCTTACTATTCTTTCATTTAGTTTGTTAAGTAGCATTATGCTATATGTATATATATGCTATATATTAGTATTAATGCTACATGTAGCATTAATTTACTGAACACTTGCATTTTGCAATGCTGGTAATGGGAAAAAGAGCCAAATCCTCGATCTCATATTTCATAAAGCACTGCTTTTCAAACTGGCTGAAGTTGTGAATGCCTACATAGTAAACTAAGAAAATATAATTCAAACGATACACTAAGGGTAATACTTATTTCAAATCTAGGTATCCCATTTATATTTAAGCAGCTAAATAAATAAAAATGTCTTGGTTTTCCAGTGTATCTTTCTGACGTACCGAGATAGGCTCTGTGAGTTCTCAGCACTTCATGCCATTTCTGTTAAAATGAATAAGTATGGACTGAAGAGTCTACTTTCAGGTTACCTATTTTTATTAATATTACTCTAAATATATTACAGGCTTATTATAGAAACCCTGGTTTACTGGTAGTTTTTAAGATTATTGTACTTTGGAACATTCATATGTATCAGATGAATTATCTTCATTTAAGTTTATCGAAGAGTATTTGCATATATACAGACTGCACACAAAAAGAAAATTCTGCTACATAGCTTCCATTTCTTGTGGGTTTTTTTTAATGCTCATGCTGGTACAAATTTATAGAAAATGTTAGAAAAAAATAAATCCTTATTCTTTAAGAAGCTGGCTGAAATCAAAGAGATAGTGCCTGACTACTCTGAATGTTGAAAACAAATTATACCATAACCTAGTAAGATTCTCTGGAGTTCAAATGAAGCAGAGGCAACACATCCCATTACTATAACAAGGTCAATCTGTATCAAGCAAAAAGCATTTATGAAACCAAATAATAAAATAAATTATTGTTTTTCACCTATTAATGGTAGATTAATATTCTGAAGTTCTTATAGGAGTGCTAACAGAAAAGCTGAAAGGGTGTGGGAAAGTACTTGCTGAGATTCTTTACTTTTACAATTTGTGGCATGTTTCCAGATGGATTAACAGTATGCAAATTTACATTATTTTTATTACTTCTTAACTGGTTTATTGCCACTGTCGGTAAAATTTCACTTCATAGTAATAAGCACATTTGTCAAGACATCTTGATTATTTGAGAAATTCTGTAAGTGTCTAGAAATATTTCAGAAAGACTTAGCACCATTTTAATACAATTTATTTACTCAGAAAAATGAATGAAATTAGAAACATCTTAGAACTGCAGTTTCTGAATATCAAATATAAGTAATCAAATGTTTTAGTGTAATCACTGAGGCAAGTTAAAAACCTGACGTTTGTTGTTAGCATACAGAAATGTAAAGTACAGTTTAGTAACTCCCCAAATTTATTAATAGAGGCCCAATTCAAAATCAGAAAAAGCCTGTAAGAAGATAGACTTTCTATTAGGTATTCCCAATTGAAAATGTATGGGAATACAGAACTATAATATAAACCAAAATAAACTGGGTAAAAATGAAAATTTGGTGTAAGAGGAGCATGTTGATTCTCACTAGGAGACCTAGAAGCTTTTTAAGTACTGCACAGTTCTCATCCTTTTGAGCTAATTTGGGTGGCACCAGCAGTCCAAGGTCTCCGTTTCACGTTACAAAACAAGTACCCTCTGGGGGCCACCCATTAATGCCCCAAAGCTTGCTACCTTCCATGCCACTTTTTTAATTCATCATAATCCCAGCAGGGTTGAACAAGAGAGTCCCGTTCCAGTCTCCTCTGCATTGACCTGCTTAGTTCCCATCCAGTCTGCCTCAGACATAATCCCCTTCTTCTCTTTGGGTTTAAAACTTAGTATCTGCTTGGCAATTTGCTCTTCATTCTTTCCCTCTTCAACCCATCTGACCTTTCATCCCAATTGTCCCTAGCTCCTTCCTCTCTAATCGAGAAATTATCTTCTTTGCCTCCCACTTCTGGAGCATCTTTCCTCAAATACTGAATACTTACCTTCTGTGTGGTATAAGAATCACCCCCGGCTGTTTAGAAGAGGAGCAAGAAAATCCTGTTCTGCTGCTGTGACTATACGGACCATGCTTAGTTCAGACAGAATTGCTGGCAAGTTTAACTGTCAAAACTTCAAACAGATCTCTACTCAGTATATGCAAACTGACAATCTTCAGAAACTCGTGACTTAAACGAATCTTGAGAGATTCTCACAGGCATGCCAAAAACCATATTCCTCTGACAAAGCAGTGCTCTTACTCCAAAGCAAGGAGGCTGTTAGACTCTTCAGTAAAATGGATGTAAGGATTTTAACAGTCAAAGCAACTTCCTTTTCTTCACCTACGGTTTTAGATTGAAACTTTACTGAAATTGTAGTGAGTTTTCACTGAAAAGTCAGCATTTATTCTGAGGCATATCCTTTGTCTGTCCTATAGACAAAATTGCCTCTATCATATAATACTGAAAACTGGATCCTATAAATCAAAGTTCAAGGGAATTGAAAGTAATAGTGCTGTACCTGAACCTTCTGTAATTAAACTTAGTTACTGCTTCAAAGTATTAGTGCAATTTTAAAGGAGCACCTTGTGACAACTCCAAGCTACGTATCTCACTAATTCTCCTGCTTTGCTGCTGGAGTCGAAAATATGTAGAAAACACAAACCCAAGGCCAAGCTGCCGACAGACAACTTCAGCATCTGCATCATCCCACTGATCATCACAGACAGTCCCCCACTGGCCAGCATGGTAGACTTCTACTCTTCCTTCATGAGCGTTGTTCCCACCAGCCAGCCGGATCGGAGTAAAGACAGGGGCTGTGATCAAACATAGAATATAGGAAAGGGTCATTTCTTTTTCTAAAATGTTATCCTGATAGCAAAGAAAAAAAGAAGATGGCTTCATGGTTTCTCTGACATCACTCAAGAACTACACTTTATTTTTTGTAGTTAGGTGGAAAACCTGAAATTAAACTTCTTAGAAATGAGTTCCCCTAAGCTCCACTCTCAATAGCTGAAGAATATTATACAGACAAGTAACCATACTGATCTTGAGTTACTTAAGTGTCAAAGCGTTCACAGATACCTGGGGCTGTAAGGCCGAATGCTACAATCAGTAAGTAGAGCTGCATTTCTGCCAGTAAGAGCTAACTTTGCTCTCTATAGGCTCGATCCCAGAGGTTAAAATCTGAGAGGCAAAAATTCTTTCAATGCCACAAAAGTAGAAATTCATCCTCATGTTTTCTCATTTGTTTGGTAATTCCAGTTAGAGCAGTTAAATCTTACTGACTGTGGAATCTCACTTTAATTGTGCAAGTATTGTTCCCTCCCTCTTTCTGAGATATGGTTTGATTTTTGGTCTTTTCAAATCATTAGCTCTCTTCTGGTTCAGAAGAAATTGTCTTGAAAGTGTTACTTTTGCATGAAGCTATAATAATGGAAACAGCTTAAAAACATATTAAAAAAAATAATCACTCTAGTATTTAAAAAGGTTATTTTAAAGTTTCACTATATCTAACATCTGAATGATTCAAAATGTGATTAATTTTTATGTAGGCCTTCCAACCAATTAATGCTACTATTTCATCTATTTCTTCGCTTAAAAAAAAAGAAAATTGAGGATATTTCTCCAATTTCATCTTAATATTTCACTGGTATGAAATATGCTCTTTTGTAATTATTCAAAAAGGCTAGTTTGCAGGAGAACCTGTGAAACATGAAAGCTTCATCTAGTCTGCCGAAACTCAGGATCAATTTAATTCATTTCAGATATCCTGGACTGTAAATTACTGATAAACTCCCTTTCTGCATTATTGAAACAGACACAGTCGTTTAATAAATTTATCCAAGCAAAGCAAAGTTTTCTGGTGAAAATGGCCGTAAAGAGAAGGAAAACCTTATGATCTAAAAGCATAATTTGCAAATTTATACTTTTCAGTTTCTTTAGACAAAACTATGTCTCTTGCTTTGCAACTTGTCTCGTGGCTTAAAAACATTCTCCCCTCTACACTACAGTTTTCTAAATTAATATAAAAATGATTTTTAGAAGTCATTTATCAAAATATTCCTCATGAATAGCAGAGCTGTCAGACAAAAATGCATCTGTCTTTGGATAGGAATGTAAGTAGGAGAGGAAAGGCAGCACAGAACTGGCTGCGGCCATACATGATTTGGTTACAACTGAAGAAACTGTCATTGCCAGCTCCTCATCACTGCCAGCCTAACCTTTCTCGAGGCCAGCAATGTCTTAAATCTGATGGCATAATTGCCCATTGAGTTGCCATTTATCATGTTCATTAAAATAATTTGAAATGTCTTAAAAACATTAATAATACTTTTGTCCTAACAATATAATTTTGACTTGTGTGAGTGATGTGTGAGGTAGCAACCTTCAGCTGGGAAGACTTGGACCTGTTTTAAATCTATGCAGAATAGGGCAAAAACTTTGCAGTTTCTCGTGCAATGTCATCTACGTTAATGTGATCCCAACACTTCTGTACCAAAGGAGAAGGCATAGCCTGTTTATGAAATTGCTGCTCCTCCCTACTGTTCAAGAAAAGCTAACGAATCGACATGTAGCATATGTAGCTACCAAATATAACCTCCAAGTAGACAAATAAATTAATAAGTAAATATTAAAAAATAAATAAATGGGGGGGGGGGGGAAAACA
>NW_020799099.1:5210519-5219519 GCF_003259725.1 Athene cunicularia | reverse complement strand
GGGGGGGGGGGGAAACAATCCTACTTTTACAGCAAGAGATTCTCACTGCTTCACCCTTATTCACAACCTACGTCTCAAAGCAACATTTGCTTGTTGATTATGGAAAGGTAGAACATGGTTCAGCGAGTTGCTGCTTGCACAGCATGGAGGGATTTGAAACAGTTAATGACGTGATTATTCAATCTGTTTAATTTCCTGTTCCAAGAAGTCTTAAATTATAGTAATAACTACTACTTCTATTTAAATAAGGTAAGGAGTTAACCAAACCATATGCATTTTTTTTTACCCAGGGAAGAGCTACATGTGACAGCAGCTGCCATTTTTTGAGGACATGTTCCATCCTGCCAGATGTCTTTTTCACATAACAGTATATTTTCTTCATCACCACGACAACGCACTTCACTCCAGTAAACCGGAATAAGGCCCAGTCCAGAAAATGGTATGTGTTTTGCTGTACCTTTTTCACTGTAAGAAGAATAATCAGGATAGGAGATTAGAGTGGGAGGAGGGGAAGTGGAACATTTTCTCTTATATAAATCTTGGAGTACAAAAGAAAGGGCTTTCTTCAGCAGTGTAAATTCATCACATTTTCATACAGTTCAGCATTGTCTTCTGCACAAAGAAAAGTAACAGATGTGACCCAGTTCTCACCATTTTTTTTGTGGGACATTATAGTACAATGGCCTGTGTTGCTGCAGGGCTAGCTACATTCCTGCCCTCCTGGTTCTTAACTACAAAGATCAACAGAGTCCACAGTCCATAGGTGAATCTACAGTACCATCCTGCTGCAGTTATACTTCCAGGAGAGGTAATGCTAACGGACCTTTCACACTTATCCTTTCCCTTACTCAATTAAAATGTACCAGTGCTCTGCCCATACGTGTCATACACTAGGGCTGTGACCATGGAGCAGTGAAACCACCTCATACTCCACCAGGCTCGTTTCCATTATTCTCTATTCAGCCATTCCCATCCTTCCGGAACATTTATAAACAGCCTCCTTTTCTTCCCATACTGAATCTACAGCAGCAATTATTGAGCCATCTTTTCTTCCATATAATACCCAACAAAATTAAATTAAAAACAAAGCCCAAATATTGTAAAATCAAAGGAACAGATATTGTAAAATCAAAGGAAGCACCTGGAAAGCATCAATAACACCTAGTGAGGTCACCTTGTAGTATATAGACCCAAATGTCTGCCAAACACTCATAACAGAACTTTTCAACTACCGTTTACTTGGGGCTTTTTGGCCTAGATTCAGCTTTAAGCCATTTCTGTTGAAAAGACCATCATTCACCCGTATCACTGAAGTAGTTTTACTAATAGTGGCCTTGTTCAACTGAAATGTTCAGACTATGGAAGGCAAAAAGAACTTAAATGAAAATGAGGAAAGGAGACATTGCACGTAGACAGCTGAAGTCATAAGCAGAATCACAGCCTCCAGATGGCTGAACTTTTATCTCATCTAATCCTCATATTTTTATAAATTGGCATGGTGTGTCCAGATTAGTATTGAACATTATAAAACAGCTTAGATTTAGTTCTGGCTAGCAGTCTTAAAAAGTGGAATAATCATTAGGAATGTCACAGTGCAAGTATGCTATAAAAGCCCCTTACTGCTTGTAGCAAACAAAATCACTACTTTGGTATGTGACTGAAAGAAATGTTAGAAAGGCAATAAAGCCAGCCATACTTTGTGGCTTATTGAGAAAGTGCAAACTGAATGGGGTGCTAAGGGGGATATTCAAGTAATTTGGTTGCTAACTTGAACAGCATTGATTTTTTAGAAGCTGAAATTGCATTTTATTTTTTAAAACTCGGTTTTGGTATGGGCATTTTGTTCCTTACCTCAGTTTCATCTTACTATTGCAATTGCAGTATCACTATAGGCATTATCTAGAGTTTAATGACCAAATTATGTTAAAAGGTCCTGTTGGTTAACTCCATTCTGACAGCAGTGGGAAGTAGTGGTCAATGAGGACAATGCAGGGCCTTTCAACCTGTCCAATATTACTATAACTCCATAAAATGTTTCCATGAAAATGTGAAGCTGCAAAACTTGTCTGGGTTTGGATTTTGTTATCAATGTGCAACTCTGAAAGTAAACCATACAGATTATCTAGCTAGTTGAAGATGTGCACAACAAAAATACCACGTTTTCCAAAAACCTAGGATGAGTCCCAGATGTTTTTTGCTAGGATAGAATGGATGATTACCAGGGTAACCCCACGGTCCTGAGAACCAGGAATTTTCCTATGATTAGGAGCCTGTGTAGAGTCTAATTCTGGACACATTTATGTTTTTATAGGTTCAGTAACCTCACTGGAACTGTTCTTAATTGACAGTTACATAGGTGAGATCAGGATCAGACCTCACATTTTTGCGCTTGTGGACATCTCCCAGATGTCTAGTAAAGCAATTTTTGTTTGTCCTAATCTTTCCTGACCTGTTCACACTTCTCACTTTGAAAACAAAGCTTCTACCCTCTTCTGCTCCTCTCCAGACCCCATTTGCAGCTTTCAAATCAAATACTGATTCTCACAGCAACCTCTCTGAAGTACAACGCAATTGAAGGAAGTGAAGGATTCTGGGAAGAACAACTTCAGCGTTCAACAGCTTTCAAACAGAAAAAACAATCATCAACCAGAACAGCCCTCAGGATTTGCAAAATAGATTGTCCTTTATACTGAAATCATTAAAATAAGTTGACTGATTTTTACTTGGACTGAAACTTACCCAAGTGCAAGCTGTCGACATACAACTGTTGCATCATTATTGTCCCAATGGCTCCCACAGATTATTCCCCAGATTCCATTCAAATAAACTTCCACTGTACCTTCAAACTCATTCTTGCCACCCTGGAGTCTCACTGACCCTAGTTAAAAAAATTTTTAAAATAAGCCTCCAAGATACTTCATTGCTCAATTAATGCATCCTGCACAAAAGAATCCGAACCTGATTTTCCCTCTGCAGAGAGGGTTGTTGTTTCATGTATTACCATCTTTGTGCTCTTTGGGTGAGCTGCTTCTAAGAAGCGCTCTGACACATCTAACATTCTTATACAGTGATATACAAAAGAAGATAACATTATTTTTTACATAAGACATTTTGCTTGTTATACTGAAATTATATCACATTTCTGATTCTTCTGGTGGTGCTACAATTAGTTAAAGATCTAGCCAAAAAAGAAGTATTGTAGACTACACATATCATAATTATTTAAATGTGGTTACCTCTACCCAAATGAGCAAAAAGTGTGTGTGTGTATATATATATATATATATATATATATATGCATGCTATACTTTTAACTTCCATCAAATTTAAGGGAATCACAAAACAACCACATGGATTGCATAGCTTTTGCTCTGACCCATGTAATGTTGTGCATGTCATGGATGTCAGCAGTTTATTTTAGCCAAAGAATGCATTTGTTCATACTTGTTCTCAGACAGAAAAACACTGGATGTAGTTCTATTAATTCATGAGAGGTCCTTACCAAATTCTCAGACAAAACAAGCTAAAAACATGAGGAATCATCTAAAAGAAGTGGGGGAAAATACCCTCTGCTTCTTGAGAGCTACAGGACACAGAAATCCAAGAAAATGAATCAGATTTTCCATTTTTTTTACAGTATTTTTGCTTGAGATGCCAGATGCATCTGCTGTTGCAACTAGCCAAGTGCCACTGGTAAAGGTGGGAAAAATCTCGTCATAGGTCTAACTCTACAGAGCAGAATAAAGGGTCATAACAGAGCAGTAAATCAAGAAGAAATAAGACATTCCTGTTAAATTATCAAACATAGCCTAATTGTATGCATTAGTATTACCTGAAATCTGTTAATCCATCTGTCTCTGTTCTGTGATCTACTTAAAATCAGAAGCTACCCCATCACCCAGTTTGCAGGGTTTTTAGTGATGGGAGAAAAAAGTTAATGTTTGTGCCTGCATTGCATTGTATATGTGGTCATGTATGTGTAAATAATAATAATAATAATAATAATAATAATAATAATAATAATAATAATAATAATAATAATAATAATAATAATAATAATAATAATAGGTAGATCCACTTTTTCTTCCCAGCTTTCACTCAGATTGTGTATTGGTTTTAATTTAGTTCAGTGTATTTTATAAAACCACAAAGCCAAATGACTGCTAAATAACACAAGGAATTAATTAACCTCAAACTTGGTTTTGTGTGTTCCTTTTTGCTTACTGTTTACTTTCTCAGGAGTAACTTACTGTGCAGTAAATGACAAACAAAACTTATTCAACTCATGTTACAGAGTGAGCTATCACTCTGAATAGGGAATTATTAATGAGTTAATTTTAATAATACTGTAGGCATGTTGCACACTGTTTATCTGTATTTATAATTTTTCTCTTTGTGTTTTTCCATCACATACAGAGAGAGTCTGGAATTTTGTTTATTTCTGCTCTTCAGCAGACTTTTGTATAGACTATTATTTTCACATGAAACACCAACTGCAGTCATATCAAAGTGATTCCTGACATACCAGAAAGCAATTTTGAAGATGTCATCTCCAAAAATAAGGGGGTTTTTTTTATGATTGCTTACAGTCCTGCATGACACCTACCGAAATCATTACAGTGTTTCCTGAGTGCACATTACACAATATTTCTATTCAGATAAATGCAAAAGGGAGTACTTGAAGAATAAAATTCTCTTCTAAGGTCTGTATGGCAGAATTTGGCTCACTCCTCTTTCTGTATTTACAGAATTTCCAGTGACAACAGTGGAAGAATTTATTCACGTATGCAGAGCAAAGATAGCACAAGAGATAACTGGCACATCAGAAACTCCTTTCCTAACAATTAAAAATGAAAGAAATTCTAAATCCTTTGCATCTCTAGTAGAAGCTGCAGGAAAGAAGTTTGAAAAGCACAGAGTTCTCAGTCACTGTGGACATGTATCATTTAAAAAAGGAAACAGCCTTTCCCTCACCACCCACTCCCCTAAGGAACCCCGGGTGACATCTGGTCCCTGCTGAAGTGGGAAAACACACTACTGATATCAGTTGGTAAGGAAGGGAAAACGACTGAAAGGGACAGTGCCTTATTTCCGCATGCCTGTGCAAAAAGACATAGGTGAAAATAATAAATAAGGGATTTTAAAAAAAAAAATATCTCAAAAAAAATGTTTTGGTTTGCCTTTCTCCTGTAGATTTACAGGATTTACACAATGCTTTATGAAGGGTGGTAGGATACATAACAGACCTTTGTTCATCTTGCAAGAAAATACTATAAAGAACCAGTTTCTCTCATACAGAAAACACACAAGATGATGTTAAAGGTAATTTCATAACAAATTTAAATTATTCTTGATTTTCACCTGATAAATTAATCTAGAATGAAATAAAAATGTGCCTATTTTTACATGTAGCTAATCTTAAACCTCTTATTATGCCTGCTGTTTAACGGACTTAACTAAATATATGATACAATAACTCTAATGTGGTTGCACGGACTCACTACTCTCCTTATAGGACAGTATTGATAGCTATAGCTATGGTTAGCCTAAACCATCCAGGGCAAAATCCAGCATTCTTTCCTGAAGCAAAACAGTAACTAAAACCATTTTTTTAAAAGGAAAGTCAGAACTGAAAACCCTCTGAAAGGTTAGTATCTCCAATGTTTTTTTCTAAGTCCAGTCTAAGTGTTTTTAGCTCAGTATTTCAGCACTGTATCCAGCAAGAGTAAAATGATATTTTTTGTTTCATATTTTTTGGGGTTTTTTGTTTCATATACACTTTGAAGTAGGTATCAACCTGTATCTTATGACAAGTCATAATTATGTGGCAAGCAAATCAAAGTGCACACTAATGAGAAAATTATTTCTCTGTTGTTCATTCAGTGTTGCAGTATTCAGACCCCTGCTAGTTATTTTACTGGATCAAGAGATACATTAGTTGCTGTAACATGGACACCTCATGAAACAGAACTTTAAAATATAGACTTTCATTTCAGTAGCTTATTTTTTCTTTTCAATATGTAAAGCTCTTACTTCATGTGTAAATTGATCATAGGGAATTGCAAGATGACCAACATTATCTGCCGCCATGCATGCTCATGCTGTATTACCAAGTTTCTGTTTATTACTCATGATTCAATCTTTGTTATTAAGAGTGTGTTAACATCTTACTTGCAAGGTAATCAGTGTCTGCATTGTTAAAATGACTTTCACTTCACAGGCCGCAAGAAAACTAGTATTTAGCATGATTAAAAGGATACTGGTTAATTCTTAATTTCCCTGGTTAAGTCTTCTACTGTTACATTTTAATACCTCAAGCCCATAGTGCACCTCAACATGTGTGCCCAAGGGGCTTCCTTCTGTGCTACCCCTAGGGCACAAGAAGCTCTGGAGAAGAGAATCTGAATTAATTCTTAGAAAACAGGTCTGGCTTAAGCATATGCATTGGAGGCTTTAGGTTTCTGGAGTCCTAGGTATGTTAGCATCTCCATTTATTAAACTGTAAGTTTTCAGCTTTTTCAGTTACTGAAGAGGACTAAACATGTGGGAGTAGAGCTAACGAAGTAATATCTACTCTGGCTTTTATGCAATGCTCTGAGAAACTCACACTCTCTCCCCTCTCCACCAACTCAATAGAGTGTCAAGCCTCTGCTTAAAGTGCTTATCAAATCTTCACGGCTTCAACACCACTGCTTCAACGCCGAGCTCAACAGCAGGGAACTTGAGTACAGGGATCCTGCCCATGGCTCTCAGTGCCCTCCTCAGGATAAGGAGAGGTGAACTGACCCCACAAGAGTTCGAAACAAGGGCCCAGGACCACAAAGCAGGCCTACCAGGCAGCTCTAGGATACATACTGTGGTCTTACAAAGGACTTAATTCAGCCCTATATCGAAGAATTTGAATCTACTCTCTTGCCAGAAACTCCTTCAGTTATATACGCTCAAAAAATACCTATGTGTTTCTTCTAATTATGTTCTAGCTGAGGTTACTGACGGTCAATTCATGTTGTTTACATACAGTCTGGTAATTTTAGTTACCCTGGTATCTGCCCAAGTCAGAGTCTTTCCTATCTGCTATCACTGTTTAAAAGAGATTAAGTTATACTTGCAAATGCAAGGAAGTAAGGGTATCCAGTGGGTGCTGCTGAGACTTGCTCCGCAACACCTGCCATATAGGCTCAAGATGAGACACACAGGAAAAAAGAGAGAGGAAGACTTCTCAGCCAACTTTTAATCGACTCCAAAAAGCAGAAGAGGTTCAAAGGAATTACACTGTTGTGCTTGGCCTCTTTTCCTATATCATTCTCATGTCCAGAGATGCTGGGTAGCTTCTAAACCTATTTTATTTTCTACATTTCACTAAGAACAAGCATTGTTACTGAGTGTGGCCAAATTGCAGATAGAATGGGAATCACTTCCAATTCTGTATTCTGTATACTTCAAAGAAGTATTCTGAATTTTGGAAATGTGTAAAAGCAACAATTATTTTTATTTCTGCTTTCATTTCCTAGGTGTTGCAACATGGGATAGTGCCACAGAAAGGCCCTGCGCTGATTGTTCATCACTGTTGCCTTGGAGTCAATTAGGTAAGTCCAAACTGACATAAAGTGTGAGGGTCTCCCATGCTGATATCCTGTGTAACCACATTGTAACTTGTAGTATCTCAGAACACTAGTGGATGATTCCTAAGACACATAAAAGAGTCTATCCCAGTTTCAGAATGAAACTAATGCATTGGTTTGCATGAGGTACTTGAAAAAAAGCTACTTGTAGTATAGGTCAAATCAAACACCAGTTCAAATCAATGGAAACTTTTCTTCCCTTCCAGGATCAGGGCTGGCTAAAATCAAACAAATTAATCCTGTTGACTACAGCAAAACTAAGGATGACGCTCACTGCAATCGATAAATGCTATTGTCCATCACTTTCCTGAGCACTGCTTTTAGTCTAAAATTACAATTATTTTTTCTTGGTATTTTAACCTTGAAAAAATGGTGTATTCATCAGAAATACTTTTTAAGAACTATCTTGAGAACTTTAGCAGATAGCAGTATTGCACGCACAAGGATCCTTATATTAGAAGATTCGTAAATATTGTATATATTGTGTGCAATGTGCTGAATCGGTTCCTCTGCAGCAGTGAGATTCATCATGTCAATGATCAATGGTTTAAGGCTCTGAAAAAATAAACTGAAACGTTAGGAGTGTAACAGACTCCAAAGGAGTGAAGTTGTCTTGTGTGGTAGAGAGCTATAGAAAGTGAGGGGTCTCATGCTGTGCAGCTGGGTTCCAGAAGAGTTGCTTCTTAGAAGGAAAATACAGACATTAATGTTTAATTTTTCATCATATTCTTTTTCTTAACCCCATGCTATTTAAAAAAACAAAACCCCAGAAGACCTTCCATCAACTGCCTGGACTATAGTAGGGAGGGAGAATAATCTAGCGTTTAGACTATGAGCCTGAGACTTCATTCTTCTCTCACAAAAGTTTAGTGAAGCATTATTTGACTGGCATTAGTAGAATTATCCTGTGTTAAAAGCAATTTAAATGGAAAGACTCTACAGTCTGGCCATTCTGGAGATGTGTATTTTATTTCCAGTTCTGCCACTGATGGGTAGCGTGGCCTCTGCCAAAGACACTTACCCTCTCTCTCGTATTGCTTTCCCTTTGTAAAGAAAAATAGTTAACCCACTTTACTTAAAGAGTTTTAAATTAGTTACTTAACAACATAGGATGAACAATATGTCATGCAGAATACTGTAACTACATGCCACATAAACACTGTGTGGTAGCAGCTGCTTCTAGGTACTTAGCAGGCCTTTTTTTTTTTTTTTTTTTTTAAGCATAAATTACAGGTAAGCTGTTATTAGCAGTAACTAAAATACTGCATTCTGCTGGACTTAGGCTGGCTCTGTGTACAGAGTACTCTTGTACTCATTTATTTTCCTCTATGATTTCCTTGGTTAATCATAATTTTTATATATATATATATATATATAT
>NW_020799099.1:5195003-5210469 GCF_003259725.1 Athene cunicularia | reverse complement strand
CTTCTCTCTCTAGCACTGGGGGCTCCCCTACCAGGCACCACCTTCCGCGGCCGGGGCTCCCCCGACCCCCCCGACAGCCCCACAGAGAGCACAGGGAGCCCGGGCAAAGCCCGGCCCGGGGTCGGGGCTCCGGGGAGAGAGGGACAAAACGGACCCGCGCGGCGGCTGGGGGGGCAGAGGATGGAGAGAGCCCCAGACGCGTCTGCGGGAAACAAAGGGGCTGGAAACAAACGCCGTGAAATGTCTTCGAGGGTTTAGCTTTATCCCAGCCCCATGTGCTCTGAATAGTAATCTGCTTATTCCCAGCCCCTGCGGAGTTCTGCGTGACCTGATCATCTCCGATTCCCTTTTTCTACCAGGATGGCTGTCAGTTTTGCCGCTTTGACGCATATTGTTCTGTTGGTAGTTTGGGTTAGATACTATCTTTTAATTTACCGCTGGTTTTCATCTATGCTGTTCATATTTTGCGAAGCCCAACAAACACCCTCTATTTGGCAATTTGTCTGTAGCGTGAATCCGTGGATTCACCTCTCCATAGGATCTTTTTTCCTCTCTAATTTTTGGACTGAAAAGTGTTAACCTGGCTTCTGGCTGAGCACGACAGTATTTCCACAACCTTGGTTGTGACTAGAGTTTGAAAGAGAGACTGTGCTTTCTGCTTTCCACGCAGGATCCCAGGGATCTCCAGCAAACAGTGACCTGCCTTTAGAAGCCTCCAAGGGCTGTTCAGAAGGTGCAAAATGCAACTTTACCCATTTAACCCTTTATTTAAGAACGAAAAGAGCTCCACTGCTGAGGAAAAGCAGGTCTTCCAGTGTTTGGTGTTACACCTGTATTCATTTTAGCTCTGCTCACCTGTGATTCTTATTGCAACATTACAGTTAGTATTTTAATCACAAAATTAAAGAATACTCTGCTGGGGCTTCTACAGCAACATGATAACTGTGCCATCACATGTGTTGTTGCACTTCTCTGTGGATATAAGCACACAGATTGGGTTTTTTCCTTCTGAGGTTTCTTCTGGGACTATGTATATGCATTAGTTTAGAAACGGTCAGGACTGGCAAGAGTTTAATTTGCTTTCAGAATTTTTGAATATATGCAAGATGTTAGCCTGAAAGCAGCTCATTATGGCCATTTTAAAACTGTCTGAGAATTTGTTGCTGTCATGACAAGTTGGTTGCTTTTATCCTTTGAAAGGACCGGTTAAAAGCATGTTCAGCCTAGCTGTTTAAGGCTTCCTTCATTGCCTAGTAAACACTTTTTGGCATCACAGTAACAGCAATATTTTATTTTCCCTGACCTAAGCTCTTTTTCCCCCCTCTAGCCTGGAAGAGGAAGGGCTCTGCTGATCAGCACAGGAGGAAGAGAACAGATGAGTATGATGAATCTTGCAAAACACTTCAGGCAAAGCTTTGAGCCTGGTACTTATTCATGTATTCTGATTACACTTGTCTCCCCTAGGTGTGTGGGCCAGCAGGAATCTTAGATGCAGTGAACTTTCTTTGCCTATGTAGGGTAGAGGTGTTTGTGCTTCAGGTTGCAAAATGTACCAAGCAGGAGGTGGGGGAAAGAGGGGGGTTACACGGGGAAAAAGGATTGGAAGTAACTACAATTATAAAAGAAGCATCCAGAAGAAAAAAGCAATTGTCATAATGATTCCCTCCCAAGACAGGGTTCAGGTTTAATTGAACGATCCACGCGTACAGATTCACTCTTAAACATTTTCATTTTTATCATGATTGTCATTTTTGATGTAACCATATAAGGAGAATGAGCCTTAATTGGTTTTAATAACTTTAAATTAGCTTTCGCTATGATGTGAAGTCTGTTAATGCTGCTGTTAGAATTTACAGATTAAGGACTTGGTCTGGCTTCAATTCAAGACATTGATAATAGTTTCACTGTAAGTAGGAGAGGCCCTGTTCTAAAAAATACTGGAACTGGGGAAATTTGCTTTTCCAGCTTTGCCCTTTGGTTGCAGCTTCTGTCTTGGTTAGAGCATTTACGAGTGTCTCCCCCATATGGTTTCTCTTGTGTTTGAACTGCATGAGCGCATGTTGCAGTTTTTCCTCTGGCTGTGGCACTTACAGGTGCCACGTATAAAAACACCCTCATCTGCTTGACTACTTTTGTTATGCTTGTAAGAAGCTCATTATTTATGTGATTTCTACCTCTGTCACATTTCTCACAATCGGTCAAAAGTTACTGGGAAGAGCAAAGACAAAGCAACGGTTACATGGACAGACAGTGCATTTTTGAGAACCCTGATTCTTTTGGACATCACACTTGAAATAACAGTAGGAGTTACAAGTGTGCCTAAAATGGAACTGCACTATGCCTTAAGGGTGGACTTTACCATCACACGTTTATAAACAAGAAACAAAGGCTTATTACTCTGATACAGCTGATAGAGCTTTAAAAAAGATGCCAAATATGAGATGTTCTTAGTGCATTTCGTTGCCTTAAAAAGTTTTGTCTCTGCTGTACAAAACTATTGAAAACTCATTCACAAATTGAATTAGAAATGAAAAGGAAAGAAAAAAACTGTGTTTGCTCAATTAGGAAAATAAGCAAGTAGATCTCTGGAAACCTCAGAAGGTGTCGGTGGATCTGGGCATTGCACACAACTTTGATTCTGAAATTACAGTATCCAACTTTTCAGAAAAAAAATCGTCACAAAATGTTGAGAAAATAATAAATCTTTGGAAACTGTGCTACTTAGATTCCCACAGCAGCACTGTGGGATTTAAAGTTAGTAATCTGTGTTTAACAAAGCCTGCATTTTTATATGAAAAGAAAGGCTTGTTTTGGTCTTTCTAGATTGGTAGAGAAAATAATCTGTTAAAATGACATTACAGTGGGTGAACTGGCTCCAGCAGAAGTACATAGCAATTCTTCCTTTTGCAAAACATTTTCGATAACTTATCTTAGAATTTAGTTCGTACCTCTTACACACAGAAGGAGTACCTATTGACAGTGGTCCCATGGAATTCCATGGAACGATGCTCATGGTCAAAGTTAGCAAATCTGTGCTGTGTATCTGAAAACTTCCATGAGAGCAGTTGTAGGAGATCATCTGCTAGAATAGGTCTTAATTTCTGTACAATTCCGCAGGGTTGGCTGCTTTTGTCTCTCCTGATATTTGACTGCCCCAATACCAAACTGTTGATAAAACAAATAATAATAAATAATTCATAGGTATGGACTGATCTGACCACTGCAAACCACCACACCTCTACACCCCCCACTGTGTTTTTGTGCACAGATTCCTCAGGTTACCCAAGAAATGGAAATATTAGTAATACTCAAATAATACAGCAGCAGCATGGGTTCTTCATATATGCAAGTCTTAAAAGCAAACTTACACAAGAGCTTCCTTTATCCTAATAGCTTTCTAAAAGGACTTGACAGTTGTTCCCTGTCGCTGGCTCTGCTTCTGCATGAACTATATGAGGGTGCATGTTATTAGAGGACTAATTTTCAATAAATGGTTCTTGTGAACAGGTGAAGGTATCTGATCTGTGGGTTATACATGCAAAAATAGTAGTCTTGCATTTCAGAAACATTTAATACCTAGCAATTAAAATTCAGCTTGAAAAAATCTGTCTTGATTCTGCTCCCCTTTAAATCAATAGCAAAATTCACTGATTAGCCTCTTCCTGTATTCAGTAAAGCTGCTACCTTTATTTTCGAGTAGCTCGTACAGTGTGCTCTCAGCACAGATTTTAGAGAAGCTGAGCACTTCCAGCTGTTGGTGGAATTCCGTTAAAATACCGTTGACAAGTGAAGGGCTGAGCCAGTCCCATCTTATTGCCACTGATAACCCTAAGCTAGGGTATTCTCTCCTGCATTCTCTTCTGACCAGGTTAGAGTCAAACAGCAATGTAGGTGTGACAGATCAGAGCACGGCTTGGCTTCAGGCAAGGCGATATATGAGAAATTCCCCCAGGAAATAAGTACAGGGCGGAGAGAATGTAGATAAACAGCCAGGCACAACACATTGTAATGAAACTATTTTCAAACTATCCAGATAATAATTTCTTACTATCATTTCTTCCCATAATCAAGTATGCTGGGGCCAATAAATTAACCTCTGCAATCAATGGAGAAACTTAGGCACATGGTCTAATGGGCACCAAGTGAGATCTAACAGCATCAGACAGGGGCTGAACCCAGGACTCGGAGGAGAGGCAGCAAGGCTTCACACAAAGGAGGTTTCCGTGTGCACAGTGGGCCGTAGAATGGGTGCCGTAATGAGTCAACATTTTTAGGTTATAAATCAGCGCTCTTATAAAATAATTTTATTCATTAATCTCATTCTTTTTAACAACCACGGGCAGCAGAAATTTGAAATCCTGCCAAGTCTGACTCAAAATTCATTTGAGTTTGTGCCTATATGGCAGAGAATAGGCCTTTTGTCTGTAATTATATATAAGCACCATAGGGTGACCCTGCATTACACAGGATGTAACTGAACAGCCTGTAATTGATGAGGTTTCCATTACCACATAACACAGTGCACACAGTAATGAGATCATAGGAAAACCTGTTTTAAAGTGTTAAGTACTTTCTTGTACAACAAGCTGAGTTCATATTATAAGGCAATAAGAAACCCGATTTCCTGGAACAAGGCAATAAGAAACTTGATTTCCTGGAACAATTCAATACATCGGTGCATATGTGCCTAACACAGGGTTATACGAACATGATGAAATAAATGCATTTAAAAAATGAAAGGTAAACTGAATCATACAAAACTGGTGGGCACTTTTTGTTTAATATAGTAAATGGAAGAAAACGCTGTTTCAACTGAGTTAGTTTTGACATATCCAACGGAACTATTCAGCACTTAAAAACTATCACAGTTTTGTACAGGAAAAAAAAAAAAAAAGGGATTTTTGAATAACAATGGAATGCGGAGATATTTGTTTGAAAAATATTTTTGTAAGAACAAAAAAAAAGCCCTGCATTCAGTAAAGGTTCTGATTCTGCAAGCATGTATACTCAGTATGTACACATCGGCATACTGTGATGTCTCCATGTGTAAAGTAGGTTACGTGAGTACTGCGTGTAGAACTCTGGAAGACTGGACACATGGTTTGCTCATGCTGTTGCTACTATTTCAGCAGCACCTGGGAGCATACAAGCACTACAACATACAGGCTTGTTCATGCAGTTGCAATGTGATGGTGTGTGAGGCTGCGCTGTGTATTGTTTCCATGAGCAACCTCCAAGCACTCCTTTATGTGCCTTCCCAGAAGGACCATTTAGCAGATCCCAGGCGTGCAATGCGATGTGGCTGAGTGTGAGAGTAGGAGTGCTCCAGCACGACTGTGTAAATACAGCAGCGGTGCTGCTTTATTTCCTGATGCTTAGAATAAGGAGTGAATGTGGCATCACGTATGTTGCAGTCTGTTAACTAGGTGAAAGGTGAGTTTGTGAAGCCGTTCTATAAATAAGCATATTTAAAGAAGCAAGAATATGCCAAAGAGGATATTTTGAGGAAATGGAATGGAAAATGGTATTTGTTAACAAACAATCTTAACAAAGTCTTGCTAGGAAATGGAACTTCAGTTCCGAACCTGACTACCTTGGATATATGTGGTTTTGGTACTTGATTCATTCAGTTCATCCTTTAAGGGAAGCTCTGTACAGGATTCATTGTGTTCATGATAGTGAAACAACCCACTCAAAAGAAAAAAAAAAACCAAACCCCAAACAAAAAAAAACAGTGGGCAGGCTACACCTTTGTAAAAATATTTAACATTTGTGGAAATGTTTAACATTTTGGTTTAGATCTAAGAGAGAAAAGGTGAAAACATTTTTTTAATATCTTCTTCATTATAAAACATACATTTTGGACTCTTTTTCATGTATAAAGTGGCCTTTACAAATCAGCCAACATTAAGTAAGCCTGTCACGGAGCAGGATGAAACCTTATTTATTCAAAACATCCACTGTCAGTGAGGACAACTGGTTCATAGAGCTGAGATATATGACCTTCTACAATTTCCTCTGACATTCATGGTGTAGAAGGTTCCCTGGGGTAAACAATGCTTTATAAATGCAGTTGTTTAAAGAAGTTCTTCTCTCACAAATTATCCAGGTAGTCCTCTTCCAGTTATTTATGTCTGTAATGGTAGCAGGTGTCTTTGTTCAGTTAATCTTCTGAAAACATTTCTTAATAGTATCTATTTCAGAATTTTGCATTTCATTGTTGTGAAGTGTAAGCACAATGAAAAATCACAAACCACAGAAAGATGAGTCAAGCAGGGCTGTGTTTTCATCTCCCATCTAACCCAAGTGTCACCTTATCATTAGCAGTGATGGAATGAGGCATTTCTATTTCCTCTGGGAATTTTTCAGTGTCTTGCACAAAATCCAATAGCAATGTACATACAATGTGTAAATAGGACTTTTTTCTCCAGAAAGGGATGCAGGAATTACTTTAGTGCTGAGCTACATAGGTGCAATGACCCTTCAAGTATTTGATTTATCTTCATTAACATAAGACTCTGTTACTGGGAATGAGAAAGGATAAAGTGAGTTACAGCTGTATTTTTACAGTTATGCTTAATGCAAGTACATATTACACAATTATTAAAATATAACTATAGTTTATTAGAACAGGTAAAATAAGCATAAAAACATGGGAAAAAAATACATACTTGCTGGAGCAGCAATAGTTTTGTCCATGAAGCCTTGTTTAACATATTATAGACTTCGAATTGCTAAATACTTTCGATCTTGAAAAGCAGAAAGCACTTCAGATTAGCACAAACCTTACCATGAGGGCATTTGGTCTACAAATTGAGATGCAAAGCAAGACATGTTCCCTTTTCCATCTTTCCCCTCCTGTATATGTATATAGCTATAATCTGGCCCATATATTTTATTTATTTAACAAAACATTTTGGAGGGAACCCATTTTAAACAAATAAATCCAGTTTATACATTTCTCTATATGCTTCTGTGGTGCACTCCTAAAATATAACCCAATAGATACCACTTTTAAGACATTTTAAAATGTCCCATTAACATAAAAAATACTGCTAAATTATTTTTCAAAAAAACCATATATGAACATGTTTCAATACACATTTTCTCACAGAGGCATGGGCTAATCAAATACAATTTCACTGTCACTTACTGTTATTTAGGTTTGGTCTACGTCCATCTCCAAGTGCTGGACTAATTGACAATGTAAAGAATTTCACAAATTTCCAAAAGTCTGTTTGCATCTATTATTTTTAATCAGTTCACAGAGAGACTTTTAAAAAGATTTCATCATTGTATACAACTGGAGAAGTTTATTATATAAAACTTGAAAACAAAGTCTCACAAAGTTAGACCAAAAAGCAAGAAAGATTTTGCCACTTTTTATTTTCAGTCACAATTCTCTATCAAGATTAAAAAGAGAGACCTGAACTACTGTGGAGATATTTATATGTCCCTTCCGCTAGGTGTTTCATACTCTTGGCTCCCCAGTGAAATAGGTGTTTGGTCAACATTACCCAAATTTAGTCCTACCTCTTTTACCCCCTTTAAAAAAAAAATGCAGCAACTTGAATTTGCTGGATAATACAATTTTATCTATCTTTTTATTTATTTATTTATTTATTTATTTATTTATTAGGAAAAAATCATAGAAGTTGCATTCTCTTAGCATTAATAATAGTTTTGGGTAAGAATATAATTATTGTTTCAAAGAAACACATATTCTTATACTTAATGAAGGGAAAACTAAAAAAAAACAGTTTAAACTTTCTTGACTTAAGGCCACTGGGATTTATAATTACCTGAAGGAACAGAATGTTGTGCTATCAGGAAGAGATTTAAGAAATGTTAATTCTTACCTCATAAGGGTACTGAAGGATCTCTTGGAAGTTATCAGCATGTGTTCATAACACATGATTTTTGTATTTTCTCTTTTGGGGTTGTATTGGAAGCACTAGGACTAATTTTTAAATATTTTTTGTTTTACTTGGAATTTCAATTAGTTGAAAAGTTTAGCTATTATGGAGGGGTGTCTATTGTTGAGTGTTTATAAGCCATGTCCTGTTGGCTGTACTGGTTAATAATTTCATCAAAATCAGTGAGTCTTCTCCTGTTAGTTAATAGATTTTGTGTGTTACAAATAAAAGCATTGGTTTGCCCATATTGTTACCATTTAAAAAAAAATATAAATCTCAGTAGTTCCTAGCTTGCTTCCACAAATACAGAGCTAGAGCAACCATTTCACACATAAAGTGATGCACAAAGATATATTTGCTACTTGTGCCTCCTTTCAACATTTTAGTTGAAATTTTAAAATGCAGTTACATGCGCTTTAAAATAAAGAAGGTGAGGATACCATCTACAATTGGGAGAAGATTCTGTACAACATGGGATCAAAGCTGACTTTGCACTGTTGAACTGTGACTATTGCACTATGAACTATGCAGTTAGAACAACACTGGCATTGTGCAGACCTGTGACAGACATTTGCAGTTAGATCGCCTTCATTACCACAGAATGTGGAAAATGTCTGTCAGGAGTTGTGGGAGGGGCAGGGAGGAAGGGCAACTGATGAAAGCGAGATCCACTGCTATAACTACTGGCAAAACAAAACGTTTTCTTATAATCTTCATTGTTGGCTTAACCATCCCTTATTCTTTCTTGACTTCTGACTGGTGTCCCTTTCTTATCTCTTCTGATCCCTCTTGTCCCATCATAATGATTTCCCCGTTGCTATTTCTTTTATAATCTAATGGTGATGTGGAATTACACATTCCAATTTAACTATTTTCATATTTAGTCATCTTGGTTGGGATAATGATTTGTCAATTTAAAAGTGAAAATTAAAATTAAACCCATTGGATTATGAAAAGCCACAGATTTTTGCTATAGATATAGCTTTACCAAAGATACATAGTGACTTGTCCTGGTTTTGTACTGATCTGCTTAGCATGCCATTATTTTTGTAAATAAACACTGTGTTACAGTACACACTACTTTTTGTACTTTAGACTTTAAACACTTTTACCCAATACATTCTAATAGCATGTAACTAAATCCTGCTAGACCAAATACCCAGTTATATTAACTAGAAGTACTGCTAAGTTTTTTAATCTTAAAATCTCAGAACCTCTCATTGTTTTTTTGTTATGACTCTTCTCCTATTTTGGAAACAGGTCTCGGAGTTTTGCAATTAGTTTCAACAGAACTTTTGTTTGGTCCTTAGAAATCAAGTAATTGCTGCTGGGAGCTGTAGCAGATGGACTTGCAATTTGGATCATGAGTAGTCCATATGTCTACTTTTTTTCCCGTATACATTAGTTTTTCTTCCTTGACCTTTCTTCCGAATTTCCTACAACCCAGGAAAAGTAAAAAGCAGCAGAATAACTTCTTTCTCTAAGACTAAACTACAAGCCATCTTCTGGAGTAACATTTTTCATATTTATTTATTGCCTTCTCTGTACATCTACTGCTTCTGAAGCTGTGATTGCACATTTGCTGCAAAATAATCCAAACTGGGTTAAAAGATCAGCCAGATCTCTTTCTTGCACAACCACAAAGAAAACACAATGGATAATGAATTGGCATGAATGAGAAGTGGGAGATCTAGGAGCTGTTTAGCTTAGCATGCTATATACTTAAACAAGAAAGCATTAAATTGAAAAATGGAGTATTCATAGAAGCCACAGTTAACTGGTAACACTGTTGATAACACTGTAAATGCTCTGGAAAACACGTAAGTAAATGGGAGACTGGGAAAAGAAGGTAGTAAATTCAGAGATACGTTTTTAAATATTCTGTGCAAATAACATGCTGATGCAAAGTACTCCATCTAATTAGCGATAGAAGTATCCAGGATAACATTAAATAATATTGAAAACAAATTTAAAATGGAAAAGTACTGAGTATATGAGGAAAAATATGAGTTTTCTGGAATACAAAGACTTTAGACATATGAGGTTTTCAGTATACAAATATTCTATGCAGTATCATCATTTAGTCACCTTTATTGCTATTTAGTACAAACAAAACAGCTCTGAGACAAAGTAAGGATACTATAATCACATATAATATGCACAAGTAATGTGTTTAAACATAGAAATGTATGGGTTTGTTTTGCAAGCATTATAGGACACAATTTTTGACTGAGATAAAACTGGCAGTATAATTTTAATATCTTGTGAGAGAAACATAGGGAAAGCACGAAAGTGATACATAATATTTTCTGATCTTGGTGCTTATAGAGTTAAGTCAGTGAACACTGAGGTGTATGGAATGTTTCTGTTATTCAAAGTATAACAAATTCACACTTCTTTAACACTTCATTTATAATAATAAAGCCAGCAGATGTCATGTAATTAGATTTGTACTGCCCTTGAGGAGAATGGATCAAATTCAGCTCAGCCCTAGAACAAATAATATCATTGAAGTTCATATAGATACTAGAGATTTGCTCCTGCCTTACTACGGGGGCAGTGTTAAAATGAGAAGGGGGGCCAATCTGGGGGCAGTGTTAAAATGAGAAGGAGTATATACAGGGCTAGATGCAACTTGGTGCCCTCTTCACATTCTATTTTTTGAGGCATATACACAGACGTTTCAGTTAAAAAGCCAGTTATATTTAACACATTCTCTGAACGTGGTGGGAAGCCAGTAATGCTTGATCTTCAAGTGAAGTGGGACTTGGGGGCTCAGGGGACAGGAATTTTTACTAATTTAGGAGGGCAAATGAATTGCCATGATTAACTGAATTTGTCAAAAGGAAATAATGTGTTAATCTCTTTGTTAAAATATGGATGTAACTGTTGGCAAGCTATGTGGATGACTATAGCGTGCAAGGTAGAATCTCTGCAATCGCATATGCCTAGCATCTAATCTTGATAGTGAGAGATATCAAAACACAAGTCATTATAGCTCCAGAAAAAATATATAGTATCCTACAGTAACAAAGATGAGTTAGGTTCATACCGTGCATTGCATTGGCTATTCTGTGTGAATAGTCGCAGTGATTTCAATGGAACTCTTAACGGCGAGTGGGTTTGTGTGAGCTGGGATGGTACAGTACAACTGTCTGTGTCCTCATGAGAGTTAAATGGCCCAGACTGTCTGGAAAACATGGGGCAAATTCTCAGTTCTGAGTTCCACTGCTGCATATGGTTTACCTTAGAGTATATGGACAAGTGGTTAGTGAGTTTCTGCAATAGGTAAAAGAAAAAATGTAAACCAGCTTGCTCTTTTTCCCACCCCAAATAAAAAAGCTAAATCTTAACTTTTGGTCGAGAAATGAACACAATGAATTTGTAGACTAGACTAGACTGCCAGATCAATTCAGGGCTGACCAAAAGTTAAAATCTGTTGCTAACAACAGTCTTTGACCAGAAGTTAGAGCCTGCCTCTTAAACACTGACAGGTGTGGGGCATCGACCACCTCTCTAGGAAGCCTGTTCCAGGCTTTGACCACCCAAAGAAATGCTTCCTAATATCCAGTCTAAATAGCTGTATATAGAATGTCTTGAATTAAGGATATATTCTATATTTTTGGTAGTTTGTGACATTTCTAGAACAAAACATGTTGATCAGAAGAATTTTTAAAAGTGGGAATCATTTTGATTCCCAGCAATTTAACAAATTCAGTGCAAGGTCTTAAAATGCTCTCTTGGCCCAGCCACATTTTTCAGCAAAACCAAGTTCAGTTCAAAAAGCTTCTCTAGCTCTACTCCAATACTGCTGTTCTTCTGGCAATGCTGGATACTGATTGAAGAAACCAGACCAGTATTTTGCTCAGAACATTTAAGAAATGAAATTAGTTTATTCCATGTAGGAGAATTAGAAACATTTTTATAGCTTTTTTAAACACTTGTGTGCAAGTTACTTATTCTTACTGACAAAGTAGAATGAAATATGATACTATGCAAAAGAAAAGCAAATAATCTCTTTCAAAATTCCTTTCAATAGTCACCTATGGGTTAATAAGGAGGCTATGATCAGCTGGTCCAGAGGCAGCAGCTCTTGTGCTGTAAGCTACATCAAGGCTTCATGTCCGTTACAAAGAACATGTACAATAGTGGATCAAATGTCAATGAAATATGATCCAGATCAAGTGTGAAATCACAGCACATGTCTGTCAAATTATGCAGAGTGTATGGTGGTGTGTTTATGAGGGCTCTATTTCAGCTGTATGTTGGCTTACTAAGGACAAGCAGTACTGGCCTAATAAAAACTCTGCTGCTACTAAGATACATCTAGGAGGTTTTTAAACAGCATTTGAACTGCTACAGTGAGTTTGTATAGATTCACAGTTGTAGTGGTTTTGCAATATTAAGTCAGATTTATCATCTTGTAGGGACACAGCCTAAGGCAGAGGTGGAAAAGCATGCACAGCCACAAACACTGGGTGTTGTGGATACTATCACTTACTCAAAATGGGCCCCCAAGCTGAGGTTACCAACTTTTAAAGATAAAGAGGTAGATCTAGGTACTTGACTAAAAGCATGGGAAAAGTGACATGAAATAGGAAGAGTGTTAGTCCATGCTAACCATTTTATATTTGTCTGTTTTAAGAGATAGTTTTATTTCATCTATTTGGTCCACTCAGTCCTTATAAATGATTAATTTATTGAGCATCTAATTGAGTATAATTTAGTTGGAGGTTTGTGATGTAAAGAACAATTAACCTGAGAGAACAGTGATAAATTAAGCAGCTTGGGCCTAATTCACTGTAAGTGTTACAGTAATTCTTACTGTCACAAAATAAGCTACCTGGTTTTTGCTAAATGGAGTAGACTCGAATATATGTCAGAATAAAACAAGTCCCAAATGGGTGTGAAAATCTACCATTATTCCTGTGTTTTATGCTATAAATGATTAAGGTGGCATAGAACGTCTGCTGATTACATATGGAGACAAACAGTTAAAGTTGAAAGTAGATACAAGTATGCTGGAGGACAGGATCTGAATTCAAATTTATTGCAACAGTAGAAATAATTAAAAAGATTGAATGCAGGTCAATAAAGAGAAGTGAAAGGTCACGGACTCAGGAATAAACAGTTAAATTAAAAAAGGATGAGAAAAACAATTAGCTTCATAAATCTGAAGGAAAAAATCTGGATAATGGATCAAAGTTGAAGGCAGTTCAACAAAGTCATTAGTTGCAAAAAAAAGGAAAACTGCACTGAGATCCCTGAACAGGCTGGTAGCCTACAGCACATACTACATCATGTTCGTATTTCACACAGCGTTATAAGGGTTTCGTCTGCAGCTGAATGCCTAGTCTGGGGAATAACCATTCACAGAGGAGTTGACTCAGTGAGATTCCTAGAGTCAGAAGGATCAGAAGGGCAGAGCAGCAAGGTGAAAAGAAATGCCATGGCCGTCTTCCCAGACACTAAGGACTGTTGCAGAGGAGAAGCAAATAGACTTGTGCATGCTCATGGCAAACGGTATGAAATACATTTCTCTTGCTGTCCATATGGAGTAGAGGTTATAAATTCTGGCAACAAGTATTTAGACTGGAGACTAGGAAAAAAAATTGGAATCTAAGTACCATGAAACATAGGCATGGATTGCCCAGGGAGGCTGATGTATTTCCAGCACTGCATATTTCTAGGTTTGACACTACATCAGGGATGACATCAGGATATGAGTCTGAACTAAAGGATTCCTTTTTTTTTTTTTTTTGATGATTCCATGATAAGGTTCAAGGCCACAGAAAATCATGGTGTAATCAAATAGTATCAGTGATTAAACCCAAACCTGTAGATTGGATTATAGTACAGTATATGTGCGTGTGTAGCTCTTGACTCCACACCAGCAGAATTTGGTCTGATACATATCTTAACAGAAAAAAACTGGTCACAGACAGCATACAAGGCTCAGAGAGCCAAAATCACAGCATGCAGAGAGAATAAGAAAGGCAAGGAACATTCTGCAAAAATACAAACTTTATTTGAAACAGTGTATGTATATAGTGTAACATCTTTCATAGCGATTAATGTCTGGAAAGATTATCTTGTCTTAGCAACCAGTTCTAAAAACGGAGTGCAGGCTCACACAAACTTCATCATATCACATCCAGGAGGAAGTGATTTTATTACTGTGCAGGGACTTCTACTGTATTCATTACAGCCAACATCAAAGAAGTGCACAGAACTATGAGATAGCATTTCTTTTTCCATAACATTTCCACAGATAGGACAGTATAACTAGTAATGTATTCCCTAAGGAGATAAAAAAAAAAATCACCTCTTGATATTTTGGGGTTTTAACATTTAAAAGCTCCATCATTTTCTAGGATTTTCTGTCACTGAGAAATGTTAGTAGCTGGAAATAGTTTCTTTCTGCGTTAGTCTGCACTGCTCTAATTTCCTTCTCCTCACGCATCTTTCTCAGTTTTAAGTTTGACCTGGATAATGTCATTAACACATATACCATGTTAAAAAAACCCAGAGAATAACAGCTTGCATCACAAAAAGTGTGATGGTATCTGGCACTAAGATACCAGCAGAGGAACACCATGCTCCAGATAACAGAGAGCTGAATGTCACTTTTCAGCTCTTCTTGTCCACATCTTTGGGTCTGACAATTACAGGAAAAAATGGTTTATTTCAGGAGAGCAAAAATTAGCATTAATTATAACTGCTGAGGTAATTTGCAGTGTTTCTTTATTCTCTTGTTAAGTTTCCTTTTGTGAGGTGCTAGGAGCTGAAGTTTATTGCCCAACTTTTGAATCCAGAATGCAGGCCTTTATTTCAGTCTTCATTCTTGTAGTATGAATCGCTGTCACAGTGAGAATCAGCATGCAATATAAATTACATATATTCAAAGACAGTAAAATATGGGAGGGGGAAATGAGGAAGCAGGAAAGAGACCAAAAATAAGATGAAAAATGCTTTGAAAATTTTGCAAAACTCCCTTAAAATGGAACTTTTTAAACAATCAGAAGGATGTTGGCAAAACATAAAGGTTAACCTACAAATAACCACATTAGGTATTGAAATAGGATATAAAAGGTGTACTAGGGTGAGACATGTAGGAGAGGAGCATTCTGGCCTTGAAAGAGCCACAAAACGGTTGCACGTAAATCTAAGCTATGCGCCTCCAAAACGCAACAAACTGCAGTAAACTGTCCCAGCTGTGAAATACCCTGGAGAACAAGTCTTGCTGAGAAGAGCTCGCCGAAGATTTTGCACAGCTGGTTGTCTGGAGTAAGTGATGAAACGTGTATTGCAATGCGTGAGTGAACATGAATCTAAACATCCTTACTTGAAAACCACTTCAGTGACATTAAAAGAGGGAAGCAGTCCGCTCCGTGACTCCCGAAGGGTCTGGAAATCGGATTTCCATCCGTCCGGAGGCCAAGACGTTACACTTTAGATCGGTTTACCGGTAGGTCAGGTCAGGTCCCGTCCCGAGCCCGACCACGCCGCTCCCCCCGCCTCAGCAGGCCTCGCTGGGAAGGGGAACGCTG
>NW_020799099.1:5183268-5194953 GCF_003259725.1 Athene cunicularia | reverse complement strand
GGTCTGTGGCGGGCCCGGCTGGTAGGAGGGCGCGCCCAGCTTAAAGAGTGGCCCTTTGGCTCCCCGATTGTTAACCGTTTAGGTGGGTTTTAATCAGCCGTAACCGTGGCTTGCATTTGTTTTGCCCGTTGTTCAGTTAGGAGCTGAAAACGCCGACAGTATCGGAGCCGTGCTGAACAGTAAAGATGACCAGCGGGAGATCGCTGAAACGAGAGAAACGTGTAGGTCGGTATCGGCGTGAAACTTCTGTTAGGAATGAGGCGGTTTTAACAATAATAACAAACGGTTAAAATGGGATGAGATCGCGCTACAAAGAACAAAATAAAATCTTACCGTTTATTTAAAAACATACAATTCAGTGAAAGAAAAATGGTTTAACTACTCAAATGTAAACTTTGAATATGGTGAGTAGGGTTTAGTCATTCACTTCTAACAGCAGTTTGGAAACCAAGGTTAACTTTTGCTCTTTATGTTAAAAAGCTACTGTGGAGCAAAACTGAGGTGTGAATGTAGAGTATGCCGTCTGCACTGTCCTAGAGCCTTTATAGTTTTGCTGAGAGCAGTCACAGGACAATTTAAAGTTCTTACGGAGCAACAGACACATCTAGGACAAAGTAGGTAGTGTTTATTGATTCTCACATATAACAGTCATTTCCGTGTGTAAGCAGGCTTAATTTTGTACATGAACTGCTTTTTTTAAAACAAGCTATACCTTTTACAACAGAAAAATGAGGAAAACTCCTGTTTTCAGGAGTTCTGTTCTTAAGAAGTTAGGCAAATATACTGAGAGAGGAACAACTTCTTGTATGTGAAGGCTCAGAATAATTTCTAATTTGTAACAGAAACATGTCGTAAAGGCAGATTATCAGAGATTCATGAAATGTTCTGTCTGGAGAGAGAACCTGTTTTATATGAGGGGTTTTTTTGGATGTTTATAGGGCTGCTTATGATACTTCTGCACCAAATGCAAAACGCAAATACCCAGATGAGGGAGAGGCTGATGAGGAAGAGATTGAAGAATATAAGGTAAAAAAACCCCAAGTGTTCATGTATCTTTGAGGGACTTACAAAATGTGTGTTTGTGCGTATAAATAAAAATAAATATATGTGTAGATACTTTAAAATTTATGTCCCTCAGTGGCATTTCCCTTCATGTCTTCCACTGCTGCTAACTGATGCTTCCACTGCTAAGAGGGGGTGTAGATGCTAAGTGGTTCTCTTCAGACCTGGTTTAGGTGCACTCAATTGTACACACACCAGAGCCCAGTGTGTGGAGGCTTAATTTAGTGCTGCTTCTAGGGGGAGGTAGGCTTAGGTGATAGTGTCCACACAGAATGGCAGTGTCCCTTGGCTGGCTGACTTGTGTGGGAAAAAGTGGTAAAATGTGTACATGCTTGGGCACACAAGAAAAAAAATCTTGACTGGAATTTCTTTGTGTTGGGAGAAAAGCTTGCATTTAGCAAGAGGCACAGGCCATTGGATGAGACACAAGGAGGCTGAGGGTGTCTTCTAACCTGCCCCTTAAGTGCAGAGGGATGCAGTTCAGGGTGAGTGGAAGAAATAAGAGAATCTGAGGGGATGGAAGAAAGAGGCTTGTTTTGAGATATGCTTTAAGCATCCAAAGTATCCAGGAAAAGTTGACTGTAAAAAACCAAAACAAAACACCTCTGTGGTCACTGAAGAATGAGTGGTTGTCAAACTCTCATGCCCTTCACTTTTTTCAAATGCTCATCCAAGAGCTATTTGATAGATTTCTTGTTTCGTATCTAATGTTGGCCAAGATGAGTGGTAGAGGAAGGAGGTTAAACAAAGGCACAATTATGATACAGCTGTCTTTCTGATTTGCTTTCTGATCTTGCAGCAGCATATACTCCCTCTCTGTTTTTATCTTGTCCTAATAACCTTGCTTCTCTAGTTAAGTAGAATCAAGGTCAGTGCATTTATGAAATAATGCAGTATCTGCTGTTCTCTTGGATGCCTAAGAATAGTAATTTTTGAAATACGAGGCCTTGATAGTGTTACATTTGTGTTCAGGCTTATAAATCTTTCTGTAATAATGTCTATCTCCTGTCTTACTAAAACAAAAAGTTAATGTATTATGGGACACTGATTACTGATTTTTTTTAAAAGCCTACCAGTAAATGGACAGACACTCATTTTAGCATGCAAAGTGTTTGTCTGTACATCTTGTTTAACAAACAAGTCAGCATCTCAAAGAAGGGATTTACAGAGTACACACACTATTTGTGCAGTGGGGCTTTTATGCTCACATTAGTGATCAGTTTGTATCATTTTATTCCTTCTCCAAGTATGTGGTTAAACAACTATTTTTTTTTTTCTGTGAAATATATGTGGATACATCACTTCAGTTGTCAGTGTATGAATCTTATCGTTATCATGGAGAAGACTTACCCTAAGGTGGGCTGTAACCATTTGCAAGTGGCCAGACTCTTGCTGTATTGTTGAAATTGAAGAATATTTTAATGCTACTAGCTTGGACCAACTTCAGTTGAGCAAATGAATAGATTTACGAAACATGAAACCCCCAAGTAGAACATCTAGAGTCATCAGCTGTTTTCTGCAGACATTGCTAATTCCCTATTGGCAGGAAGATAAGAACTTAGTAAAATCCCATCTGTATTTATGTAACTTTTTCCTTACTACTTTGAGCCCGTTTATATTTAGTCTTGTAATATGAACCAGTGCAAATATCTAGATCCTTATGGTATCAAGCCCTATTGGATTGTGTTTAATACTCCTTAAACAAAAGTAATAATAGACTTAATTATTAGTGTTGCAGATAAATCTTGTAAGTTTGTCAGTTTTGTTAGGAAAATTAGAGGCAAGTATTTCTGACGTAAAGTGACTCATACCTTTCTAAAACCCTGACTTGCAGCGTTGGGTTCTACGTGATGGGATCACTCAATCCTTCTGAAGTGGTTTAAAATTTTTGTGCCCTGACTTCAGATTTGGTGAGAATGAACATGTCCTCAGACCTCAACTCAAGCTCTAGCTGGAGCCCGAGCATCTAGCTGTCGTTGCTGGTGAGGGTGGGTTCTTCTGAAGATAGAACATCGTTGTTACCGCAATGCAATGCGGTGGTGCAAGGTCTGCAGGGGTAGCGTGTATGGATGTGGGCATGGAACCTTTCAACAAATGTAGCTGGGTATTTGAGAGGATTTCTGTCAGTTTCTGGTGCTCCGAATGGACAGTGAAGTGAGCTGATGACACCTAAATGCCTTACCGTGATGTTTTGAGAGAAGGCTGAACAGTAACATTGTCTTTTTCATTACATGGGGGAGGTGTGAGCAGTTTTTGAGGTGAAAGATGAAGTATATTGATCTTTGCCATTTAGGAACATTCGATTAAAAAAAAAAAAGGCGTTTTTGTTTGGGATTTTTTTTTGTAGAATAAGTTTAAATTTATAGTGACTCTTCTTAATAAACATTAGGCTGATACAAAAATAAAGGGCAGCAAAGCTGGTGGTTAAGCTTCCCACTGGCAGCTTGATATCTGTCTTGGAGCCTGACTGCACTACGAACCATAGAGGCGGGAGATAACAGGAAGAGGTGCATTATTGGCAAAAATTCATAATGGATATTTTAAGGTCAGGAAGTTGAATTGTGGTTCTGAGGAACGACAATACTCCTGTGTTTTTGTGGGACTGTAACAGTTATATTAGGGTCAGCTGAGCTCCCTGGTCAGTATTTGGAAGTGACAGGTAATGGGACTATCTGCTGCCATTCCCAGGCTTTTCATAGCTTCTGGGAGTTGTGATTGTTGCCCCACCTCTCCTCTTCCCTGGGTGAATTTACTCAATTGCTTTTACCTTTATAAATGTCTGGTATCATCAATGTTTTGTGGCAAAGATTTCCAGAGTTTTAACTTTGTATGAAGTACAAAAATACCTGTGGTTGAAATCTGCTGTCTGCCAGCCTAATTTGATACAGCCTTGTTTTACTTCATTTCTGCAAGCAACAGCCTTGGAATGCTTCCATGCTATTGTTCTGGAGGCTGAAAAAAAAAATCTTCCTTGGTTGAATCATAATAATTGCTTAGTGTATCTCTAGTCATTTGAAAAAACTATATGCTTGAATATTGTGGGTAGTTTTTGTTTCCCTAGCTCAGCAACAGTATACCAGATTTGGAAAACAAAGATGATTAATGTACAAGAACCTATTATTTTGTATTATTGTTAAATTCATTCTGTCTCTGCATTGACTGTGTCCTTTTGCCTTTGAAAGTTAGTGGTGTGGGCTTTTTCTTTGTGGCCACAAGATGCTTTTTTAAAATTTTAAATCACTTACGAAGGCATGAAGAGAACTGGGATGACTCAGAAGTAGGTATCTAACAAGTGCTTATCATCAGAAGGCTAAGATTACAGGAAGATGAAAGCTTTAATTTTACTTAAAACCCCTCTTCCAACTCGCTTGCTGCTGCTTGTCTGCTGTTCATTCCTTTTCCGTGTAAACACTTGCTGTTTCTCTTTTTGGTCTGATTAAACAAACAAATAGACTATCTCTGTAAAATCTTCACTGGAATAATGGGGAGGGGGAATCTGTGACCTGTTAATCACAGCAGGTGTTTCAGAAGTTTATTCAAAGCTCCAGTTTGGAAAGGACACAGAGCTTATTTTAATATTTCAACAGTTAGTGGAATCAAAATAGGGATAACACTTTTCTGCATTCATGCAGCTTATGTAGCGTAGGGTAAATGCAGCAGTAATTGTGGCTTCTTCTCTGCATCTTTAGACTTAAGATGTGTGTTGGGGGGAAGAAGTTGAGTTTGCTTCTGTGAGAAATCTGATTTTTCCATCTTTCCTTTTATTTCATTGTGTTTGAATGTCTCCTTTTTGTCAATATTTCAGCCTTGAGACTGTTTTTCTCCTCGCATGAAGTGCTGTATTAACTGATTAAGATTTCTGTTCGAATCAGTAATGTCTGAAAGAGTATATGCTTCCTACTAAAATAGGGTAGATATTATTTAGTGGTTCTTTGGTTTTATTGATATTTAATATATATACTGGGTTGTTTCAGGATCAATGGGAAAACAGAGTGACATTGAATAAGTGAGTCTCTTTTTTGTTTCTGTTACCTCTGAGTTCTGTGTTGGATGACACACACACACAGTATGTCAGTGTGACAGATCTCTGAATTCCAGAAATCTGATGAATAAATAGTTGATGACACACTAACTGAGGGGTAAAAACTGGAATACTCGTTTTCTGTACGTTTTGAGACTACAAAATGGCAGTTTTAAAGTTACTTTTAAGGACAGTCCAAATGAAATACTGGCTTGTACCATGTGCTGTTTCTGCGAAGTGTGTACTTTAACAGATTTATATAGAGAAGATGGTTTTGGCTGCTAAGGTTGGAACGTAAGAGATGATTGAGTGGATATAAATATTCAAAGGTTCTCTACGAAGAACTTCAACAAAATACATCATTTGCTTTAGTCCAAGGAGTGAAATATTTTGGTGACAAAAATTAAAAGCCTTGTACTTTCTAAAGCGCTGCCTACACTGTCAGCGTCTAGAACTGAAGGGTTTCTCATTCTTTCAAGGGCCTTTCCCAGTAACACTTTCCTCATTAATGAGAGTCAGACCTTTTCAGGAATAGGTAATTATATTTTCTCCCCTCTAAACCTGGAGTTGGAGCCATTCATGATCTGCTGCTTTAGGAGACTTCTGTTTGTAGACAACCCACTTCTTTCCTTAGGAAGTGAGGAGAGAAACAGCATAATCTTGCCAACTTGTAATATCTGCTTTATTTCCAAGGATGAAGTAGAGCTGCAGCAAGATGAAGAGAACCTGCCCTATGAAGAAGAGATTTACAAAGATTCCAGTACCTTTCTTAAGGTGAGCTGCTTTTGCAATTAGAAGTCTAGTCAAAGCTGGCAGTTTTGTTAAAACTACTGCAATTGATGAAATACAGCTTTAAAGGCTGAAGTAATTGTCTGGAATTCACAAGTACTGGAAGTTTCCTGTAAAAGATGTGACTGTAACAAGTGTTTACATCAGTCTGACCAAAGATCTGGGTCAACTTACAATGAGCCATAGTAACAAGTGGGGCTGATTTGGAACTAAAAACACAATGACGGTCTTGACTAGCATAGCTTATAAAGGCATGTTGAAAAGAAAAAAAAAAAAAAATCTATCTCATTTATCAGACTTTACATGTGTCTGTGTGTATGTCCCATTATCTCCAGAGCTGTTGCTCTTGCTGAACTCCCTCTTGTTCTCCTTCAGGGTACTCAGAGCTTAAATCCACACAACGATTACTGCCAACACTTTGTGGATACGGGACACAGACCCCAGAACTTCATCAGAGATGTTGGTATGACATAGTTAGTAGCTGTTTGAAGATAACTTATTTTATTTGGTATCACTTCTTTTTCTTCCCTTTTTTATTTCCTTAAAGTTACTGGGAAATATAGATACACATATACTTCATAGATTTATCTTTCTGTATGCATACATACCAATATATAAATTTATATGAATTATTTTATTTTTAATCGGTTAGGAGGTGATTATTACCAAGGTTTTTCTTTCTTTTGGTCTTATTTTGAAAATATTTAACCAGAAAGGTTGTTAAAAACTAAGCACTTTGGTTCTAGTGAGCAGATCTTAAACCCTTTGGAAGTTTGAATAACTGACAGTTCAGCTGTTTCCTGGACTGTATTGCTGCCAAGAATGCATAGAGCATATAAAGTATGGAAAACACTAACATGTAAGCTGGTAAGCAGCATGGATAATATGTACCAGCTAAATTATGTAACTGATGGCATCTCATTAGAAGGCCCAAAATATTATTGCATGTTATTTTTTAAGTTTTCATTCACTCAGCCATCACCGGACTTGTTATTGAAATCTGGCTTTATTAGGTCTGAATTTAAGCTTTCTAAAACTAAGGTACATTTTGGTCCTGTTTTTCAGAAAGGGTGCCTAGTAGTTATTTGGGTTTTAAAAAAAGCAGGACACCTCCCTCTGCAGTTTTCTGCATCAGTTCTCTTTATCAAGTTTAAGATTGTCAGGAGTGTTGTGTTTATAGATGCCAGCCCAAAGAGGTTTTGTTTGCTTGTGGAGGCACTTAGTTTGTTTCTTCTCTATGTTTTGAGAGTGCTTCTGTGAAACACATCTAGATATTTACTATGAAAGATGACCTGTTTTCACTTAGTTAATGGCTTTATCTGAAAAGCATTCAAGCTTCACAGTTATGTACTTGAAATAGTTATACATTGTTCTTTGAAGTTAGTACAAAGAAATAGCAGCCCATGTTATTTACCCCAACTTCTCTGCTGTGTAAAGAATCGGGAAGGGACAGGACAAATTGTTATGAGTGTTAATATGGATATGAACGTGTCAGCAGCAGTTAGTCTAGATCTTATTAGAGATGAGGTATGTCAAGTGACATTGGTTAGTATACATTTTGTACATAACAATCAGAACTCCGCTTAGGGGCTACTTCCTAACTGGACATAACCCTATAAAAAGCTGTAGGGAAGTAATGGCTCTGGAGCACCCAGTTACATCTTTTTGATGTTGCTGTTGGAAGAGAGGGGGAAACCTGTGGGGTTTGGTTTGTTTGTTGGGTTTGTATTTTTAAAACAACTGGGGTTATCTGGAGTGAAAATTCTTTTACATCTATTGCTGAGCTGCTGATAACTGGCTTCTGTTTCTGCAAGTCAGGAGTATGACTTGCATTAGCAGTGGAAATCAGAACACAGTAGTGGTGTTAAGATGTTTTGTGTTTAAGGAAGAGAATGAAAGTAACTTGTGGGTGGTTTATGCATGTCATAAGAGATAGTGAGGTTTGATATTAAGAATTTTGCTTTAACTAGTGCGATGCTAGTATCGGGGGTTCAGAAGTTTGAATTAAAATAAGGAGAGAGGTTGTGGGTTCTTTGAGTTTGGGTGTGGTTTTTGTCCCCCACGGATTAGTACCATTGAAAGTTGTAAATTTAAATGAACGTGAAGCTTTGTAAATAACTCCTACTGAAGTTTGTTGAGCCTACTGCTGGCAATAACAAAACCACTGTCACTGCTTACTTTTTTGAAGTGGGAATGTAATATACTGAAAAGTTTGCTGATTTTTCTCTTTTTTTATAAAACTTTGCTGCAGAAAACCTAATTAGGGTTCTCTCTTACATTCTATATGTATGAAACGTTTGAAAATTAACATAAAGCTAAGTCTAGGAACCCAATAAATAAATATACTTGTATTCAGATCTTCATGGCTGACTTCAGAGTACTAAATGCAGCGTTGCCTAAGGGAACCAGCCACACCCCAGAAATAGTCTTTAAAGGTTAAATAAGAGTATTCTGTAAAAGAGTGTTAGTTAGAACTTAATATGAATTTATGGATGGGGGAGGTAACAAAATAACTTTTGTCATTCAGACACTTTTATTTTAAATGAAAGATTGTCTCCTTCTGATAAAGGAGTTGTGAACTCCTGATCCCTGTAGTGCTCTTGGGTGGATGAGAGCACAGACACTACATTCAGTAACAACTATGACTGGGTGAAGGCAAGAGGCTTTTACGAAGTACTGAACAAAAAACTGCTTTGAAGGGTTTGGTTTGTTCTAACAAATTAAAATGAGGCTAGTTATTGGACTTATTCAGAGTACTGGACAATGCTTAATTGATACAGATTTACTCTCTAAGTAGTTGTTAACTTCATGTTTTCTTCTTCTTAGGCTTAGCAGATAGGTTTGAAGAATATCCAAAACTTAGAGAGCTCATCAGATTGAAGGATGAGCTGATATCTAAATCTAACACTCCTCCCATGTAAGTGTTCCTGTGGAAAATGCCTTTCTTCTCCAGACCTGTTTGAAGTTAGCTGTCTGCTTTGCAAATCTCTCTCTCTAGCACCTGCTCAGAATTTACATTTTCTATTACTGTTTGTATATACAAATTAATCCATTGAAACTTCAGAAGAATAAAATCAGTTTGGTTTTGTTAGTGTAATCTAGATGTTTAATATAATATATAAACTAGATCTTCTTTCCAGTGTGTGATTATTTATCTAAAGCTTTGTTTTTTAAGACCAAACTGTCAACTGATTGGTCTGCAGGCTTTAATTTGGGATCTAAAAGAACGTCATAGGATCATGAATCTCATACTGTCATGCAGTTTACAATAACAAGAAAAGCTTTAAAAAATTGGCCTCTTAATATAACCTTAGCTGTTCTTGCAACAGCTTTTTTTTGTAGAATGTTCAGCTATTATCTTAGTATCATTAGTCAGATGCTCCTTTGTAGTTTAAGACCAAAAAAAGTTTAGGCGTCTAGAAGTGATCCGTCTGATTAACTTGAATTACCTCTTGAGTTTTTCCTGAACGTTAGACACAGTATAAGCACACGGCATGTTACTCCCAGGAATTTGAACCTATCTGAACGTGAACCTAATGCTTTTAATATACTGTAGTCCTAATCTGTACTGAGTAAAATAGCACTATTTCATGATAGTCACATGAAAAAGCTCTTGAAATAGTTGTCTGAACAGCTGAGATGCAAACTACAAAACTCAACTTGCTGTTTTGAAGCTAGATGCATTTTGGCATTCTTAGCCTTAAGGCACAAAAGGGGAAAAAATAGTAATCACATGCTGCCTTCTGATAGCACCAAATACACTTATAATAATCTCTTCCAGACACTTTCTTAGGAAGGGGGAGGTGGTGGTCCGCTTATCAGCTTGTTGAAGGTATTGAGGGAAGGGCAGTATACTTTTTAGGACAGTGATACGGCAGTGAGGGGTGGGCAGGTGTGGAGGCCAGTCATGAGTGCATTTGAGTGTGTATTTAATAAAATCAATGTGTATGGGAATCATGCTTTTATTATAGGGATAGATAAATACATTTCCACTATATGAAAAGTAACCACATTTCCAGTATTCAGAATCTTCTGAACATAACATATAATAAATGGCAATTCTAAAAATATGCCCCTTCCTCATAGCGAAGCAAAGTAGAAGTCTGTTAGTCAGACAGTGAGTGTTTGCTACTTAAATGTTGTTTTCTCCTAGATAGTCCATGGATGTACAGAAGGTTGCGTGATTCTGTACTAGATACTGTGTACGGTCTGTATGGGCATATGTTTCCTGCTTGCTAAATTACAATACTAAAAACTATTGAGAGAAAGACTACTTTTTAAAAAAGCTAATGCAACAGCATCCAGCCTAGGTTAAGTGACAGTGTGTTATGGATCTCCTCTGGATTTAGGGTGTTTGATCTATATGAACTACACAGGAGACACTACTCTTAACTGGCTACACAGAAGTGCTCAGTAGAGTATAATTTTCAAACCACCATTGTAACTTGTCCAAACAATCCCATTGCCTTTTGTTTAAACAGGTACTTACAAGCAGACCTGGAAGCTTTTGATATTAGGGAATTGAAGTCCAAATTCGATGTGATTCTTCTGGAACCGCCACTGGAAGAGTACTACCGAGAGACTGGCATTACTGCTAACGAAAAATGCTGGACCTGGGATGATGTAAGTATTTTTCTTGCTGTGAAAAGGATTTTATATATGTATTTAAGCAAATCGTCTGAGGATTTAATTTGGTATCAGGAAGTTTGAGAGATGTGTTTTAAGGAAAAAATGGGATATGTTTGAGGGGTTTTTTTAAAGAAAAATTTAGGTTCTTATAAAAACTTAAGTTTTATATTGTGTGCATGCCTACACTATTTGTGTTAAAAGAGCTTTTTTTTTTTTTTTGAAGAGTTTAATGAATTTAACTATGCCTTTTTGTTCTCCCTGAGCCTGGTTGAAAACTTAAATCTAATAATACAGGGTTTTCTCCCTACCCTCAAAGTCCATGAGCTTTCTTCTCTCTTTTGTTTTTGCTGTTGAAATTCAGAATATCCATTTTAAATATTCCTTTATTTCTTGAAATTCTGAAAGAGATTTTTAAGGTAACTTTTTCATACACTCGCCTTCTAGTCAAAAGAGTAGATGAGTATGCTTCACTGACATACCTCATTTTTGCAGAGTATTGACTGGGTAGGGAATTTTAGCGGTCAAACCAATTGTAATCCTGAGAAGTCTAACAAAATAGATAAACCTTACTTGTGGAATGTTTTTCTTGTATTTATGTATTCCCTTACTCTTTAGTCATGTCAAAGGTTTGTTGTTTTTCGTTTGGTTTTGGTTTGTTTGTTTTGTTGGTTTTTTTTTTAAGCCCTATTGATTTCTCACCCCTTTAGGGGAACAAAGAGAGATCTTAATGTGCAAGATGCGACCTTTTTCGAGATTGCTGTTGGTGGTCTTGTTCTATTGTGCTCTAGTTTAAGAGACTTGAGTTAAATGTTTTAAGTTATTTCTGTAGTAATGTGTGTAGGTGCTTGTAAAGAAGGAAATACTCAAGATGTATTGATAAGTGACTCCATTCGGTATTTTTCCCTTTTCAATAAAGTCAGCTCTGGAAAAGCAAAGTGAGGGCTGGAGGCTATGAAGTGCTGGATGTCATCAGGCGTAAAAATTTGACACAAAGGCTGTTGCAAAGTTGCTTCATCCTTCAACACTGAACTGGAGAATTCTTTTGCTTGGGCACTGAATAAAAAACTTGTAATGCTAGTGTCAAATAGTGCCCAATTGGCTCTACTCTGCTTATTAGGTATCCACACTTTACTCATTTTAAAAAACCAACAAATTGACAAACTGTGCCCTGCCCTGCCCCCCCC
>NW_020799099.1:5114082-5183218 GCF_003259725.1 Athene cunicularia | reverse complement strand
CCAATATGTAGTAGAGAGAAATAGCTGATTAAAAAAATGCTTGCATAACCATGTCAGGAATTCTTCGTTTCAGGCATGTGGGTGGGAATAAGCAACTAATAAACACCTATTATTGAGAGACCCTCTTTGAAAGGTATGCAGGACTATGTCTGCATTAGCAGCGAATTTGTCATGGTATGAGTGAATCAGTAGATTGAAGCAGTTGTTGCTGAGATTTTACTTATCTGTGTTCTGTGCAGTTTGGGGGAGGGGGGTGATAGTGTTACTTTAAACTAGATTTAGTTTGTCCTTAGGCTGAAACCTGTACATGCATAACTCTAAAAGTGAGTCAGTCAAACTGACATGACAAACATGAGAACAAAATAAAATACAATTTACCTTTAAAGAATGAATTTGAAAACAAAGGCATTAGTGCCTGTGGTAAGAGACTAGGTAACTATGTGTTAAGGAATAGCCAGCTCCTCTGTTAGCCATTCTGTTATAGCAGGCAAAAATGGTGCTGGCAGAGTTGCCGCAGGGAAAAAAAAAAATTCAATCCCAACAGAAAAAGGGGAAGTGTTGGAGGTGGGAGTCATCTTCTTAGTTGGGAGTTATATCCACTTAGTGTCCTCTGCTGCATGATTTTTCTTCACAGTGGCACTGAATGAAGCTTGATTTGATGTGTTAGCAAGTTACAGATGAATCTTTTCAGCTTGTAATGAGTAACAGATGCTGTGCATCTGAAGTTACTTCATCCTGAATGTTACACATCTGTCATTGTTGAACCACTGTCCTGATAAATTCTTGATTCTTTTTTCCTGAAAGTGAAAATAGAATGTTTTTCCTATATAGTAATAGAATTAAGCTTATTTTTTTAATAACGTGTCTTCATAAACTTCACATAAGTAATTCCAGGGCTGAAAAGAAACAGAGAACTATTGCTTTGTTGTTAAATCTTTTTTCTACCAATAGAATGGTAATGTGAAGGGGGGGGGGGGCAGAAATCATGTGGGTTGTATTAATCTTTTAAGTCTAGAATTTTCTGCACAGATAGAACTTTTCTTAAAAAGAGTAAGCTTGATCATCAGCTATGTTGGAAACATGTACCTGGGTACCGATATGGTAACTTTTACAGCACACTTTCTCGAAAACAGTTTTAAGAGGATGGCTGTGAATGGTATACAGCCTAATATCTTTAATAAAAGTGCTTCATGATGGTTTCTGTGATAATGCTTCACCACTTACTAAATATTCCTCCTGATATAATTGGTGAATTTATCTCTAATTCAGAAACACTTTTATTATTATTAGATCATGAAGTTGGAAATTGAAGAAATTGCAGCCCCAAGGTCATTCGTGTTTCTATGGTGCGGTTCAGGCGAGGGTCTGGATCTTGGCCGAGTGGTAAGATGATGTTTTAATTCAATTTATCAGGGACAGGCTTAAGAGTTTATTTTTACCGTTGACTTTTTCTGTATGGAATTCTTGACTGTTACTGCTGAGATGTTTTGTTACTGTGGTAGAGGATATATAATTTTAAGCGGATTAAATAAATGTAAGTATATCTGGCATTAACTGTTTAGATACTGTTATTTTCCAGATGAGTTGCTGTACCCATGTGAGGAAGCATAATTCTATAGGGCCTAGAAAGCCGTACTGTCTTGTTCTTGATGTATGCATCTTGCTATAGAAGCAGATTGTATGCATTTACAATGGAAGTCTTCATAGTTTTCTGCCAGAAATATTAATGCTAGCAGAAAGGTACTGCTGTTTCATAAAGTGGCATGAAATTGTGTGCACAGCACTGCTTATTTCCAGAAAACTCCTGGAGTTTTAAGTAGGTTTACTCTGTGAGCTCTGTAAAGTTACCTCCCTATAAGATCTTGGGAGTTTCAGAGTATGGAGTTTCTGTATGCTAGGGTAGCACTGCCTGTGCTGGGGACGGTGGAATAAGAATTTCCAGTTGACTCTTGCTGTGTTGAAACATTTTTTGCTTAGTTTGAGCAGTGATTTCTATTAAAGCAATATGTCATTTGTTAAAGGACATGTGGTTACTAATCTGTTTGCTTTATCTGCTTTCCATTCCGAGGTTGGTTAAAGTAGCTATTTTGGATAGATTGATTTTGGTCACAGACATGTTCGTAGTAGCTGAACAGTTCTTGAACACAGCAATAGCCAAATGAGCTCAAGTCCTTAAGGCCCAATTTCCTTCCTTTCCAAGATTACACTTAGAGGAGTTAAGGATTTAAAAAGTCATGTAAGGTTTTTTGATATTTTTTTTTTGTCTTTTACATATGCAGGCAAAACCACAAAATGGTAGCAAAGGCTTTTGGCTATTTACCTTCCCATTTATAGAATTTTACATTGATGTGAACAGCTACCAGAGTACAGGTATTAGTGGAAACAGGGCCAAGGCAGCTGATCACTATGTCACTCAGACTGATTTTGATTAAATTTGTGTCAGTAGGAAAAAGGAGTGCTGAGTTCCACAGATCTGTGGAGTGGTTAGATTTTTTTTTTTTTTTAAAAAAAAAAAGGATCTAGACAAATTAGTGTGCCCATAAGCCTTTTTTTTGGGGGGGGAGGGGGGGGGCGCAGCTTGACTAAATATAGTGCAGTCATGCTAGTAAACTGCTTCATTCATCTGTGACAAACTTCTACTCCAGCTATGCTTTAAGAAAAGTGAGGTACCTATCATCTGAGTGTTCAAGTTAAATTACTTAAGTTTTTGGTGTAGTGTGAACTGTTTTATCTGTCTATAATATTTAGTGTCTACGCAAATGGGGTTACAGAAGATGTGAGGACATTTGTTGGATTAAAACAAATAAGAACAATCCTGGAAAGACCAAGACTCTAGACCCTAAGGCTGTTTTCCAAAGAACCAAGGTAAAGGTTTGGCTCAATTTTTCCTCTGTTCCCATCCTGTCTCTCAGTGCTGATGAAACACCCGGTGCTCCACAGCAGCTGGTGACATGCTTTCAGGAAAGCAGACATGAGGACTTCAGAGCTATGGTCTGGAAAGCATATTATATGAAAATAAACATATTCCTAGGATGAATGGTGAACTTCTGTCCCCTTCCTGACTTTAGTCAGTGTGAGGTACAGAAGTTTCATCTACATTTAGCACTGCTTGGTAAATTTCTGTTGTAGTCCTCTAACTGTGATGCACATTTGAGCCTTATTGAAATGTAGGTAGCTGAGGAGGGTTCATAGATCAGTGGAACAAGAATGAAATCCTGAGAGGGAAAATGGAAACTAATAGGAAATGTTACTATACATTGCAATGTTTTGACTTCTGGGTTGTTCTCAGTTATGGGTGAATGGTAGTTAGTTTGTCAGCAATACCTTTTGTATTGCTCCTTTCCAGGTTACAGGAGAAGTCTTTCTGGCAGAGGAACACCTTTTGAATGGAACTAAACTGAGCAGTAGAATTTGACTAAATTTTAATGTCAAGAGAAGTCTTAAAAACTATAAATTATAAATGGATTTAGTCATAAAAATTACCTCTGGAAGTCTGGCTAGTGGTTCTAAATGTGCCCATGCAAGTATCTGCCCAGAGCTTGAATCAGACAGGGGACTGTTAGGCAACACGGCTCAGTCAGCATCTCTTGACTCCCTGAAGGTGACTGTAATGCACAAGTGACAGTCAGCCTGGTTTAAATTAAACTGTTTCTTAGGGATGTGTTGTGAAGGATGTCTGTTGAAGAAAGTGCAGAGAGAAAAAGTATCCTGATTTAAGAGACTTAATGTATGTTACTCAAAAATCAGAAAAATGTAGATGGGGTTAATAAAGAGTTGGTTTGGGTATATGTGGGTGTAACTGGCAGTTCTACTGAATACATGGAGTTGGCTGACTATTTAATAAATCAAAGTGTCATTAACATCAGGACTCATTTCACATTCATTAATCTTTTGTTAATATTTAACATCCTCAATGCTGTCTCAGATTTGCTATTTTTTTAGGAGTATAAACTTCCCTTTAAGATATCTGGAAACTTTCTTTGACTTGCATTTACATTAATTTGAAGTTTGTTTGAAAGTGTGTTATATTGGTTATAAATATTTAAAAGTATAAATACAGTATGTTTATTGCATACAGTATTGCAAATATGTGCAGCTCACTCATGAGGGAGGTTAAAACTAAAACAAGGAGGATTTGGTGGGGGGACTTTATGTCTTTGTTTAACAGAGGAGAATAGTTTCTGGGTATTGGAGAATTTCTCTGTTTATTGAGCAAGGGTTGGAGTGAGGTCACTATCTCTAATAAACACTGAAAACTGAGCTAGCTTATTCTGATTAAATAAATAGTCTCTTGTGCAAGATGTATTTACCAGCTATTGCAACAGCAAATGCTATCTTATTGCATTTAGTTTAGGCATCTCTCTGGATGGATGCTTTATGCTCTGCCACCTGTTAGAGAATCTAAGGTACTAATGAATGACATTCCAGGTGTTAAGAAAATAAAATGTGTTTGTATATGAGGCTTTGTTTGATGGGTAATTTGCTTAGCAGTATTCTGCCTTTAGTTAAATTTAAGGTCCAAAAACTGTGTAGCATGGGTGCAGTTGACCAATTGCGTAGATTTGATAGGTCACCTATTTTGCCTTTCATATTTATTCACTAACTCTTGCCAAAAACCTGGAAATGATTACATACTCTTCTGCAACTTTTTTTAGAGCCATCTGGTGGCGCTTAGTGAGTCAGTGTTTTATGATACTGGGAAAATCACTTATCTGAGCTTAATATTCGCAGAAACAGAACTCTGAAATGAATATGTAGAACCCTCTTTTCATCCTGTACCAATTATGGTGATTCCTCATTCATAGATTCTACATACTAGTCACTTAAATTAATCTACAGCAGTGTTTTTTGAGGAAAGCAATGCATATTGCAGTTAAAGAACATTTTTAATGCTGATGGAGTTGTCTGAGAGTGCACTGACAGTTTGATAGTGGGTTTACATTTTTGATGCAGTGATACCTTCTAGAAATGAATCTGAGGATGAAGGGTACTTCACATTGTAACACATGTGAAAAAGTAAATCTTATTTTCACTGACTGAGAACTTTGAAAATTATTTGTATGAATAAAGTTAGGATCAGAATGCTGACAGAAGTATTATTCATATTTAATAACTATTCCCTTACACTTGCCATCACCTTGTACTCTCCTTGTGGTGATTTCCCAGCCTTTCCAGCTTAAAGCTGTAACTGCTGTAATTGAAGAAGTCCAAATACCTTATCTCAGCCTCTATTTGTAGTGTAGTTCATCAAGTCAGATAGCTCAAACTGCTCTCTGCGTTGTTGTCAAAAGGCTCTTTTGGTAGCTCCAGCCTTTTCTGTTCTTCTAGTTCGTGCTTCAGACTTTTCTCTGTGTAAGAGCAGGATCTGCTCTGCCTAGAATTTCTTTTTCTCTCTGTTGTGCCCAAACCATGGACATCTGTGCTGTAGCAGTATGTGCGGCTTGTGACAGGTGCTCTTCTGTGTGCTGTGTGCGTAGGAGCACTGCCTCATGGGCATCAAAGGAACTGTGCGTCGCAGTACAGACGGTGACTTCATCCATGCTAATGTTGATATTGACCTCATCATCACAGAAGAGCCCGAAATTGGCAACATAGAAAAACCTGTAGAGATTTTTCACATCATTGAGCATTTCTGCCTTGGACGACGACGTCTTCATCTTTTTGGACGAGACAGTACAATTCGACCAGGTAACAACATTTATTTTTGTCAAATAGTAAAATTTTAATTTACTTTAATAACCCTTTCTCATCATCTGAGGCCACTTGATGGGGACTTTTGATGGAAGCTGAGGCAATAATGGTTGAGCCTAATGCAAGGTTCTCTGCCAGGACTTGTAGCGACTGCGTGGCTTTATTTCTGTGCATAACTGTGCAGGTACCCCCATTTCTCCACCATGGGATTATGATACCACAGAAAGCCAGACAAGTTTTCTTGGTGACTTCTCCATGGTGGAAATCTAATCAGGAGTAAGAAAATCTACTAGAGGGAGATGTTTCCCAGGTTTCCTACCCCCCTTCTTGGGCAACTAACCAGACTAATGTTCAGCAACAGAGTGATTGTGGCATCACTTGACAGCTCTCCCAGCACTGTGACGATAGCAAAGTGACTTCTACTCTAGTTAACATTCTGTCTTTGATGATCAAGCGCAGAAAATTTTGCTAGAACTAAAGATCTCACATGGGTATTTTCTTAGCAAGAATGTCTGTCTTAGGCTGGTTCATCAGCCTGTGTTGTATGCGCATCGTCTAGAACCCTATTAAGTGGTATTACAGTTAGGTTATAATTTCTATTATTATGATGATGTCTGTACTCTCCTTCATCACTTACAACAGATTGAAAGGCCTGACCATTGAAACAAATAAAATGCAGTTATCTTCAATCTGATCCACATATTTCTATGCATTTTTTTTATCACGTCATATTTGTTTCCTTTCTATTAAACTTCTGGTTTTTGACATCATAGTGAAGTAAACTTCACACTAGCTCTAAAAATTGAAATGTCTTTATCATGTGCAGGATAGAGTAGCGGACTTCTCTGCTTGTAAAATTCCTATCAGTGTCCTAAAGAGGTTTCCAGACCTATGTCATAGGTCAGGCAGTAGATCTCAAGGAGATGCATTTTTGGTTTATGTGAAGATCTGTCAGTCACAAAAGAGGGTTGCTTGGACAGTCTATGACAAGTATCAATTCTCTCAATTTTCTCAGAAGAAAGGTTTTTATTAACCAGTATTTTTACCTGTTCATGTGTTTAATTCAACAGTAAATAGAACAAAACTCAGTTGTGATTTCTTTTTTTCCCCATGTGCCCTGTGTGTATGCTTCTCAGAAGCATGATTTCTTCCCCAAAACTGATTTTAAATCCCTATGAGCTTAGTGCTGGCCCTGTTGTCAGTATCTGAAGACCCAGTGTCTTACACTGGATGCTGCATCTGACGTGATTAAAAAAAAATGCATAGAAATATGTGGATCAGATTGAAGATAACTGCATTTTATTTGTTTCAGTGGTCAGGCCTTTCAATCTGTTGTGTGTAAGTGATGAAGGAGAGTACACACTAGAAGAATAAAATCTATTTTGACACCTTTTTAGACTTTTGTATCTGTTATCAATGACACTTCTGCCCTAAAGCCTAATGTGAAATACAGTTCAACAGTCCTGCTTCTTTCAACTGCCCGTGAATGCTTGAATTGCCCAACGACGGACTTCATGTTGGGGATAGTTTAGTCACTCCTCACATACTGGTGGTACTGCCAGTGTTGGTCTCTGAACAAGTTACGGTAGCAGCATGCCCTTTTCAAAAATAAGTGTGGGGGGATGTGAGTGGGGCAAGTGCTATAGATGCTTCAGGTTCATTTAGTGGGTTTGTGTAATGCTGTTTTCCCCTAAATAGAGATTAGTAGTTTGGATGATAGAGAAGAAACAGATATGAGTCTGTCCATGGCCTCATTTGATGCATGTGAATGCTAATACTTAGGATATTAATAAAAAAAGTTGCTTATTCTTTTATTGCAGTTGGGTTAGGGTGTATATTGGTATACAAGCTGCAAGCAGTAAGCTACCTAAATAAATTTCAAGTTGTGTTTCTCTCTTGCTCATACCAAGTGACTATATTGGCCATTCCTGTTCTTTGACTGGCCTTTCGCTTTAATTTTAATGATGATGTCAGTCTTAATTCTCTTGGTTACTGGTGTGTGTGTGTGGAGGGGGCCTTCTGTAGAAAGGCATTGTTCAAGTATTACTTCAGTGCTGTTGTAGGTGAATTATTACATTCATGTCCCACAAGATCACGAACTTCTGTATCTTTTAAATTTGGTGGTTATCCTGGAATTGCATTGCGTACTTTAAATCCTGTACTCATCACAGATCCTCACAGTGCTCAGTGAAGTATGAAAACCTAACATTTTAATTTTTTTTTTTTAAATGTGCAGGAAGCAAAGTAAATGTTGCAGAAATCGAGTAGAGAGAACAGTGTTAAAGAACTGATCTTGGGTTTTTTTATTCTTGTTTTCCTTTTAAGCATGTTGTTGATTTTCTTCATTAATATGATACAACTGAAAAATACATTCTCACTGGTATTTTTAAGTGGCCTGCGCCACATTTTTGATCCAAAAGCTACTTTAGCTCATTATATGGAGAAACAGGAGGGTGCTTGTTTTAAACATTTGGCTGCCTTGAATCACTTGGTGAGGTTGAAGTGCCCACTTTGGGCATAAACAGGTTAATTTAACTCTTTAAGCTCTTTCATATCACATGGGCTTCAACAGAATTGTTATTTTATTGTTTTTAGATATGTAGTTGCAGCATACTGTGCTCTTGGCTTCACTGACACAACTTATTTCTGGAGATATGATTACCTAATTCAAGTTAAATTGCCCTTTAAAAAGAGGAGGAGGCGGATGATGTTGTTTTTAAACTAGATGAATTTACTGATCTGGTTTAGTCTGGTCCCAGAGGGGCTTGAAAACAATGTTGTGTAGGAACAAGCCGGAAGGAGGGGGAAGGGGTCTTGTGAAACCACAGCCTGAATGTTCCCACAGCCATGTGTAATTAATAAAAAACCAAAAGAACAACCCTTAGAAAATATCAACCTAAAATCTTAACTATTCAACAGTTTTGGCTTTCCTAGGGGTGACTTTTTCATTCCATTCAATACAGGTGATGTGTGTGTAAACAAGTGTCTGTCCCTATCACTTGAGTGTTCATTTACTAGGAAAAGACCGTAATGGCCTTGAAGCATGAAGTTTGTTTTTGCTTTGGTTGACTCTGGTTTTGTTCCCTAGGTTGGCTGACTGTAGGACCCACCCTCACAAACAGCAATTTCAATGCAGAAACATATTCTTCATACTTCGCAGCTCCAAATTCCCACCTGACCGGCTGTACTGAAGAGATTGAGAGACTTCGGCCCAAGTCACCACCACCCAAGTCCAAGTCTGACCGGGGAGGTGGTGCACCAAGGGGAGGAGGAAGAGGAGGGACTTCGGCAGGCCGAGGAGAAAGGGGCAGAGAGAGGAATAGAACTAACTTTCGGGGTGAGAGGGGTGGCTTCAGAGGGGGACGTGGAGGTACCCATAGAGGAGGCTTCCCCACCCGCTGATGACTGTTAGGCAATTGCTTCTTCCCTCGGTCTTGTGCCTCATCCCTGAATCGTTTTCTTAGTCTTTTTTTTTTCTGAAGTGAATTATTCTGGGGACTCAAGCCAGACGACTTTTAAAATTGGTGTTGGTGCAAGCAGCGACAGTCTGCACCCAGCCTGGCACGTCGCCTCACCCCACAGGCAAGGTCCCGCACAGCCTCCTGCCAGCTGCTGCGTGTCAAAGCAGAGGGAGCCATCTCTTCAGAACCACAGATAAGATTGAACTGAAGATACTTGCTCTTCCCTTATGAAACGTGAAAGGCGTTTATTAACTGTCATTTTCTCCAAAACAGGGATTCCTGTTCAGGTTTGGACTGACTTGGGTTACTTGTGCTGGAGTGGGCATGAAATGCAGTTCTGACTGCATGGCCATGGCAGACTTACTCTCTCATTCATGGAAGAAAAAGTGCTGTGTCTATACTGACACCTATTTTAACTTCTCTGAAACCAAGGAGCAAATGGAGTAAATAGAATTCTATTTTTTTTTATTTGGTTTAGATTTCCCAAATTATTCCTGGGAATAGGGAACAGATTTATCTTTCACTTGTGGTATGTGTGCACGCCCTTTTCACATCTCTCGTGGGCAGAGTGGCAGTTCTGTGCAGTCCTGTGTTTTGCTTCTCAGAAAGCAGGAAGTTGTGCATTTATACGCCGTCCAGAACTTCTCCATAGGGCTGGATTGCTTCTTGAGTAGGGGTTTTCACCCAGCGTCTGTTCATAATAGCCTTGTTCTTTGGTAGGGAAAAACAGCTTTATTGCAGAGCAATTGCAGCCTAAGTAGTAGAAAGGCCTCACTGGAGGTCATGTTGGGAAGGGGCAGTGGTGTAAGGGAGAGTCTGTCCTTAAAATAATCACCTGTGTAGTGAGGGCCCAGTAATCAAAAGGAGAGTTTTACTTTGCCTGTGAATGTTAAGCACACTGGAACTAGACTGTTGGTGATCAGCTCCGGAGTACAGTGCAAAATGAAAGCGATTCAGTTTGGTATGTACAATATTTGTTTTTAGCAAAACCACTGAAAGCAAAAACCTCTGAACTTCTTGGTCAGTACTTGGTAGACTGAACAAACCTGTCTGTCGGAGTCTCAAAGTCTTAGGTGTGGATTTTGGAAAATTGGCTTTTAGGTCTCATTGTTTTTCCGTTGGAGCCTAGCTTTTAAATAACTGTCCTGTAAACTAGTGGATTATTAAACTTGTTTATCAAAACTGACGTTGAAACATTTTTCTTAATATTTAATGTGGGTTTGTTCCCCTTGAGGTTTTGGAATTGCTTGAGTTTAGTCTGGTTTCCTCCAGAAACTGTTGTGCCAGCGCAGCAGTAACTGTTCTTTTGGTGCATGAAACCTTCACACAGACATTTTTGTAGGGGCTGGTCAACTTCGTGGCCTTGCTAGTGTACTGAGGGACTGCTGAAGCGCTGATGAAACTCACCTGTTGATTACATGTTGTTTCCTCCTGTGTCCTCTTTCCCCACCCGAAGAGGGGTTGGATTTGAGGGGAGGAGTGTGTTAAGGGTAGTGCTCCTGACTCTTGGTGCTTTCTGCCAGGGACAGCATCAGGCAGGAGTCTTACACCGCAGTAAGGAAACTTTTTCCCTGATTTTTGCCCTAATCCTGGTCTTACTCAAAAAGTAAATACTGGAGACTGTTAACCTTAGGAAGGTTACTTTTGTGCCAGTGACAAATCTTTTTTCTTTTTTTCTCAGTTAGTAGAAAATGTTAACTCCCACTTCCCCCTTTTAATTATGTCCACAGCTGATAGGTCAGTTTGTGGGCTACTCTTAGCATAGAAGAGGAGACTCAGAACTGGTTGACGTGTGTGTCTGTATCACTGTGCAGAAGTTTGAGTGCTGCTCAAGACTTCAGTGACTTGGGAAATTAATTGCACGTGGTCTTGTTAAAAAAAAAATAAATTTCTACCAAATAAAATCCCTCTGAGTGTGCAGAGTTAGGTTTTTCATTTTTTCCCTCAAAGCTGAAATAGCTAAAGTAGTGAAAGGAAAAAAAGAACATTGCTCCAGAGAGTGTTAGATTACATCTCTCCAGATGGGCGTGCTTCACCAGGGAGGTGTAATGTGGGCATTGTTAACAAGCAACTGACCTTACTTTTTAAATTGAGGTTAATGGACAAGGAAATAGACCTGTCTGCATGTCCTCTGCAGCCAGACACCTGTTGGTTGTGAAGGTGGTGCTTCCACAGCGAGAGCTGGCCTGTACAGGTAAGACAGTAGCACTTGGGCCTGTGTACCCCAAGGCCTAGTGTCACACACTTGTGGTGGTGGAGATGATACTTAGAAAATACTGTAGTGAGACTATTCCTCCCCCCCCACCCAGTTATACAGTAAAAACATGTGCTCAATTTTTTTTTTTAATCACTGTTGATTTGGACCGTATCTAAAGCGGTGTCTAGAGATGAAAAGCTTTTAATTTCATTACCGGTTGTCAGTTAATTTCTCAGTTGTAACACTTTTAACAGGAGGAGGATAACGTTATCATCAGTGAACTGATGAATATTTCATTTACAACAAGTAAATGAAGACTTAATTTGAGCATGCTCTCCTTGAAGATAAAAAGCCTAACATGTTTCTTCCTTTCCAATTTTATTAAATGCATAATGCCACCAGTCTGCTCTGGGATGCCTGTCTAGATCTTGTCATGTCTTTTTGTTCTGGAAGATGCTTATAGTACTTTGGATATCTTAGACCCTGTATGAATTAGGCGAAGGATTTGACCACTGGACTGACAAGATACTCAGGATTTCTTAGCGTTTAGCTTCAAAGTAGTTTTAAGACATTGGTCTCCTGTAAGTCATTGTGTGTAAAGCCAGCCATCAGCTTGAGAATTCTCTTATCTTTCTGACACCGCTGGTTAGCTGAGGTTGGCTGAGATGGTGCCTGTGCTGTGCAGGTTTGTCATGGGGCCTCCCCAGCACAGCACCATGGTTGTAGATACTGAACTCATTGTTCAGTGGAGTGGAATTTAGGCTGCAAACTAAAAAACAATTTTGATCTGGCAGTGGAAGCTAAATGGCATTTAATCAAGGGATTAATTTAAGAATACTCAGGTATGTTTTAAAATCCATGGCAGGGGGTAGAAATATCCAGAATGCACTCTAGAAAAGAATAAATGACTGCTTTGAAGCCATTACATTGAAAATGGTTCTAAGTCTTGTTTCTCGAACATGGCTTCTTAAGGATAGATTAACTGGAAGTGATAGATCATGAGACCCACTGTTTCTGTATACAGAAGTAAAATTACTTCTTCCAGAATCAGAAATAAGTAAAGAGAAGTGGCCCAGTGCAATGGGATGAGGGCCAATTTAGGAACTAATCCTTTTCAGAATAGGGTCAATCTCATGTGTGAAGAAGGAAGTGGTAGGTGATGTCTGTGGTGAAACATGAAGCAATTTAGAGGAGAATTATTGCAGCAATTAGAAAAGAAAAACAGAAAAGGCCAAACTACTGTAAATCTGAGTTGTGTCACAGTCCTGCTGTTTATGCTGAAGCCAAGAATTGTGGTATGTCTGTGTGAGAACTTCTAGAGAGCTGCTCTATCAGCATGTCTGTATCTTGGTGCCAGTTCAGCCATTACAGTGGCTTAATGAAGGCAGAGTTAATTGTATGTGAAAGGGTAGAGCTCAGATGAATTAGATGAGTGTGTATTAACAGCTCTCTCTTACTACAGCTTTGTTCTGAACGTGCCTGGAATCCCAGCTGTCAGAAGGCTTTGCAGGTAGGCCTGTGCTCCACAGTTGTAGGTGTAGAGCAGGCTGCCCCAAAGCAGCAGGTCTGTGTTGCTCACATGGCCTGAACTGACCAAGTAGAAGATGCACAGGACCTGCTGGCTGTTGGCAAACACCAGGAACAAGGTAAGGACATGGGTGCTGAGCAAGCACAGCTGAGGCAGGAGCTGCCAGGGGGAGCAGCTCACCAGCTTCCTGCCTCAGGGAGAAACTCTCATTTGTTGTGGTTGAAGTGAGCTTCCTTCAGCAGCTGGGCACAAACACTGCCTTAGTCTGTAGAACTGCTGCATCTTTTGGAAAGGTTTGTTTTTGTTTTGATTTTTTTTTTTTCACATGAGGCTGTTCTGGCACATTCAGGACCTAGTTTGAGCAAGTCTCCTTAACCTAACCAGGGGTGATGCTGACACTGAAAATCTGAAAGTTCTGTAATGCAGGATAAGCTTCCCTGGCTGTACAGGTGACCTACAGTGATTTTCGCTGATTATTGGATGCAGGGCATTGCTTACGCTGGGTAGGTATCATCGTTGCTAATTTCTCTTTGCTGTGTTCCCTGGCTCCTGAAGTCACTGTAACAAACTTCTTACACTGTTACTGCACTTGCAAGGAAAGATGGGGGGAGGAGTTGAATGAGGCTGGTTTCCAACCCCCCTCTGTAGCAACCTGGGGTACCTGTTGTAGGTGCTGCTGCTGAAGAGGTAGAGGGTAGCTTTTGGCAGAGGCTGACAGCATAAAAAAACTTAAGAGCACTTAGTAAGAATAAACATACACAGTGATTGTATTTAATAATTGCTTATTTCTTTACACATAAGAGTTGCTGGTGTCATTTTACAAAGTACACTCATTTGGAATGGCAACAAATACTTTTTACAGGGTAACATCTTCAGCTAAAAAGTGCACATCTTGGCAGCTGATTATCAGTCTGAGGATCTGTTCATAATACAGCCACCTACTTTAAGAACTCTTGGTCAATGCACAAGGATACAACTGTTTTATACTAACATGGTTAAAGGCACTTTTTTTTTAATGAGGTCCAACTCTTGCCCTTGCTTTTGAAGATGTTTTGCTTTCTGTGAAACACTGATTTTTGTAGCAATAGCATCTCAAGTTTGGAAAAGTTTGAACCTCCCATGCAGAGGCATTGGTCCTAAAGATACAGACAGACTGATGAAGTGTATCTGAGGTAAACAGCTCTGACAGAATGGCTTTCTAAATTCTACCTTAAATATTCGTATTAGCAGAGGCTTATTTTTCAAAGCAGTGACTGTTGAATAAATCAGTCATGTGAGAGGAGGTCACTTTAAGAGGACAGGTTTTAAGCAAGAGGCTTTCTTTTTATAGCACCACAAATAACCTTTGGTTAATGTGTCAACTGTCTTACAGTTGACCTGCCACTGAAATCTGGAGGGACAGATGTTTATCGAAGTTGTATTGGGAATATTCCAGTTAGCAAATGTTCTAAATAAAACCTAACAGTATATTTTAAAAGTGTAATTAAATAGTATGCTAAATTAATCCCTGCCCTTAGTGCCACACTTATGGTATAATTCTCTAGTCTTACCTGCCAAATGTAGCAGAAGGATTGTTTGATTACTGTTCTTTATGGGGTCCATTATTGTTAATATTAAGTCCAGTTATAAACTGAGGCATTTTTGTGTCCTCCATAACCCTGGGTGTGGAAGGTTACCCAGAGCTCTATTTCTGTAGAGGGCAAGGCTTGTCTCTTAAGGAAAAAGGGGATTGGTTTTTAGAGATCAGGTTTACATGAAGGACTTAAGTCCTCATGCTGAACTACACAATTACTGCAAGTCTGATTGAACTGTCTGCCCTCACTTGGAAAAAGCAGTGTCTTGATTTTGGGGTGTTTTTTTTCCACTTTAGCATCTTTCCTGGCTCCTGTACAACTTATGACTAGCAAAAGGAATAATTAAAAATGTTTTCTAAATTATTTTAATAAGTGGATACCATATGCTCCTAAGAACTGACTGTTTGAAATCTGGTAGTTCGCTTACAGGAAGAGTCAGGACTCCCAGAAGTTGAGTACCTGAGTGCAGAACTTCCTACTCTACAGCTTAATAAGTAAGCTAAAGCCTCAGTGAGAGGTGCTGTGAAATGAAACTGTACTAAGAGAGCACAGAAAAGGTTGACAGCAGCACAGCAGAATGCCCGGGCAGGGTGGGGCTGTGGGCCAGCCTTCAGGCACCAAGGCCTGGCCCTCTTGCAAAATCAAGAACTAACTGACAAATCATAAATTATACTTGAGTTTCCTTAACTGAGCAGCTGGCAGATCTCTTTGTGAACACAGCATAAGAAATCCACGTAAGAAGCACCTCCATAAATACTTTTGTCTTCTACTAGGAACTGTCGGAAAAGCATCTCTGACTGCTCCCGTTGTTTCACTATGATCAGCTGAAAAGAGAAGAGAAACATCTTTGTAGGGGACAGGAAGGGGGGAAATCCCCCAAACTCAGGAATCTCCACATTTCTATAGCTGCATTTATGAATACAGGACAGATAGAGTAGTGTAAGTTAAGGTTTGCAGAATAAAACAGTAACCTTTAGACTTGACTAGCTCTGCAAATCTGCAATGCATGCTGGAACTCAGTAACCTACAGGAGAATTCCTGATACATAAAACCTTTTACAGCTACCAGTAAATTTTGTCAAAGCCAGTGGTGTTCTGGACAGTTATGAGGAATGAGTTGAGGCAGAGAGAGGTTACCTTCATGGTATAGGGCTTCTGGCTCTGGATGTGCTCCAATATTGACTTCAGTTTCTTAGAAAAGGGATTGTCCAGGTCAGGCAGTGATGTCTGTTAGAAAGAAAGCAGGGCAGGCTGTTAAATGCCAGGCACATCTCCTACGAATCCATACAAGACTAGGTGCAGGTATTTATGATGCAAGTTACTGTGGATTCCATTCTAAACTGGGAAATGCCACCTCTGTCACAAAAATGTCTGTCATCTTAGACACATCCCTCTAAGCCATTTTTCAGTTCAAAATAATCACTCTATAAAATTTCATTATCAGGAGAAACTTGTAACTATCACAAAGTGTTTTGTTCCAATTTTAGCAATAAGCATTCAATAGGGCTTTATTGTTGCAGATATTAAAGTTTAAGAAGGTTTTTAAAAACGTTGTGAAAGCTTCTTTCCTGTAAACATTCAGAGTGTAAAAGCTTATTAGTTTTATATGTTAAGACACTTCTGGTGTGTCTTAACACCTTCTGCTGGTCACCTATTTCTGGTTTTAGTAGAATTATGAAAATCTGCCTCACTTGTTTCTCCAGTTAACAGTCTGGTCTTACCAAACCATAAGTCGTAAGTCTCCATCTACTCACAGCCTCGGTGCTGATGTGCGCGAAGGACGGCACATTGAAAAGCCCCTGGATGAGCTCTGGGGGTGCGCTGACGCCCAGCCACAGGAACACCCTCAGACCATCGGCCAGCAGGAAGGCCCCTCCTTCCGAGAGACGTTCCTCAGAGCAGCGGACAGCAGCTGGGACACTGTCGCTCTTCAGATCCAGGCTGTGCTGTGGGGCAAGAGTACGCAAGAGTTGTAGACTTGGTGCCTTCAAGGTGACTAAAGCTCTAATTAGATACTGAAAAGTAACTATTGAAAGGTTCAGTACATCATAGTGGTTCCTTTCCAGATTAGAGGAATTGGAAATCAAGCCTCCTCTTTGTCAATTAACACAATGTGTGCAAAAGAACACTTGCTGTAAGTGGGGAGACACTTCCACACCAGTGTTGATCTTAAAGCTGGCACCTTTCATTAGCCTGGGCAAAAACCTTGTTAAAAGTACAGTGAGATTCTTTGAGGATGCTGATGTCAACGACTGATAATGCCAATTCCCTATTTTCCATTACACTCCTCAGTTCATCTAGCAACTCCCTCACAGTAAAAATGTACTCCAGCGTGGCAGTGTAACACTTGCCCAGCAGACAGAATCTTTCCTGCATCTGCACAATTATAAAACCACAGCATACTGGAAGCAGTTTTACTGAAAAGGAAACAATGTGCAAACAACATACTCACAAGTGGCAGAAGCTGGGGATAGAAGAATAACTGGGTGTCAGCCACCCCCATGGAGGTGACCAGCTGCCGCTGGTACGCTCTCTCGTCCGTGGGAATTTCTGGCCGTGCAACAAGCACGCAGCTCTTCAGCAGGCAGTTCATGTACACCGGCAGCACCTTCATGGCATCTGGAAGGATGAGCTGGGAGGCAGAGAGCACTTGGTCTTTGAGACAGCCCACATGCTGGGGAATGAGCACTGCACTTTCAAACTTTGCAATACCTACTTGTTTTCTTTGATTAAACTAGAAAAACTTTTTAGTATGTGCTGTGTCAAACCAGCTGTGACAGCTCTGAACAGTTAATGCATTTAGTAAGAATCCAACAGAAACCTACAGACCACAGTAGTTGTCTCAGATGCTGTCATGATGACTGCTGCTCAGTTTTAGGTACTAAAGTACAGGGGAGTCACATAAGAAATTGATTTTAAAATGATATAAATGGGATGTGCTAATAATTCTAATCCATAATTTACATTAAGGAAGAAGAAAGAATTGGAAAATACAGTTTAAAGGAGATCAAAGGAACTAACTCAAATGCCTCTAACATTGTTGGAGTCCTTCAGCCTTCCTATTAACATCAGCATTAATGCATAAAATTACCAACTGTCATTCAAAAAAGTAACAGTCAACCCTTCCTGTTATCTTTTAGGGTGCCTCAAAATCTCAAGGAGATAGGGAAATATTCATTCAAATGCTTACAGGATGTGGCTTTAGTTCAGCCATTTTTAGGTGTTTGTTTGAAACAAAAGACAGACTTGTCAGAAACAGCTGCTGAAAGGATTTGACAACACCTTCCTCTTGGTTAAGTGAGACCTCCCTAAATGTTCTGAATATATAAAAGAAGGCTGAAATTAGAGATGTCTGGAGAGAATTTTCAAGTAATCAGGTTCCTAGAGCTTCTTACAGCCCTTTGGTAAATAAAGGACTGACTTAGTAACAGACTGTTACCTTACATCACCATGGATTCTTCCCCCCCTCCCCCCCCGGAGTTTGGCCCCATCCAGACATGAGGTATTTCTCATTCCAGTGCACTCTGCACACGACATGCAAATTCAGATTGTCCATTAAGATACAATGATGTTTCCTTTTTTTGACATTGTCTTATTTGTCAAAAATTAGAATGGTAACTAACAAGAAGAAAAAATGAAAGTTTTGTGAGTCAGCACATGATTTCTGAAGGCAGGAAAAGGCTTTCTAAGCTCCTTTGCGTGAATATAATCATCAGTTTCCTCACTGGCATTGCCCTTTGTTCTGGAACAACAGCCTCCACGTGTTATAATTGCTGCCACTAAATCCCACCTGTCAACTAATTATATTCCAAAAAAAAAAAAAAAAGTCTGTCCTGAGGTTTTCCTTTCTGGCACTGCTGATGTTGCAGGGGTGGGCACTGACCTGCTGCAGAGCCTGGCTGAGGGAGGGCAGCATTCAGGTGGGTTTTACCTGGCTGACTGCTGAGGGGCTGGCACAGTTCTTCCTGTAACACGCCAGCATGTGAGCTGTCTGATTCACCAGGATCTCTCTGACTATCTTCAGTGGTTGGCTCAGAATGGCTTTAAAAGCTACAAATACAGAACAATAAAAAAGCATGCTGAAAATGGACACGTACTCTTAAAGTATCTATATTCTGCTTGCTTCTAGTTTTACTGATCTGAGGCCTATGGCTACACGTTTGTGTCTCTTGCAGCCAGCATCCTGGAGGACATTTATTCATCTGCCCCAGTAAAGCCCCCAGCACCCCTCCAACGCTGTGACAGGACGTGCATTTCCTCTACCATGCCCTGCACGTGTCCTGCTCCCTTCACAAGCATTACGTATTTCAGACATACTGCCATTAAAGTAACACTTGTCTTTTCAACTTTCTACTACTTCAGGAGTTTCTCAGGCTCGGAGCAGCAAGTTACAAACCATGATTTCCCACTTCAGCTCCCTTTCCCTCCCCTTCCTCCACCTCAAAGTAAAAAAAGAAGCGAAACCAGTCTGTTACAACTTTACCTGACTTAGCAAAGAAGTTGATAAGTGCATCAGTCTCACAGGTCTTGTAGACATCAGCTAACTGGGAGCTGCAGTTTAAACCTATATTGTGTATGCGAAGTCGTCTCTGCCCGCTTATTGATGTGTAAAGGACAGCACACTGCAACAGAGGCACAAATTACCACTTACTTTAAAGCACAAAGCTTCTGTCATGCAGCAGCCACCTACTTTGTGCATAAAGGGCACACAATTACTTCTGAAGACAGTCTAGCCTTGCAGAGCTGTTTTTGTGCCTCTGTCATCTACAGAACCCAATGTAGATACCTGTATTTTTTATGGAAGTATATTAGACATTATACAAGGTACTAATCTTAAAATTATAGAAAATAATGACTGAAAGACTTATTACTCATTTGCTACATACTGGTGGTATCATCTGAAAACAAGAGATTGCATATTTTTAAATCCTACTTTGTAGCTGTGTAATACTTGAACAGTTCAAATAAATGTATCTGAAGAGACACCACACAAGACATGTGAAGCTTGCTGAGAAATGCTCTGCCCGTCACGGCAGGGCTTGGCAAAACCTAGTCTTGAAAAGTTGAGTGGTTCTTTTTACATGAGTTGCTTATGAAGTGAGACAGGGGGTCCTGCTAACCCCTGTGTCTTACATCTACCGTGGGCTCAGATACTAAGAATTGAGGGTGTAATTTAAGAATTTTCTTATGACTCCCAATTCTACTTCAATATAATGTTGATACTTTAATACAACGAACGATGCAAAGGCTGCAGGGCAAACACAGGCCCCAAGCTGCTGTGGTCTGCCATGCATTAGAGCCCACCACAAGTACCTCTTCTCACATGAAGGAGCTGCAGGAGCAACGTCTCCAGGGCACACACAGCCCTGTCACTGCAGCACCATGGCTATAGGGACACCCACCAGGCGGGAGTTTGACAGTGCTGTACTTGTACAGGGGTTAACTGCTGGCCGAGGAAATGTATTTATAGGGGCAAGCTAAAAGCCAAGCAGAACAGAAATAAAAACTTTATAGATAATTCTGTGGCTTCAGTCTAGCACCTGCATGCTGGGAACAGGAGGGAGCTGGCAGGCAGCAGGCAAGGGAGAACTTTGAGCATGCAGGTACTGCCCGTGGGGGAGAGTCACATTTGGCACCAGGGAACCACTCTTGAACAGAGATGCCATAAGGATTGCCACAGCAACAACAGCTTCCATGTAAGTAGTAATGCATCTTGTGCTCCAAATAAACTTACTTGGTAAAATGGAAAAAACAGCAGCTGACGAGGTCTCAGGGAATGTTTAGAAAGCACTTTGGTATCCCTGAACAGAAGCAGCATAGAGGGAGGTGAACACACAGATTGTCATGAGGGGCGCTGTGTGTGCTTTCAAGGTAAGATGCCACCTTTGGGTAGTTAATTAAAACCTTCTTTTATTAGTGGTATAATGTCACCAGAGCCTGTGCCCTGCTGTGCCCTGCTCTCACCAGTTCTACACCAAAACTTCTGTTACAGCTCCAGAAGTTTTTGCTCACAATTTCATGACATCATTACCTGTAATTAAGTTTTTTGTACCTGAATTAAGGCTCCACTGTCTTCGTTCAGTTTGTCATCATGTTTGAACTCCACTGTCACGGCCTTGTCACAGTCAACTGCTGCCATCTCTACATCCGTGGTGTTGTTCATGTAAATGGCACCAAAGAAGTCCGTAGCCCTGAAGCCTACAGCCAAATTAAAACAAAACAAACCACATCCTTTTATTTAAAAATGGCAAATAAAATTGACGTTATTTTGTGACTTTCTTTTTATGGCCAGTAACTTTTGCTTGCTGAAACCAGAACCATTTTCCCTCAGGCATCTGCAGCCTCAGGGGGTCCCACCAGGTGTCCTTGCAGATGGCATTTTGTGACAGCTGGGTGAGGGGGACAAGCTGACAGCACAAAGCTGTGCTGTGACTCTGAGACCACCCAGACCCTTCTGCACTGTTGACTTGGCTGCTTTGCATGTGTCTGTTTCTCAAACGCATTTGGGGTAAAAGCGAATGCTTGAAAATCAGGCACAGCAATGTCATTTCAAGTATGAAAATGAGGGAATGTGCCAGTGTCCAGCAGCCACACTTTTATACAACTTGCAATCCAAGATGCATGCAGAGTGAGCAGAAGCCTTACTCCTATTTGAAAAGCAATCGTTATGGAGGCACACACAGGAAGGGCGTATTCATGCGTTTTATCAGTCTATCCAATTACTTTTTTCAAGAGGTACATAATGAAGTTAAACCAGTCAGATCTTACAGGTGATCTGTACAGCACGGTATTATTTAAAATATATGCATTCCTGTTCAGTGTCATTCCCAGCGGGCACCATTACCTGTACTAGTCCGAACCCTCATTATTGCATCAAATCCGGTCGTCTTTTCGATGTCCTTCCTGAGGTCACTTAAGAACTGTGGGCTGTCAGCATCCAGCTGCAACACAAAGCAGAAGCCAGAGTTGCAGTTCAGCACTGGGTGGCAGCATCACAGCGGAAACCCAGCCCTCTCCCCCTCCCTGTGACCCACCCCCGGCATCAAATCTGTTCCTTTCACCTTTAACATCTCTCCTCTCCTTTAAAGAGATAAACAATGTTGATTGCTGTGTTGTTTACCGAAACATACGTCTGCCAGTGTCCACCAATTCACCACTAGGCTTGGACATCCAGAATTTCTATTCAGTCAGATCATCTCCTGTAATGTCCATTCTTGCCCAGCTAGGATTTTAAGGCACAGCCTCAGGAATTAAGAGAGTAGCCTTGCTGACCTCACAAAAAAATGCTTTTGCAGGTCAGCTCCTGACACAAAGTCCCCTGCTCCCCAGACACATTCTCATGACATTTTAAACACGTGTTATTACAGCTTTTTGGGGGGTCACTGTCAAGCACTTTTATCTATATATACAGGAGTATCTGACTTCCCTGCTCAGATGCCAGCATATGTAAGTGGACTCAATTTTAAGATACCAACCAGCTTATTACTGTTTCAAGACACACATTTGAGTCCAATGTGTCATTTCTAAGTTTGAATTTTATCCCCTGGAGTTTATAAGTAAGTATTCTAGAGTCACTTTACTTTTATGTTAAACATTAAAGCACACCTTGAAATGGAAAGCGAAACAACCCCCCAAGGCGTTACTATCGGAAAGGCTTACCTGGAAATTGTTGTACTTGTACAGTGTTCCTCCAGTGTACATTGTGACAAGACCCACAGAGGCTACATCCACATACTGGTTTGGGAAGAGGAACAAATTGACGCAGCAGCCGTTAGCCACACAATCCCTGGCCAAGGCCTCATATGAATTCACCTGGGGCTGGAAGAGCGTCTGCACAGAATTAAAAACCACAAGTGCCGTAACATTAGATATCGTTGGTAGCCAACCACAATCCAAACGCCCCCCCCCCGAAGAAAAAAAAGATGACGCGGAAGTTTTCCGTGAGGGATGGATTCGATTAAAAACGTGCTGGCCCTGCCCATGTACTCGTATGCAGGGAACCCACTCGGTACGTTCTGAGAGCACCACATCACTGAGCAGGCTGGCAGCAGTGGCTCTGGGTGGGTGCAGTTACTTGCTGCTGGGGGGTTTCCTTTATCCCTGGGAGTGGCTGCTCTGCTGCCAGTTTGACTGTGCTGTTCCTGCGGGGCAGTATCAATACACCTACGTAATGTGGGCACAGTGAGAATGGGAATATGACATAATTAAACAACACATCCTTGTAAAAGAAAATAAATGAAAAAAGATCAAGGCTCTGTCAGAGAAATTCAGCATAACAGCAGTCCCTTGTTAGCTTGAAGTAGAAAATACCTTTTCTTTATCTGTATTGAGTAGTTTTTTGTCATCTCTGTTTCTCAGCTTCCCTGGTGCTTCCGCAGTTGGCAACGAAGAATGGAAGATAAACAGTTTTCCAGCACATTCTGCAGCCTGTTTCAAAGACACCATATTGGCATATTTATTACTGCTAAGACAAACAAGACTAATTTTCGTACATTGCGGTATCTCACAGAACAGCGTAAACTTTCTGCAAGTTCCTCAGAGCTAAATAATTAATTTAGAAACTCAAAACTTGACAGAAGTAAGGCCCAAAACAAACTGGGAATTTTATGTCAGTAAGTCTAGCATACAGAAATGTTGCCTGATGCGTTGTTATGGCAATTTCTACACAGAAATCTGAAATCTTGATAGGCAGGTCTCTCTTGGAGACTTTCCAATTGGATATAAGCATTACACAACAAGCAACAAGCATCAGAAGTACAAATACTAAATGAGATAAAATTAAAAGGAAACATTATTTAGTGAAAAAATATTTCAGTTCAGGCACATTAGTGTTCACTACATTAGAGACAAGTGACAATTACATTCCTGTTCTAGATTCCACATTCAAATCTACACTGAAACCAAAACTTGTGATGAACATTTCCTCCTGTCAAATATATGAAGTAACTGCCGGTTTTATTCAAGTTTTCTATTCTTATTTCGAATTCTAACATTAAAGATGATGAAATTTACTGAAATGACAAACTATTGACAAAAACCCAAAGAAGAGAGTAACAACAGCAGCAGTATCACAGGCATCTTTGTACTATTAACAAGCTTTTCCACTAAAATTTAGAAAATCCAGTTTATCACTTACTCTTAACCTTGAGACAGTTCATGGGAGCAAACAAAACAGAACAGACCATTTCAGCTGGAAGGGGCCTACAACGATCACTTAGTTCAGGTGCCTGACCACAAGTTACAGCAAAGCGAAAAGAAAGCTGATGAGCAGTTGTGAGGTCTCCAAGTACTGATGAAGCTGGGTGAAGGGAAGGGAGGAAAGAGGGATCTGTCCTTTTCCAGCTTCAGACTTCACCACACATCCAGGTTAAAACTGCAGTAACCCAAGACTGCAGACACAAATCAGTTTTCATACTCTTTCTCCTCCAGATCTTAAGATGTTCACAAGATAAAGATGTTCCACATTTCAAAATAAACTATAGCATTCTTCTGGGAAAACTAGAAATCTCTTTGCTTTAGCAGAAATGCAACTGAATACAGTACGTTACTTTCAGCAGAGCTGAAATTTCACCCCTAATATTTCAAGCAGAGTTACCATTAATCACGAATGCCAATTTCTTCAATTCCTTTTAGGAAGCATTCTGCTGAAAACCAGAAAACTTACCAAATACCTATTTGTCATGATACGCATCAGCAATCACTGATGTTGATTTTGACAAATTTTCTAAAATATATTTCTAAAAGCATCTTAAAATTAATCTCAAATAGGAATACAATCCATTTTATTCTTTTTAAACAAGAATTGTTTTCTTGAGAACAGGTATATATATATATTAATAATTCACAGCGAGAATCCTTACAAGTAACAACTTTAAAATACTGAGCTAAATACAAAGCTTAATTAAGAGCTCCTTGCTCTTACAGCCAACAAAGGAAATTTTACAATTACAGCCCCCCAGTTTGCTTTGTAGAAATCAAGTATTAGGGCAGAGCATACTGATGAAAGAGGTAACCAAATGTTTTTTTCACACACATACCTTCTGGCGGTGTGAATAAACAACAAGAAAATAGGTATTAATTAAATACTTAAGAAACAGACTAAGAAACGTTATGTATTTTCGATTCAACAAATTTATCTACCTAAAGTTCAAGCTTTGCTTATACACAGCTCACAGAAAAAGCAACTATTTTAAAACACCACTAGCTGTTTTCTGCCCCTACAAATCTTGTGGTGAACCACGGTGGCATTCTTTTATTTGGCAGTGCTCCATGGAAATGTCAGCACTTTAGGGGATGTCCTGGACATACAGAAAGCAACTGGGGATGCATCTTGACCTGTGGATTTATTTTCAGCTGTACTCAAGCTGTGAGAACTTGTCAGTTAAGCAGAAACCCTCCAGCCCCCTACCCGATTCAGTCATAAATAATCATAAATATCTTGTTTTACAGAAGAAGTCTGCAGAAGCAGAACAGACAGGGCAAAATCCTATCTTCTGCTGACTCTTCCTGCCCTTCACACACGCAAGGACTGGGTATCTGTGCAAACATCCGGAGTATCTACTAGTTCTGTTGCAGTAACCAAACACTTATTTCTCTCAAATGCTGAACGAGAAACCGACTCCTGCTCCTCATCATCTCCTCCACATTCATTTCATGTAGAATAGACTCTAGGGACTGGTTTCCCTCAACAAGCAAAATCTGGAAACAGATGTTACGCTTGTCAGTGTTCTCATTTTGACTAAAGCAGTTCAAAAAAGTACTCTTAGAATAACAGAACATTAGTGCTGGAAACAATCAGCGACTTTTTTTTCTAATTTCCCATTGTGATTTGTAGGAGGACTTGGGACTGGCTTTTAGCAAACAGAATTTCTGCAGTTTATCAAGTCCTATTCTCATTAAAGAGCTGCTTCTCGTACAGAGAGGCACATTCTCACCTTTAGGGCCTCCATGCCAGCCTGGATAACAGGAGCAAAGATAGTCTCACTCTCGTTAGTGTCCGCAAACATCTCTGGAATCTGGTCCAACAAGCTGTGAAAGAGGAAAGGATCAGTCTCGACTGGTTAGCCTATTTGGGAAAATTCCCAAACATACCTTGTAACATACAAAGTCTTCAGACAGGAAGATGTTTTCCATGCAAAGTTGTATTTTAAAAAAATCAACAGGAATTTTGATTTCTTAGGGTTCCAGCCAGAACAAAACAGAATATGAATTTTTACATTCTATGAGATGCACTACTTCAAAGCTGGTGACAAAAAGGAACACGCAGTAAATAAAAAATAGCTACAAATTAAGGAGTTCTAATGTGCTGTAAGGACTTAGGAGTCCTTAGATCATATCCAGGTGTGCATCATATACATGGCAAGAGGAAAAACATGGAACATGGCACACCCCCCTCCCAGTCTGAAGCAGCACAGCTGAAGATGTATGGTTTACACCTGGCCTAAATATGCTTTCAAATTCAGCACTGGGGGTTGTTGATAGCCCTTTTTCTTTGCCTCAGAGGTGGAAATACATGACTTGAAGCATCTGCTGGCTTCTAAAGTACTGCAATAAATACATGTACCTCACAAACCCCAGTATCACAGTTGACTAAAAGGCATAATGCATATCATCGGCATCCAGATCTTATTCACATATGGAATAATCATACTTTACTTGATAACAACAGATCGAGATTCCTGAAAGTTAACAAGGAAACCATCCAGCAAAGGAACAAAAACTTCTCCAACATCCGAGACCACCATCATCTGAGGCTGAGCTAAGCTGCTTTTTACATTGAAGAAGTGGAGAACCTTGTTATAAGTAACAAAACCAACTCGAATTGCTGAGGATTCTTCTTGCTCTTCTCTGTAAGAAAAACAAGAACAACTGGTTATAATTTTGAAATTCTGACCTTGCAATAAAAGCATTCCTTTGAAATGCAAGGCTGCCTTCAGATCATTATCTGTACTGGGAGCAACAAAGCAAACAATCACCAAGCAGATGTAACAGCCTCAATCTTCGCCTTAGGTCAAATTAAAACACCCTGACAAGATCAACTGCTGTATTTAGTTGTTTGTTTGTTTGTTTTTTTTAAAAAAACATATTTATGTCAACCCTATCAACTGTACATCCCATCCAAGCAGTCAAAAGTCCCTGACATAAAGAATAAACCATGCTGTCCTCAAAACATGGAAAAGAGAGAGAGAGAGAACAGGACAGTTAGTTACCAGATACAATCAGAAAATCAGCTTTATTAAGAACACACTGTATTTCAGTGACAGTAACGATCGATGCCTAGTAAGAATAGTAACTAGGCTTGAATAATGTCTGATGACTTTGGTGGGTCAATCTTCACCTTCAACAGCACTAGTTATAAGCAGCAAAAGCTCCACAGCTGTACATCACACAGAAAACACACTGTAGACACGACTCCTTATTGCTAGGATGTTCCCAGGCCAACCAATGCCAGCCAAGTGCAGGAACACCACAGGCAGCAGGCTCAGCCTCTGCCTTTGAGGCCGTAACTCCTCTAAGCAGCAACCCACTCTGCTATCAGTAGCAGCATTATTAATAGTACTAGTTAGACCCTTACCAGGTTTGCAGTCCTAAGGTTAGTGAGCTTTTCCCTAAAAGGCAATCCCATTCAAAAATTTGGTCTTAGTTACTAATAAAACAGCATCTTCTTGTAGCAGGGTGTTCTGCTTGTAAATGACAGATGAAGCCTTTAGACAAAAAACGCCAGATGGGAAGCCTGCGGTACCTACAATGATTACAGGTTCTGTACAACACTAGACATTTCAGCAGCCTACTTCACTTCTGGTGAGATGTCAGAAAACCAGCAAATACCGAGTCCGTAATCTAACGCTTTTGCTTGTTTTGCATGTTTGAAAGTTTCATATTCAAAGTACTGCAACTTGGAAAACCTCATTCAATTCCTAGTTCTGCCACTGATTTAATTTACAACCGAGAGGAATTTATTTAATCTCTGTGCCTCAGTTTTCATTTGTAAAAGGGGAACGGCAAGAATTATTGTTTAATCTCACCAGGATGTACAACAAAGTTCTTTTGAGACTACAGCAATAGGAACCACAGAAATAGCTATGGTGATTTTACTGTCTTTAGTTTATAAAAGAAGTCACTCACAGACTGTAAAAAATTTCACACAAAGAACTATGCTAATAGACAAACAGGATTCCATAGCGTACCCAGGCTCATACAGATGTTACTATCACACCAAAAAAATTTAATAACAGAGCCCTACCAGAGTATTTCCAATTACTAGGCACTTTGGGAAAAAAAAAAAAAAAATCTATTTATTCTTCACTCTAACCTCTGAAGAAAGAGGGAGTGTTAAGCATCATCCTGAGCCTTCACCACAGTAAAGCAGCCAGAGTTTGAAAATATTTATCCTCCTGATGAGTATAAAGCCTTGCCCCCCGCCAAATCAACGGCAAGGCCTCCTTCCCATTCCACTGCAATCAACAGATTGCATTTCACGACTTCACAACTGCTTGCAGAATCAGAAGTCAAAGCAAAGAGGAGAAACACCACAAATAGACTTCTGCTGCAATTCTTGTTTATTTTTTCTTACAGAATACAGAAAAAAAAACTCTCATCCTTCTTCCTGGTTGCCAAATCTGTTTGTCTTCAGAGAAAGAAAAAAAAAAAAAAATTGTCATTGGCAGTTTCACAAGCTTCATCTAAAACCTTGAGTTTGGGAGAGAGATAATTCTCATGTACAATCTTTAACTCTCGTGTCAGTCTAGAATGTTAGTCTACCATTTATGTTTTATGGGAACACAGCTGGATGAGAAAGGGGCTACTTTGATCTAAACCAAATCAACATTCTATACTGAACACACTCCATAAAAAAATCATTTTAAGTAATTCCTCCAAGATATGCTCAGACAGATGCATCATTTCTGAACGTAAATTTCTAATGATTCCCAGCACTCGGACACTTACATTTTCTTAGACACTTATATTTTCTTAGTAACAGGATTAACAGGGAGCATTCAGGAGTTTGATGAGAACAAGGTATTAACAACTTTCTGGACATACAGCACTTTCTTACTTCAAAGAGAAGTACCCACATCACCCTGGTAGTCCCAAAGTTGTTACACAGCAGTTATTTGGGACAATTTTTTTGCATACGGCTCTTACCTGTGGCAGTCAGTACTGCCACACTTCATCCTATCTCTTTATCATAGTTTTAAACACTAGCTGTAAATGTAGTGGCTGATGGCCTGTGTAGCTCACACATTTAGGTTTTTTTAAAGCCTCAGGATGTCTGCACAGAAATGCTTTTTTTTTTTTAATTATGCACCTAAAAATCATATTTGCACAACTAGTTAGCCTGACTTTCTGAGCTCAGATGTGTAATTCCTATAAACACATTTCTCCCTATTTCTCTAAATACAGAGTCAGGGGCTTCTGGTTTGGAACACGTAAGTTTGAAAATATCTGCTCTAAAATTTCTAGCAAGCAAATAATGTCTTTCCTGCTGTGCTGCAAGTCTACAAAAACACCAGGTCTTGAGCCACCTGCCTTAATCCTTTGCCACCTCTAACCTCTCCCTTTGCAGGCTTACCTGGCACAGGCCTTTACACCAATGGCTGTTTCATGACACAGATGGTTTTGTACCCCAAATCCTTCCTCTTAAGGATACGAGCACAGGGTGAATTCCCAGCATGGGGCAAATTCCCGGCACAGGGCTTTCACCTCCTGCGGTAACAGCAGGATATTTTTGCAGGTGTCTTTGTCCAGCAGCAGAAAATGCACACGCAGTGACCTCTGTGTCTCAGCATCAAAATAAAACTTTCACCATGAATTTTGAGGGAATACCTTACATTTTTAAAATTAGTATTGTTTAAAGACTATGGAAAAGTCTAAAGAACCTGGTCTTTAGTTGTTTTTTTATTGCTTTTTTCAGTGGTCATGAAAACTTTGACCCTGCAAATAAATTATTTAGCAGCAGATCTCTGCAGAAGAGGAAAAAAAAAAGGTTTCTTTTTTGTGATGCAGAAATACTTGCTTTCACTTTTCCTCAGCTTTCCTTCTTCAAGCCTAGGTGTTTCTAAACTGCCAACTGCTTTTTGTTACTACACTCATGCCTTTTATTATCTTCAGAGTTGTGACCAATGCTGATGGAAAGCTCCAAGATGTGTTCAGGATAATATCAAACACTTGTGCCTCCAGTGTAATCTTTAGTGACTAGGTACTTGAAAGATGTCCTTACATGGGCATCTGACAAACTAACCCCCGACCCTGTACTGGAATTTCTTTCATGCACAGAGATCCCAGAAAGACATATGAGAAAAGATTTTTAACATATCCCAGATTATCTCAAGGATCTCATCTCCCACCCTTCTTCGCTTTGCTCTCTCCATTTCTTAAGTCTGTTATCCTTCTGCAAGTACTGTCATTTGGAATGCATTTTCTTTCTGTATGTTCTTCAATGCTTTTGAATACACCTTCACTGAGAAACATCTTGTCTACTTAATTTCTCAGTCTTTCACTGCTCTCATTTAACTATGTATGTCTGCATTATTTAAACTTAAAATGAAAACTATATTAATATAATAAAACCTATACTAAACTACACTAAAATAATATGCTGTCATTAATACTGATCAGTAGTAACACTACTACTGTGTCCTTAATGCTCACAAAGCAAATGTGCTATATTTCAGAAAATGTCTATTGCCCACAAGACTGTTCTCCTCTCAGATATGTACCAGGACAGGAAAGTCTCACTGCACAGCAAGACGCATTAAAAGTTTTGCTAATTAACAATCAGAGCTAAGATACAAGCCACGGTTTTAGGGAGACTTGCCATTCTTGAGTATTCTGGTTTTGATATTTCCCTGTTTCAATTTCATGAGAAAAGCAGCATTGCCATAAAAATCAAATCAAGTCAAAACTATAAGCTGAGACTTAGCTAGTAATACCACTAGAGTTCACTACAAGAAAGGAAAAGAACACAAGCTACATGTACAATTAGTATGACAGATTCTTTCCATGCGTACAGCAAGACCAGACATCAAAGTTTAAAAACTGCCAGCAGTGTTAAAATTAACATCTGGTCACTATCACCCCCAAAATGCCTGTACTGTAAGCGTGGACACTTTCTGTAGTTTCTTTTTACTTCTCAACACGGCAAAAGCAAAGCAGACTTCTGATTCTTTACCTTGGAAGTTTATCCAGCAGCGTCTTCAGTTCATCACATATAAGTTTCACTAGGCCACTGTTTATGTTTCTGTACGATACATCAATCATGAAGATATAAGCTGGTGGCTTTGGAGGCTTGTTGTTCTACAGAAAAAATGACCATTCACATGGAAAATTAGACAGTCTACCGTTATGTCAAAAAAATTTACAGGTAATACCATATGGCAATCCAAATCCAGCATTCAATTGTTTAAAAAATGCTATAGATCATAAACAGTAACTATTGCTGAAAGCTGTCACATGTAGGGTAAAGCCCAACCCTGGAATAAAACATTATTACTGGAAAATAGCATCCTAAAGGAATAAAATATGTAAAGAATAACAGTTATTAGATAAGATGAAACACAAACATCTTCTGTTGGTATTCAAGTGTTTAAACAAATTTGCCTTTTTTTTTTTTTCTGTACCCATACTGGTTTTGCATTCCCTTTATCAATATGCCATACCATTTTAGTAAGGTGAATGCTTAAATTCAGATTGTGTTAGCATTTGCCTCCAACAGCTGTTAAGTGATTTCTAACCAATCTGGAAACAGAAAATACAACTTAAGTACTGAACCAGCATTAAAATATCTCAGTTCTCAGCAGTAGCAATCATCTGCATCCTGTCTGTCTGTCTTGCTGTCTCATGCTCCAATGCATTCTGGACAGCTGAACTGTACTTTCAGGAATAAACTGACTTTCTGTAAGATAATCAAAGCATGAGAGTGGAACACTCAATGTATCCAGCAGTGACTTGGGCTGGTATGGACTCCTTTTGGAATTTCTCTTAGTCATACTGTAAGTGGCATACAAATCGTGACAGACACTGACACAAGTTAGTGCAAGTAAGCAGAAGTAAGACAAAGCCAGGTTTTTTCCAAATAACACAATGTAATGCTTAGAGATGTACTCGGGAAGAAGATCATATAAAGTGAACACGGCAACAGTAATCATCATAGTCCTTAAAAATCAGATTCCCTAATCCCAATAAAGACAAGTAGTGGTCATTACATGGTGTAATACAATGCAGGACAGCTTTTCCATTATACTGTTTCACCACCTTTCTATAGAGAGTTCTGACCACTTAACCAAATTATACTTGCTAAACTAAACCTCAGAAAACTCCATTTAAGAAAAAAAAATAATCTAACCCTTGAATGATGACTTACCCATAGTCCCTGGCATACTTTAAACTAAACTTAACATTATACCCTTGATGTCACTTCATCTGAATCATGTAGATCAGGATTAATTCCTGTGAACTAAAACCAGGCAATACTTTTCAAAGCTATTCTGTTTACTGTGCTTGGATTCCAGTTTCAAAATCTGTATCAAACACTACTTCTAAACTTCTGTATCGCATCACCAGTTATATAAAGAATCCCTGCACAATTTCTGACAAATATATGGTAGAAATGAGGACTTGTGCTCTTGCCACATCCGCTTAGCAGGAGCACAATAACGCAAAACAGCTGTTATTTGTTAACATTTTTTGTAGCTGTTCATCCTTGTCATTTGATAAGCACAAAAGGAAATGACTTCTCAGTTCTGGTCTTAAACTGGATTTATAAAAGAATTAAACCTTCGCAACTTGGAGCAAAATGAAAAATGCATTATAAAATAATGTTAACTTCTACAAAATTTAATGATTCAGCATTTCCAGCATGAGTGTTAATTTCCTAAGAGATTTCTTTTTTGTAACATTCTAGTAAGTCGATGGACAGGTCTTTGCAACAAGACAACAGACCTGCTCAATGACTTAACAAGGGAAACTCTCTGATTTAAGCTCTATGGCAAAAGCCACTGCACCCAAAGATGCATTGTGAGGATGGCATCACACAGGGCTACACTCCAGAATAGAGAAAAAGAACTGTGAAAATGGCACAGAGCCATTCAGTACACGTGAGTTTTCAAAAGTTTTGCTGCCAGAAATCAGCAAAGCTTAACAGAATTTGAAGCAGCTACACTGAATGTACACTGCAGATCCCATATTTCTGTAACACCTCACTACAATTTTCTCCTGTTGTGGGGTTCAACTCAGATTTCAATAAAATCTATATATGTTGCCTCAAGGATTTCACTGGATTTTGGAGCAGAACCCTAGTGAGAAAGCAGAGTTAAACCATTCATTTTCTTCATACCAGCAATAATCTGATGGTCTGAGGAAGTTAGCGGTATCTACTCCAAGACTTTTAGGATCAGTTGCCTTTCCTAACCTTATCATAACCTCCATTCCACTGACAGGAAGAAAATTCTGCCTGATTTCATCAAGAACAGAAAAATATGTCCACACTGTGGACAGACGAAATCATACTTGCAGTTTTGTAAAATGAACTAACAGTTTTGAAATGTTTAAGTAATTTATGCTTTCGGAAAAATCAAATACAGTTGTCTAATAAAATCAACTACAAATATTTACAGTGACTTGAATGGGCTTTGGATTGAGTTCTTCAGTGAGTTAACATAAGGAGAGAGAACCCATTCCATTGCAACTTACTTATTGGTTAGAATACTAAAACTACTCTTGCCAGGAAAAGATTACAAGGTCAAACTCCCTTGCTAAAGTTTTCAATATTGGGAAGGCAATTTAGGCACATATCTGTCTTCAAAATCAATACAAGACATGCGGCTAAAATGCCATGCTGCATCAGAATTTCAACTATATCCTCTAAACGGTGCAACATGCTAGCTAGGACCAAACCAACGCCCAATTAAAGACTGGTGATCTATGACATTGCTGCACTATTTGTTATTCTTACTTGCTAGTCTCATACTCTGTAGCACAAAAGAACAAAACATAATATCCTCCACATAAACAAACATTAAATTCTCTGCATATTCAGCTTACAAGTGCATTTACTCTACTGTAGATATTTAAAGGATTTTGTTTGTTTTGACATAAAATTGTAAATTAGTTTGCATACTGGAAATACTCACTCGGCAATAATCCAAAGTAGCAACGTATTCGTAAGATCCCAGAGATAGCTCTGGCCTTTCATAGTGGTCTACCCGTCGGCCAATGTGGTCCAGATGTTGAAAGAAGAATGGAGGGACTAAAAGCCAACAACAAAAAAATTTGTATTTTAGGGAGGAGGGGGACAACCCAACAACTTCTTTCAACAGATACAAGGTACTCACGTAGGCTCCTCTGTTACTGATCAGGGGAAGAGTTTAAACACTTACCCAGGTTGCATTAGTTTTATTTTCCCCACATTGTCTTAAAAAACCCCAACCAACCAAAAAATCACAACATTCTAGTAAGGCAGCTCCTTTTGTATTTGGAGGATAGGGCATCTTCCCCTGTAAACGTCCATAATTCTCCCACATCTACACTACTGGGCTCAAGTAGGTAAAACTGAGCCAGGTCACTTCTCCAGGTAGGAGCCTATTACCCTCAGGATAAAGACTTAACAGTGACTATTCTGTTAGTAGATACAGTCTCCTCACAGCTTGATTCAAACCAATCAGCCAGAGCTCTGCAGACGGGCAGCAGTAAACGCAGCACGTTTCCTAAAGCCTGTACTGCTTTATCCAAAATCACCACTTCACTGGAACTAGCTCTACAGGGTTCACAACCCCGGGCCTACTACACAGCAAAGTGCATAGGGTCTGTTATATTGAGAACCTTCTGCAGCTACAAATAAAATGTGCAGAACTCCAATGCATTAAGAGATGTTGGGTTTGACACCAACAACTTATATACAGTTAGTCTAACAGTTAAGTGTCACATTGGAGGAGAGTCACCTCTGGATTTCAGCTCTTCTTTCCTCAATCAATATATATTTAGTATGATTATTTTTCATATTTTTGCCTGTAAAAAGTGTATGTGTGTGAGTGGGGGAATAACGACTTAGTTTACTGGCCATTTTTAGTCCTCATTAAAGGTTTTTTTTAAAGTGCTTTCTGACTTGGATAAAAGACACCGTAGTAATACAAAGCACTGTTTCAAATGACACTGAAACTTAAATGTCTTTCTGAAAATGTTCACAAAACATTTACATTTCTCTTTATGAGAGTTTAAATTGCTAACAAACTATGAAATTTGTTATCTGCTATGCTTGCACAAACATTCCAGCATCAGGCAGAAAAGAGGCTGGCACGAGTCTGTCAAGGTTCACATTTCAGAGTTGAAAAGATTACTGTATTAGGGAAAGCACTATACTGCTGTGATCCAGCTGAGGAAATCCAGCTTGATACAAATGTCTAGAAAGGCTAGTTCTGGCAAAGATTTGGGATTTAGCCAAGAGCACAAGAACAGTTATGAGTCACATGCAGCACACTTGAACAAATATGGCATGGTATCTTCTGTGAAAACCAACACTTGTCACGGTAAGATTAATAGGTTATTTAACCATTGCATCCACAGTCATGGACAGGACTAGGGTAACATAGTTCTCAACATATGGTTCTTGCTAGACATTTAGACCTGAAGAAATTAATTTTTTCCACACAAAAGTTGCTTTCAGTTAGCAATACAAGCAGCTTTGTCTCCCATGTTGACATAATATTTTTAAATAAAGTTTTGATTGTATCAGACTGTACTTCATCAGTACAGTCTGATACAATGAGTCAGCATTTTTTTTTTTTTTTTTTTTTTTTTTTTTTAAATTCTACATAACAAATGTTTCTACATGTTTCTCTCTGGTAGGATTTTTTGTATTTGTGAAATAGGCCTAGTGACTGAATCTCATTAAACTATCTTCTCATCAAGTCAGCAAGTCAAGAAAATAATTTTAGAGATATAGTTTATTTTTAGTTTTATGGAATTTGTATGACTCAGATCAGAAAAACACCACTTACCATCATTTACACAACTGCAAAATCCACACTGGTATCTTCTTCCACCTTCAATAAACTGCATGAAGGGACACATGTAAGCTTTGCACCGGTTGCATCGGATTGGTCCAGTCTCACCGTGGTTTACAACGTAAAGAGGTGTCTAGATGAAGAGGTGCATGAAGTTATTTTTAAATTTTTTTTTTCAAACAATGTAAACTTGAAACCAAATAGACTTTTGTTACAGATCACCTGATCAAGTAATTATTCACTGCTCAGCCTTCTCCCAAAATCTGCAGTATGGTTGGCTTAACCCCACAGATCCCCTGAGGGGCTAAATTTACAAGTTCACAGGCCACATTCTGATATTTATCAGAATGAGAGTAAGGATTCACACCAAAAGCCTACAGAGTTGTGAAAGCATTGGAAGTTAAGGGCTCCAGGTCGATTTTCTCCCACAAAGGGTTTCTACAGCTTGCCAAGAGAAATCTGCTGGAGTCAGGTATTTTGCCTTCTCTGTCAGATTGATCTTTTCCTGAACAAACTGCTGTTCGTCTATTGCAAATGGTCTCTTGTACAGGTACTTGCTAAGAAAGCTTCTCATATTTGGTCCTAAATGCTGCCCCCGCCATGCTGCCATGTTACATGGCATACTAATGTTTAAATGCTGTCAGGGTCACCAGCTAAAGTAGATGTAGAAGAAATACTAATATTTATTGAAGGAAAGTACATACAGCAAACAAATACTGTATCTCAAGCACTTGTCAGTTTAATTACACTGACCATGCTTGCTTATAGCCTCTGCCAAAAACCGCAGCTAATGGAATACATTTTCCAGATGCCTCTTTCAGTAATAACTGTGCAGCAATTGAAAGATTCCTGTGATTATACTTAATGTTAGAAAAGTCATACTTGAAACCCCTACAAAAAAATGGAGTCTGCTCAATTATTTGTAAAACTTTGTTTTGTATTTTTATTTTTTCTTACTCCCTTCAATCCCAACTAAAAATCTCTGAACATAAGAATAAGAAAAGAAATCCAGAGTTGCACAGAGACCTCTGCAAGAGGAAAAATGCTGACAGCCTTTGAATGCTCAAACATTACCACTAGCATATTCACTTTTTTTTTTAATTATTGTGTCTCTTCTTACAGAATGGACATATTTTATCTATTACACACTTCATCTTTTATTGGAGCATAAGAGTCTTTGAATACATAGAAAATCATTCACATCCTTCTAACATTCACTGCTTACATACATTTTATTGTTGGTTTATATTTTACAGAGACTATTTTACTCAATCATTTCTCTAAAGAGTTTAATGTTTTTTGCCATGGATTTTATACATACAAGTAGGTTTTTACTACATGGGTTTTAAGTGCTCCCTCCTGCTCCACTGAGATCTTAGTTTGTGTTCTTTTTTCTACGAAAATTGAGTTTAACACAAATTAACCAATAGTGTCAGCTGGCAATGTATCAGGGTCATTTTTCAGACATGAAAGCCTTGGCTATAAAACCTGCTCAACGGCCACAATCGCTTACTAAGTTTTAAAGCTTCTGGGTTTTGTTCATTACTTAGCAATTTTCTGATTATCATACTGCTGTATTAGTTTAATGAGGGCTGGATCTGGTTTGCAGTTAATATTATTATAGTATCTGACCTGGCAGGGGAAAAAACCCAAGATTTAAACAACTCCTGATGCATTTAGACACGTTGATTTAGTAATTTTAAACCTGGGGTTTATACATTTAATGTTATCCAAGAGCAAAGAAAAATTACCCTTCAATGATCATATTTTGAAATACCAAAATTAAGACCTTTACATAAGAAGCAAGAACAATCAAAAAAATAAATGCCATAAAGTTCAGAGCCTAGATGTCTACATTCTTATAAATACTTAATAAATTACCTTTTTTAAGACAGCAGAAATAGAAAGAATGTGTTTTTTTTCACTTATTACAAAGTATTTTTTAAAATGTGGTGTTAAGAACCTCAGTAGCCTAAGGGTTATGTTTGCAAAGATTTGCATGCATGTTTAACTTTATGCATTAAATGGTTGTCTTGAAGTTACTGAGATTATGTGCAGTGCATGAGGTTAAAATGTGTTCAAGTCTTTAAGAAAACAGTATCCACAGGCAATGTTCTGCAAACATACTAGGCTGGATTCTGTTTTGTCTTGCCCAGAGAAATAAAGGATGAAACACCAATAAAATCATAAGGCAGAAGCTAGCTATTTTTTAAATGAAGCAAACCCAAACAAAAATGCATAGAATAGAATTAAGGATTTTGTCTGACAAAGAAAAATCCTGTAAAAAAGCCCTGTGTACCTTTATTGATTTATTTATTTGGAATTTTTTGAAGTTAAATGGAATTTTAATTTTAGTATTTTCTTTAAATAATTAAAAACATTACATCTACAGTAAACATCTAATAATAAAGCTATCTGTACAATAATTTCAAAGTAAGCACTCAGATGGAAAGCATCAAAAACCCCCTTCTTGATGTGAACACCACATCAAGAAGTGACAGAAACATTACCTCAAGCTGAATTCTTCCATGGCATTACACCATAACACTAGAGATTCTACTCATTGAGAGAAAGTAATTTCTGTTTGTGTGTGTAAACTGCTATTGCATTTCCAACTGTCAAAATAACTTCTGTCAGGTTGAATTCACTTTTTTTTTAAAAATAGGTAGATACCCATGGGAATGTACAAAGATAGACAATACTGCACATGCATTAAAAATCAAAAAGTATTAAGTTTAAACTAATTAATACATAAAAGAAAAACAGTCATAAAAGAGATATTGTACTAAGTGGGAAAGTCTTGTTGATGTGCTCCACTCTCTGTAGATGTCACTGTATACCAGAAGATAAAGCAGAGATCTGTTTATGGTCCCATGAAGTCAGTGGCAAACTCTCATAGGAGCAAGGGAGTAAGTTAAAAAAAAAAAAGTCGTTTTTATTTGTTTAAACAAATGCAATAATCCTTTCTCTTTTGCCTTTCCACCTATAAAGTATCAGCATTTTCTTTTTCTCCTCACTTAAATCTCTACCAGAAATAAATGCATCAAGTTAGTTATCTACCATAACATTTGCTGTATTTGTGGACTTGTTATGGCCTTACATGTTTCTTCTCCCCATCTCTTCACAAACCTCATCCAATTTGCCTATTTAGACCACCTAATTGAGAACAGAGACATACCTCACAAAAAGGAACATTCAGGTATGGATTGTTAGCGTTCCAGCACTATCAAAATATAGATATTTCTCACAACCAATGGCTAAACTCTTGGTAGCCTAAATCTGAACAGGACACATAAAAGGGATTCCTTTTATATAAGTCAAACAAGTAGAGAGGCAGAAAGAATCAGCTGTACTGAGAGGCCCAACATTATAGTTTTAGGTTAAAGTAAAGGAGGGCTGGGCAGAAGAGATGGGAAATGCTGTAAGACCTGCATAAACTTTCCCTTCTCTGGAACTTCAGGGCCCCACTGGAGTGCAAGTTCTGAAAGCCAATCTGATAAACCATAACTTATCCTACCATTAGTCCAAATATAGCTGTGATAGCAAGAGCTTTACTTTGAAAATATTTCCGGAAGAACATCTCTCAGGAGTCAGAACAATATCACACAGCAATAGACAGACACAGGTGGCACAGCTCCAAGATGAAATACATCCATAAAAATTTCCAAAGGGACTGTAACCTGTGCTTTAAAGTCTAAGAAAGCTGCATTACTATTGCTTGCTGTAAAAATGAAGTCCTGACACACTCCTGAGGATTTCCTATGATGCCTGCAAAGTATCACCATATTCATATTGCAGGATCAGGGCCACAGCTGGAAAGCGTAAGTGCAGGAGTAAAGACTGTGAAGAAGCTCAACATCGTCATGCCACATCTCTAGAAAGATGTTCTAAAGAGAAAAATCGTAAGAGAGAGGGTCTCTGGAGAGCAAGAGATGCGTACGCAAACACTAAAGAAAACTAGCCATTGAGCACACAAGAAAATAAAATATATATAGCGATTGTTTTCATTGCCAGACTGGCATACGGACTGGGCTGCAAGAAAGCCTTTTGTAGCTGTGCTGCAAGACATCTGCACATGCGACGAACATCCCACCTTGTGTTTGCCTTTTCCTACCTACCACAGCTAAGGCAGATTCCTATCCACTCCTTGACACAGACCCTATCAGTACAGTGACAAGCCTACATCATGAGTTACATTTCTACCCCTATTGTATGGTGCATTTAACACTTCAGCACTGAAACAACAGGAATGTTATCGCATTAAAAAGAGGCCCACACAGCTTGCAATGTCTTGCTACACCCCGGAGAAACAGAAAAACTCTTTCCATCAGTGCAGTTTTCAGTTAGATCAGTGTCTCTACCACACTCTTACTCATCCCCACAAGAAGAGGAACTTGCCACCAGGTGTTCTACTTCTGAAGAACATTACTGCTTGAAGACATGGAGGGTCACTCTACACTATATAACACTGTATACTATGCATATACTACAAGTTGCCTTTTCAACTACAAATTACCTCAGGGACAAACGATCCTGAAAACACACCCTGTAAAAACCCCAGATTTAGAGGAGCTAAGATTTCAAGACGTGTTCAGATGAGGGCTATTTGTTTCAAAAGGAAGACTATCTCATAGATTTGGAGAGCTGAACAGATACGTAACTCCTGATGATTTCCAGTAAGACAGCTCCATAAAATTATACACCATGATCAGGAGCACCAGAGCAGATAAAAGTATTTTATACTTCTGATGTACAGCGAACACTAAACACTGTATTTGCATGGCTGATTAACAAAAAGAAAAAGACACAAACCTGCCACCTATTCCATCTAGACAGTTCATTAAGCAGACAAGCTGAGCAGTTTACCCAGGCAACAAATTCAGAAACGCAGTGTTTCTGGAGTTATTACTTACACTTACACTGATGCAAGTTTTATTATTAAGATAATCATATGAGAATCCTAAGATATGCTATTCAATATAACTTTCTAGTGAACAGAGAAAGCTGTTGGCCAAGCGTGGTATCACTGCACCAACTAAATCTTGTGTTTGATTAATACAGTAAAGAGATGAGGAAAAACCTCCTCTGGATAATCAAAGAGTACTTAAGTGTAACAGTGATGCTTTTGGAAAACAAAAAAAACAAACCTAGGTCACGAACCCAACTGTGTCTGTTTCCTAGGACTGTTGAAGAGGTTTTTTTTCTTTTATTATATCATCATAGATTGTTTTTGAGAAAGATTAACCAGTCTACAAATAATCCCTTGGTTCTGAATTGCTTTAATGATTTGCATTAAAATGTCAAGAAAGCATTTCCCTTTATGATGTTTTGACTGTCTTATCAGAAGCCACTCCCATTGAAAACAGAAATTATTTTGCCTATTCTTGGTTTTTCAATGTTGAACATTACCAGTTTCCTCAGCTGATGACTCAATCCAATCTGGAGTATCTTCTCTGCAGGGTTCACAGCAGGTTCAAGTATTTTCTGTAACACAGACCTCCTTCATTTATTTCCTTGTTTGTTTGCATAAACTGCAGTGCAGCTAAAGCATCAACCACTTGACGCAGTATCTCTTGGCTCTATCCTGATTTTTACAGACCACATAAAAAGGCAAGAAGCACGTTCAAACCTTCTTGCTCAAAAAGCCTCCAGACCCAGGCTGAATATTCACCTGCATACGTGGCAGTGCAGAAAACAGTGGCACGGTAGCTGAATTTCACATTGACAGTGAACACGGGATATGATCTAGTGTGTACTAAATTAAAGAGAAAACTAGTTACTGATTTCAGTGGATCATATTTCAGATTACCCTTACTCAGCACTCCCTTTTGAAGAAGACTATTGTCATTGACAGAATAGAGTTGGCAGTATGAAGAGTGTAAATACAGGCTACTATTCAACACAAGAAGGAGGATGTTAAAGAGTTTGAGGATGGGGAGAAAATACATGTAATAACAGTAAAATTTTGATGTAAAGAAACACCAAAATTAGTTGACTTACTTCTTTAGAACTTCTGTATCATCCAGGTAACAGAATGGGGGAAGGGGACAGGAGAGACAAAGAGGGCAAAAAGTTTACTGTCCGTGCTTAAGAGAGGCACACAAGTTCTCCAGGAATACCAAGCGTTAACAAGTCAGCGCTCTCCAGCACTTCTCAGCTTTGAAGTGCTGACTGTTATTTGGATGTACGGACATGCTGTATCTCAAGTGAAGGTCAGCAGCCAGGATTAACTGATGATATAAGCAGGAGCGTGAAATTGGATAATCAAGAAACTGTGCTGAACAACAGCACTTTAAAACAATCAGATCTCAAGCAAGACCTGCCTCAGCTCAGTCTATACTGATCCTAGCAAGAGTGGGAGCTGGTGCAGAGGAACACACAAAAGAGAACAAGGTGTAAAAGGCAGACAAAACTACCCTAGGACAGTGCTGTCTTCATCATGTTGTTCTACCCCCTTCCTGTTAGCACCCCTTAGAGCAATATGCACACGTTAAATCATATGAGAGGACTCAAGTTCATGCTTGTACTAATGCACAGCTCCACTTCCCACAGATCACTATCACAGATAGTCCAGCACTGCTGTCCTTGCCTGAGATTTTTAGGCATGATTGTCATGCTAGCTGCAAAACCACTGAAAAATAAGGCAGCAAGTTTTAGGAAGCTTCTCTACCAGGTAGGTAGTCTAGCTTTATCAATCACGTAAGTTTCACAATAAGATTAGAAGTTTGATTTTCAGTGATCTGTTCTCTGTCTAGCTTGAAATTCATTCAGCACAGAACAAAATAAAAGATATTTAGCAATATATTTTACAGAAGTAAATAGAATTCTTACAGACACCTCACTGGGCACCATTTTTATTTTTTGCAGATCACTGCTGAAGAGCTCTAGAGGTTCTTCACAATAGCAGACAGAATTTGGGCTCCAAATAATATTACTACTGACCACTTCTTGACAGGCCTAGTCTCTTATATGTGCTGTATGGTCACATTAATGTTAATTTACCCTTCACATAAAATTTTTCAAGATTACTAAATAAATCTAACACCACAGCTTAAAATACAGGCACAGCCTGTAACACACAAAGATAACAGGTAAACTGGCATAGCAATTCTGGTTTAGAAGGTCAAAGTCCATTTAACACAAACACAGCTGTACCATTTCTAACACACTCTAGAACATCCTTAGAATAGCCAGCCCATCAAGCAACACTCCAAACAGTACCTGTAGAACATACAGCTCAGCTCTAGCTTTAGGGAACAAATATTTAAGTTTGTAAATAAATCTAAACATAGTGCAGTGATCCCTGAAGCAACGTTTCTCCCCTACATGAAAATCTGCATCAGAAGAACATTATCAAGGTTATTCATGGCTTTGTAGCAAGAATGAAACCAAAACCCAACTTTGGATTTCATTCTGGTCTGCTGGGCTGTTGACAACTTTATAATAGAGACCAAATATGTAGCTTTATTTTTATACACACACACTTATATAGGTGGCTAGACAGGGGTCTGTGTGTATACATCTATATAAAATACTTTTCAGCATTTCAGAGAAAAGAAATTGCTTAGTTAAGATCACCCACAAAAGTCTAATGAATGGAGGGCTTCTTTTCTTCTCAAACTTGGAGCTGTTTCTCTTTTGTTAGAAGGCATTACTGTGACTTTTTAAACTGACTACTTATGTTTGCATTCCTGAGAGCTTTCTATAATAGGAACTCTCTTGCTCCTATTTTTGTGCAGCCAAACATATTAAAGAAAGAAACTTTAATTAGGAAAAAAGCATAGACAAGTTTAAGAATGTTTTAATTGGAGATGGCTAAAATAGCTCTGCTTATCTGAAGGCCTTCTTGAACAATGTTTGTTAGTAAACATGCCTCTAAGGCTAATGAATCCATTTCCACTGAAGTGAGAAAGAACTAGGCATACTTAAAGTGTCATGCTGCATTCACAAGCCAACTAACTATAGCAAGCCAACTGCCACAGGAGTACTTAGAAAATATAAGGAGAATTTTTGTTCTGTGATGAAAAAGCAGCACTATCTTCACCTCTGAACAAGGATATTTGGGATGAGTTTAATGCCCTTTTTAAAAGTCAAGTCCTTTCTACAACATTAGTTCTGAAGGTCAGTAGAAAAACTAGCTGTTACTTCAAAAATACCACACCAGGTAGGAATGTTCATACTGTCTAGTCTCTCTTCCATGAACACTTTTGCTACTATGATAGCTGGGATGCTTCAAGCAAATTCCAGAACCATTAATAATGTTTGTATGCGAGGAGCAGCTGAGGGAACTGGGGGTGTTTAGTCTGGAGAAGAGGAGGCTGAGGGGAGACCTCATCGCCCTCTACAGCTCCCTGAGAGGAGGGTGCAGAGAGCTGAGGATGGGTCTCTTTAACCAAGTAACAAGCAACGGGACAAGAGGTAATGGCCTCAAGTTGCACCAGGGAAGGTTTAGACTGGATATTAGGAAGCATTTCTTTCCAGAAGGGCTTGTTGCGCATTGGAATGGGCTGCCCAGGGTGGAGTGGAGTCCCCATCCGTGGAGGTGTTTTAAGGGTCTGGTCAACATAGAGCTGAGGGATCTGGTGTTGTTGGGAACTGTCAGTGTTAGATAAACGGTTAGACTGGATGACCTTCAAGGTCCTTTCCAACCTAGATGATTCTGTGATTCTGTGAATGCTAAGCTATAGCTGAATGTCACAAGTAAGGGGCTGTTATGGGCTAAGCAATCCTGCAAAGGGCACAGACTTATTCCATTGCTCCTTTACTCTAGGGCTGAGGAGGTAATCTATGCCTCTATTTAGCAAGCATGGATTACCTAATTCTGTATAGACACCATATGAAAAAGCAGCCCCCTCCACTTATTTCCTGTCCTACAAGAAGAGGAGCTTCCCCTCCCACAGAACCACTGAAGGGACATTCTGTGAGAGAAGGCTTAGTATCTCCTATTTTTCTAAAGGGCAGCATTAGAGTCTGCTATGATTAGCACATAGATGTTAGTTTGATACAAAAAACCTAAGAACAAATCACTCAATCACAACCCATCCCCCCAGCATCAGCTTCCTATTCTTTAAAAAAAATATTCTGTCTACATAATTACACACTTTACATGCTTGCAACTAAAATACAATACTGCACTAATACGCACAGATAAATAAAATACATATAAACTGAAAATGCAACAACTTCAGTTTAAAAAACAAAACACAAAATTTTCCTCCTGAACTTACTAAATACCAGTGTGTTCTCACTCTGTAAAGTTTCCAAGGTAACTGAGTAACATCTCTGACAGCTTAAGGTTAGGGCTTACACAGTCTTATAATGTTTAATTGATGCTGTTGCTATGATCAACTTCAGCCAGTGCATAAAAGGAGACAAACACCATTTCAGGAGAGCAACGTGCAGTCTGTAGAGGAAAATACACATGCAGAACGGCCAATGCCATTCAAGCAGCTATTCTGAGTTACAAAATTATCTAGCGATAGCCAAGAATTTTGCATTTGCGTGTCATTTTTGTTGGCAAAACAAATTATCAATATTGTTGACCAGCTAATTAAGTGGATATGAATGTTACTTTTTATTTCCCTTCTATAGGCACTATTGCTTATTCAGGTTTTTCTTCTGCTGTTACAATTTTGAAGAACAGACAGTCTCCAACTTACCAGAAATTAACTACAACATCTTTATAAAGGCATTTTCAGAGTCTATATTTCCAATTTGTAAAAAATTAATCAGGAACTCTGATTACAATATGAATAAGGTTTATATAAATGTCGAATTTTCAAGCCACTGCCCCCATCTCTTTCAGAATTATGTCTTTACCATATCAACAATGGTGCATGGAACAACATAACTACAGAAGTATTCTAAAGAGTACACTTGAAAAGTATTTTAAAATGTACAGAGAGGCAGAAAAAACTAAATCAGGAAATTTACTTGAATTAGGAAAAGCTCTGCTGCCAAAGCCTTTGCTAAATTTGTCTCTAAAAGGTTATTCTAGTTACAGAGCGTAGTTACAGTCCAACAAGCTAACAAAAAACTCTCTCCTAGATGATGAAGTCTTGGGAAGCAATCCAATTACAAATGCTTTACTACCAAATGCAGACTAGCACGGGGCATACTCCATAAAGCAAGCTTCATCTAATACAGGGTTTATGCACCTCTAAATTAGGCATTGTGAAACCTAGCTTAAGGCACTGGCCTCCACAGTGATATAAAACTTTCTGGGTGAGCTACCTGGCGATGCTTGAGAGTTCCGGGCTCCCCACTCCCATGCATGGGAGAGGTAGGCACCCCAGAGGAGCTATGTAAAATCCCCAGACATTAGCCTGGCAGTAGATAATTGAAAAGATTAAAATAAAATAGCAGCAACAGCACAACAAACACTGTCAAATACCCATCCTGCTCCATAGTTCAGGTAGACTCAGAACTGCAAGAACAGAGTCTCACAGTTCTCTCCCAAATGAAGGCATCAACAAGGATGCTTTGGAACTTGTTTTATTTTAATATCTGGAAAATGGAAGAAATAGTATTGCATAGGCTTACATTACCAGGGTGGTATGCAGCAATGAGTTCAGGATACCAGTTTATGACACCTGGACAGTCTCTGTAGGGATTAATTGTTCCAAATAGCTCAACCACGGATTGGTGGTAAAAATACCAAGCCAGTCCTAATAACGAAGAGGAAGGTCTGGTAGCATGGTCCTATCCCAAAACTAATTGGCCTAGTTGTCATCTACAGTGTGGTATTGGTGCCTGTGCTCTCCTTCTGGTCTGCTGACTTCCACCTGTGGAAGTTTAAACAGATTCAATAAACCCTTCTGTACGAAGTGGCACACATAGCTTGGTGGTCAGCCCCTCTTTCTTGGAGGGTGAAAAAGCATTTCAACGTTGTCAGAGTAAGTGTCCTAGCTATTATGTTCTAGCACATCTGCAGGGTTTCTACTCTCACTGCGTTTTAGAAAAGCATGAGAATTAGTACAGATTTGACAGTGTGCCTCAGAGACACTGACAAAATCATTCACTGCTGTGTCTTGGACAATCCAGAGACCAGAACTGGTGAGCATACAAAGTAGTCTGTCCTATTTACAATTCAGAGATAACAAAATATTATCTCCTCACTGGACAACAGCTGCTGGTTTTGCTGTGGAGTACTCATTTGGAAGGAGGAAGCTTTTGTTACCTACACTGGAGAGAAGGCCAGTATTGTCAATAGACATGAAGCACTTCTGAATAGCCTAAGATACAAAGGGTCAAATGAAGTCTACGCAAAGGAAAAAGGTCATTAAACGGTCAATAAACTCTGACATTTCCTGTAGTTGTGAATATGAAGAAGCAGTTCAAGTCAAGTCCCAAGTACATATGGGGATTACAAAGTTACAAGCCAGCATTGAGAAGAGTGAGACATTTCAAACCAGGCAACAAGGCAAAATTGTCACCAATTTCTCTTTCAGAACCTTTTCTTTACAAAGTTTTCTTAAAACTATCATCTTTTGACAGTTTAAAAAAGCCTACATGCAATTCCTGTTTAAAGAGACTCACAGCATGAAATTGCTCAACTGTACATGAAACCAATTGCTTCCATAAGCTTCAGTGCCCAAAAGAAAAAAAAAAGCTGCAACACAAAAAGAAACTTTACAAAGAACTGGGTGATCCCAGAGCTACAGACCAGCAAGTCCTACTTCCACAGAAAGTAAACTGATAGATACTACAATGGAAGAGAACATAAAAAGACACACAGATAAACAGGATATATAGAGGAGGGATGTCACAACACACAGATCTATTGAGTTCTGTCAAGAGTCAGGCACCATGCAGATAAGCATGACCTAGCTGATATAATGTACTCCTTTTGAAAAAAATCTTTTAATAGAATCCCTCATCAACTGCTCTTAAGTTAACTAAATTCTCATGCAATAATGGAGGAAAGTTCTTCTGTGAATAAGTAACTAAATAAAAGGGTAAAATAAAAATGATTGCTTTTTACAGCGGGTAAATGTTATCAAGCAAGCACCTCAAGTACCTATTTTGCAGTCTGCTTTTTAACACATCCCTAGTAGAAAGGAGCAGTCAGTAAGGTATTTAGCTGGAATTGTTTCATATTGCCTGCAACCTAAGCCTTCCTCACTCTCCTCACACTAAAGTTCTGCATGAGCACATAACCACTAATAAATGCATACGGCTATGTAAAAACATGTTTCAAACTAAAGCTACAGCCTGCTCACCCTTCTTACTAGCTACAGAATACAGACAGCAGAACCTGAGTCCCCACTGAGCCCAGAGAGGAGATGGCAAGAGTGTGGGGACTGCCCTAATTCTTCATATTTATTTAACATTTGAATGACTTATTTAAAACCCAAAGGAGCAGACTTGTGGTCTAAAAGAAAATTCACACTCTGGTACTTGACTTTATTCTTGAAACAAAAAAATATTTAGAGCATTGCATCATGTGCTAGTTATTCACCTCAATTTTTAGCTTCTGCTACCCTTCCAACTCTACCTAGGAAACCTTACTAGCATCCCTGTAAAAACCATGGCTTTCCAAACAGTTCAGCAGCACTGGTCATCATCAAAATTCACTATTCATAAAAGGCTTTTAGTTCATGAACACCAGTGTTTCTGAGAAGTAATTCCATTTCAATTTTATCTTTTAACTAGTTAAATAACTGAGGATAAAATGAAAAGCGAAATACTAAATTCCCACCAATTAATATTAAAAAAAAAAATTCAATAAGAAAGAACATGATAGAGAACAATGACACAAAACTACCAAGAAGCAAGAAGGTAATTTACATATCTAAATATTTAAAACCATAGATAATTATTTGGAGTTGTTTATGTTAGATTTTACAACATGAAATACACTTAACTACCTTTTGTTAGCAAGCTGTATTAAATATTAAATCAAGATCACACTGTTTATTCAGGCTCTGGAAACATTCATGCATCTCCAAAACAAATTCATGTAGGGCTTGGTCTATGATGATAACTGTGAGAGCTAGTTTATTTTTATAGACTGTTGCTAAAGCACTGGTAGACTAAAAATAAATTCTGTCAAACAACTATACTGTATTCTCAATCTGTAACAAACAAATACTTTCCATAGATCATCCAAATCAGGAGAGTGAAAATTAACTGTTATTTCTGAGAAATAATAAATAAGGACTTGGTAAAGATAAGATTCAGAAACATCTAGAGTTGTTAAGACACTGGGCAGCAAGTGGGTAAGGCATGAATGTTTCAACAGTCTTTGTTTAGAATGATATATAGCATACATGTAATGTTGTTTATAGTTTACAGAAAGATTTCTGGTGGCTGACTTCTTAGTTTATAATTTTCTAGACTGGCTGTAGGCTTTTTTTAGTAACCTTTGAGAGACTGTGTGCCCTTTAACTTTCAACTTGAAGGCTTTTCAGAATAAAGCCATTTCACTTGCTCTGCTCTTCTGGAGCTCAGTGCCTATAATGTCAAGGGTTGCTAACTTAGCTGCTCCTGGGATATCAAACACAATCCTAAATGATCTCTATTGAACGGTCTCTACTTATGAAGTAAAGCCTCCTTTGTGAAATTTTCTTCAGCGTAGCCAGTTTTACTATTTAAATTTTGATAATGACTTCTCTAGAATGTTTTCATTGTGCAGTTTTACCAGGTTACCTGTGAACACCTGAAATGCTGCTATTAAGCTGCATAAGATTGTTCTTACTCTTTCAACTATACATTGCTGCGGAGTTGAACTTTCCTCTCTTGATGTGAAGACTGATACTGCAGCCTACTGGTATAGGTATATTTTTGTCTTGCTTTGTATTCACTTATGATGGCCTTGTGTCCTCTCAACTCAGAATTTCCACTAAACTTCTAGATGTTATCAAACTTCTCAGATACAGTATTACTCCACCAGGTCTTGACTACCTGGGGACTTCTTAGCATGGTATAAAGCAACAGCATCTTTGTCTTTTCACTCCATTATATTTCTGTAATTTTGAATCTGTTCTTTCTTACTGCAGGGGCAAACCATGTTTATTTTGGGGTCCCCCACCCTCCCACATTAAACTTACTCGAAGACATGCATGAGATCTTTTCATTTAACATCCTTACCTAGCACCACAATGATTTAACTTTGTGATTTTATTTTCTCCTTGTATCTCATTCTTTACTCAAAATGGAGATATATGTTGTACATGTCTTCAAAAGATGTCCCTGTTCAAGTCTGTGTATTTCTAAGCTCCTGACAGTTTTTTCTCTTAATTAAAAAAATTATTCACTTTGTACACTAACATTCCCACTTTGCTTTTTGGAGCCCCTGTGTGGACACTCCACTTTCCCCCAAAGAACCCACAATGACTAATGAACTTACACCCACCTTTCACACATGCTGAAATCCCAAATTCTCTTTTTCCAGGTTGGATCTCCAAACCTGAAGAGTATTTCTGAGAAAACTACTGTAAAGTCACTAGACCCACACTCTTTATTTGAAAGCTCCCAGGATCTTTTATCTCCATCTCTGTGTTCTTAGTCAAAGAAAACAAATCTTCAAAGCTCAATTTCCAGTTGACTACTGTTTCTATCAATGCTATTAACAGCTTGGGGTTTTAAAATTCATTACAGGCATTAATTCCAAAACTTCAGGGAGTGTTCCAGGCTCTGTCAGCTGGAGCACTATTGATTCTTCAGAGTAAACTCTGAAAGGAAAGATAAATGAAGAAATATCTGGCAGAACAAAACACTGTTATAGCCTGCAAAAGCTATAGTAAACTCCAAACAGAATTTCTCATAGGATCTCCTTTGTCAATGAGTAACAAGAAGAGAACAGATTTGACAGCAAAGTGATGCCTATCATCTCCATTACACACCCATCTCTGTCAACTCCAGGACCCCAATTACCTTTCCCTACTCCTCCTATGCAGCCACTTTAGATGAAGAATATCTAATTCTATCAGTGCCACTAACTGAATTAGTGACTTAATTATTTCACTGCTTTTTTACTAAATTTTTGCTGCAGTTCAGATTACACAGGGTCAAACAAAGCATGGATAGGAGAAAACAGGATCCACAGTTCTCTTGGTATCATTTAGGTCAGTTGGACAGAACATGATGTTTCATCAATGCAAAACACAATCCACTCAATGAATCAAAATCCACACTCAGGATTGGCTTCCAGTAAGGAAGGACAAGCCATCTGAAGACTGCACTGAATCCTCATATCATCTGGAAATAGGAGCAAGGTAAAGCTTTTCCTTTGTTTCTAACTGTCTTAATACCATAATGACATAGAAAAAACAACACAGACATGAATTCTGTGGCAAGAGACCACTGAAAATGCAAGTATATTTTATAAACTATTTAAAATTGATTATGACTTACAGTTGAGGGTCAAAGAAAAATGCCAATTAATTGAAGAATTATATTTACAGAACACTCATAATTCTATTACCTGAATGAATTTTAAAGTATGGCTTTACTAACACAGAGAAGCACCGTTTATGTAATATGCATCATTATGGATTATGTATACTGTGTAGATCTGCTGAAGTCCTTACAGTTCAAGTGAGACAGGTCAGTTTCTCAGTTGCTCCAAACCATATTACCAGCTGCACAAACCATTTGTGGCCATTTCACATCCATGGTCCACTAAACCCTTGTAGCCATTGCTTTTCTTCCTCCTCCTTTGAAAAGAAACAGAACTGAAATTCTGTGGGTGCTAACACTGAGTATTATCAGAAACAGAGATCTATCTGCAGCTGAAGCTGCAACAGAGACGAACGGAGGGAAACTATTTATTAAAAGGCTAGAAGGAAAATAATAATTATTTAAAACAGTTACTATGCAAAACATGCTGTTTATCCAGAGATAAAGAGATTAGACAGACTGCCACTTTGTACTGAGCCCTGTAACATAGGATGAGCATCACCTGTAGGTGTTGTTAAAAGGCACTACCCGTAAGATAAGCTAGATATTCTGAAACAAAGAACATTCTGTGCCTTGCAGTCACTAGTTCCAGGCAGAATGCACCATACTAGGAAATTCAGAAACACAAATAAGCCCCTGGATGTATTTTACCTCTATAAAAAGTCCAGTTCTTTCAAATTAAGTGGCTTTTCAGAATTAAAGTCGTTATAAATCCCATCTGGAGGACCATTTTTATTAGAAGATCTTAAGAGCTAGATCTTATTTTGGCAGCGGTAGCAAAGACAAAGGGCACAGGCAAGCCTTGGAAAAACTGCCTCAGCTAAGACTGCCCAGTGCTTCCTACTGTAACACCATCTCTTCAGTTCTTATAACTTCACCAAGCTCTAATTGTTCAGACTAAAATTTTCCACGCTGGACTTTTTCCAATTTTGAGAGACATTTTTCAGAGTTTTTTTAGCCTCTTCCAAGAAAGAGGCTAGGGAAAAATACACTGCTCTTTACAGATTAATGAATTGCACTGACCCTTCCAACAACTGTGGAGAGCCCTAACTCTTCAGAACAGGTGGGTCACCGAGTATATCCTTTTGCCAATCCTGGGAAAACCTTCCTGAACTGGCCAAGTGTTTGTACATACTGCTAACTTATGCACACAAGAGATTCAGATTTTAGCAACTCACTGATCACCCTATCCAAACACCGTGCAGGAGACAGGGAAACCATGCATGGGGGACATAAATGACTAGAGTCAGACTGAAAGATCCACAAATGAAGAGCCAATATAAAAGTAGAATTGGTTAAGTGCTGCCTGGGCACAGAAACTAGGATAAGGGGTAGTAAAGAATAAAGGTTGGCTGGTAAAGAAAAGGGGTGGAGAAGCAACTGCAGGCATTTCATCTAGGACAAAATGCAGGGGGGCAACAAGCCAAGTCTGCACATTCCCCTCAAGAACTGGAATGAAACCCCAAATTGCTGTCTAGCAGACAAATGGTGAGACTCAGTATCTGCAGAACCCTAAGTAATACATCCTATTTCCCTGTGGACTACAGAGAAGATAACTACATACTACCCTGTTAAAATAATAGTCTTAATTCAAACTACAGAGGTCTGTTGGATTGGAAGTTATCCATCCTGATAAAGAACAACATCTGTTTTTTTCCAACATATTTTTCAAAAAAACCCTAAGAATTTACAAGTAATAAAACAAAGTTTAAAAAAAGCAAAGACTGCAAAACCAAGCACTGAAAGTCTTTGCAATTTTAATTAGGCTTTACTCTGCATGCGTTTTATGAGGAGTTTTTGAAGACACAATCACATACTACAACTTTCATGAAATCCCTGGGTTTTTTCCCAGCAAACAGTGCTCTGGAAGTAAATTAGTGCAGCACACAAAAGGAAATGCATTCTGCAGACCTCTGTTGCAGAATTTAGAAGCTGTGCAATGGAGGAGGCAGGAGTTGAAGAACAAGAAAGATGATCCTACAGATGATCTAGCTAAATGCTGCACATGAAAACTGGTTTTATCTCTGCTACTGATAAAATCCTTTGGGCATGCCAGGAAGTCTAGGTAACCATCTTAAGACCACACGATACTATCAACCTGCAGAAACATTCTGCAGAAGAACTAGCGATATGCTTAGAATATGAAGGGGCTATTAGAGATAGTAATGTGAGAAAAGGAATTGACTGTGTTAGTGCCTCCAAATGAGTGCCAAAAACGGGTGGTAACGTTTGTCTTCTTTTGGTTCATCCAAGTAGAAAATATCATTATCTTCTCTTTCTGTTGTGAAATGAAATTACTTTGTAGAGAACTAATGAAGAAGTGTCATTCTTTGAATGTAACTGTCCACATCTTAAAATTAGCTTGATAAGAGTTTGTGGTCATCCTCTTTTAACATCTTTGCCTATACCTGCGGAGTTCCAGCAGAGCAAGCAATTGACAAAGCTGACATCAACTAGAGGCAGTTGGGGCAACACCCAGTGGTTCAGATTACAGAGTCGTCACTCTTGTACCTTTTATAAACATTTTATCCCTTGAAGTTGCATCACGACCCAAGTGCATTTCATAGCTTTCTGCCATCTCTCCACTGCCTTACTCCTTCACAGTCAGAGGTAAAACACCCTCAACCCAATCAGAGAAAAACAGATCTGTAATATTTAGGAGACAAAACCACATGGGACTAATATTCAGTTAATCCTTACCTCATTCGGTGGTACAATAGCAAAAGGCTGGATAACAGCTGCCAGTGGTATGCGAGCCTGTTTGGCCATATCTGAAGATGACGGGAAACAGTAGGTAGTACATCGGATGTAACGAGGACTGGCGTGGCCTAGAACACCCAACATAGCATGCAGAATGAAAGGCTGTTAGAAGGAACCTGCCTGTCCCAAACACAAACCAGAAGAATCAAAACAACATAAAGCAACAAATGCATACGCTCAGTTAAAGATATGCTCTTTTTTCCTCCCATGCAAGCTCCTGCCCATCTCTCCTCTTTATATGTCAGTCAGTTGCCCCTCCCTGTGAGTAAACCTTTTCTTGCTGTTTGAGTTTAAAGCAGAGACTTAAACAAATCAAGAACAAAATCCACAATTATTCACAAGAATCTCAATGGAGATTAGTTTGAAACACATCATATCTAAGATCTTAAAAGAACATAATATGGATGAAATCCCAGTGGAAATGCTAACACTGTATATAAAAGAAATGCTGCAGACTGATACCTATTGTTAAGACTGCTCTAATAAGCTAGCTCTGATTCAGAAAATACTCTATCTGTGTTAATATCACCATGCTCATTCATCTTGCAAAATTTGGTGTGCTAAAATCACCAGACCACTTTTTGTAGCACATTTAGCTCAGTTCTCTCAATTAGAAAACTATTCCGTGCACTGCAGACAAGAGCACTAAAAGGCAACAGGAGTTCAGGAAATCAGCTTCCTTACGCTTCTTTTTAAATCATCAAGCTGCAGCTCTGCTCAGTTTTTTGAAAGGAGTTTCTTTGTTCATCAGAACTGTATTACCCCATTCTCAGATAATGCCAAAGAATCTCGATGTGTTTGAACATTTCACACAGTTTATCCAAGCACTGATAAATCAACGCTGGACTAAAAGATACCATCAGCTTAATCTCTATTAAAATATCAAATGTCAAGAGCAGCACATGGAATATTGTTCTTCCAGGCTATAGGCAGAGGCAAAAGCAGATACACTGGCAGAAAGAAAAAATTAAGTCAACTAGACAGCTTGTACACTGCCCCTATCACTTAAATAAAATTTTCAAAAATTTGTATCTTTGAAGCATAACAATGCTGGTCTCATTGCTTCTTCTGGTGTTGATCTTTTAAAATTTCAGAAGAATTCAAAAAGAATTTTCAACTTGAAAAGTAAAACCTTGACAAATTTTAAGTTAAAAAGTAAAGTTGTCTCACTATTCGTATTATTACAAAGGTCAGGAAGGACAGAGGTGGCGTTAACCAGAGGTGTAAGAATTCAACTCCCACTTCCCCCCCCCCTTTTTTTTTTTTCTTCCTTATTTGAAGGAAGCTTCCCATTCCATGTCCAATTTAGAGTAATAAGCGTAATTTTTAGATAAGAAATTTGAGAATTTAGTCTTTTTTTAAAATTATATTTTATTTCACCTAGAAAGACTCCCAAATCAGTAACAAGGATAGTTACCTTGGTCTTGGATTATGCAGTCTGTGGTGACAAGAGGAGGAACCTGTCCTCTTGTGTTTGTAGCATAGATCTGCCCTCCCCTAGAAGCCTTATCATTTTCAATTACTTGAATCTGATGAATAAGAAGTATGAACAGTATGAGAAAGGTAATCCATGCATTCAGTTACATTCATAAAGTTATTCTAATACCTACACTAAGCAACACTATCGACACTGTCTAACACAGAGGCGCTAGAAACCTATCACAGTACAGGCTTCTGGGACACATAACAGCTAGAAAATTACACATACAGATGAGTGGTGTAACTCATTTACAACTGCAGTTGTCTGTTGGAACTCAGGGGTAGCACTACACGTTGGGATGGATCAGACCTGTATACAGTGAACAAATGAGTTATTTAGAGTAAGTATATTGACTGCTGGAAGGACAGACCTTTACAAGAGAGGCTAGCCAGCAAATTGAGGAGACTGATGGTGTAAATTAAGTCTTTGTTACTGATTCTAGCATTCCATTCTCCCAGATCAAACTGAAGTGCAAGGTTGCATCACCTTGCTCAGATGCCATATACACCAGGTTATCTTTCATACGACCATAGTTATGCCAGCTGCTGTTCTTCAAAAATGTATGTATGGGTAATTGATCAGACTGCAACGATGGGAGGGGTTAGTTCTCATTCCTCCTGACTAGGCTCCATGCACACGGTGGTTAAGAAATAAACAATAATCTATATAGTAGATCACCTTCCTAGCTGAGCTATATTTTCAGCACTGCCATTTAGAAAGCAGCAATTTAAACTCCTGAGAGAAGCCTTGCTGGCTATTAGGCAGTGTTTCAACACTGGAGCTCAGGGTTTTAATTCTCTAGGTCAGACTACCATGTTTTGAGCTTCCTCCTAGAAAGAAAGTAAAGGAGAGCAAGCAATCACAGAAATTTTTGTTAAAATGAGGCAGCTCTGATCATGTAGATTTACTCTGGTTGAAGCCTTGTTTATAGCAATTTACAACACAATGCCATGAAACACTAATGCAGCTGGTTTTACTACTGAACAAATTCCTTTTCCATACACTTCCTCCCCTGTCACTTCTGCACAGTCCCTCACCCCTGTTTGATACTTTTCAGGATACAACTGAAGTTATATAAAGCTGTATTTTGTTCCACACCATAAATTGGATCACTGAGATGGTACCAATATTCCTCCTCTTCCCCCAGAGAAGCTGTCTTTTCAGCAATCTGGTTTAAGGTGTAAGCCAAACAGCTGTGAGAGGCAAGAGGAATAAGACAGGGAATTTCTGAAACTGGCTTTGCCACTGCTGCTGGTATCCCATGGAATTGTATCTTTACACTGGACATGAATTTCTAATAATAGCTAGGGAAGTTCAGAAGCCTCTGTTGAAAAGCAAACAGAGAAGAAAACCAAAATTAGTCACATAGTCTATTGATCATTGTCCAAGAGGTATTTCCTAACACACTGGAAGTAAGCTGGGGCCTGTAACTTTTTTACCCCCAATAAAGTTTTTGTATTGCAATTTAAATATACAATACATTCCTCAGAGAGCTTGTTATATCTTCTGCTTGATTACTTTTCCTTGCCTCTTTGGCTTGTACAGTCATTGCTAACTCTTGCATTGCAAGGAAAAAGGTTTTGCTCTAAAAAGGTCCACTGGCTGAAGAAAGCAAACCACTTTCAGACTTAGCTCTGCAAAGAATCAATGTACCATGCTATTCTGCAGCTAACTGATCTAAATATATCATTGTTCTTGGAAATTATTGTTGACAAAGCCCAGATGCTTGTTATCATAGATGTTGTCAGAGAACGTATCAACATCTAACATATGTAAGAAAAATATAAATCAGCAATGGCTACAGATAAGAAGTAAATTTATCTGGCAAGACTACTGTAATTATATCATGTAACTATAACAAGAGAAATACACATGGTCATACTTATTCCTCATTCTAAATTAGCTTTTTGCCCTTTACAGACGTTGACCCAGAGCATGTTTCTTTTTAAACATGTCCTTTTTGATCCTCTCTGTGCCGCTTAAACAAACCTTTTAACCTACTTTAACATCAACTGTCATAGTCAAGGCTGTTTACATGCGTAATTGAAACAAGACATCAGTCCATGCTTTCATGTCAGACCTCCTCCTCTCTCCCCCCCCCTTTTTACATTAGACAAGACCATTTTATCTTTCTTATGTAAAAAGTACCACACTGAAACACTAGGAATGACTGACCCATTAAGGGCATTTGTTAATTATACAGACACTCCAGGGGTTTTTGTTTTGTTTTGAGGGGGCTTTTTTGTTTGTTTCTGGGGTGTGGGGTTGTTTTGGTTTTGTTTTGTTTTTTAGTTTTGTTTTTTTTTGAGGGGGGGTGGTGGTTTGTTTTTTTTTTTTTTCTTTTTTACACACAATGGTTTTCAGTTACTTGATTTGAAAACTGCGTTGGTACATCAACCTTTAGTGATTACCAACAAATATTTTTACAAAATTCTGGGAATTTTACATCAAAATCATCACTGGATAAAAGAAATAATCTCTTCCAGAAGGACAAAGTACCCCAATTTAAGGAAGCAGGGCTGCCCCCTACTAGACAGTGTCAGGCTTTTACACAAATGCTTTTCCCTCATCTCAGTGGAATGCAAATTCTTTCCTATACAGTAATGCTGCCTCAGCAGAGAAGTGGAAGATTCCTTCACCCAGACTACCTTACAGTGTGGTAGTTAATAAATATTTTTTTTTTAAAGGAAAAATTTATAGGTCAAAGCTGCAGGACACAATCTGCTTCAAGAATCCCAACTCTCCAAGAACCTTTTGACCATTCCAGACAATTGCCAGAACCAGTATAAGCATGTGCATCAGAATGTGTTTTCCCTCCATGAGTTCAGCACATTTTCTCCCTCTATTTCAATTAGCTGTTCTCAATAAAGATATTAATGCAGCCTGCATCTGACTAGCTATTCCTCTGGGTAACAGTTAGACTACTTTAAGAAAGATGGACACAACCACAACTTTACTTTCTCTTCTTCTAACACCATTCTAAGAGGAGACGCTGTCCCACCAGGGCATGCTTGAGTGTGCTTCAACAGCTGAGCCTCTTCCACCTGTATGAAGCTTAAGCATTAAGTATATTACAAGCTACTGAAATCTTTATGAGGCTGCAGCAACTGGAAGGATGCTTAGGCAAATAATTCTAGCTGCCTGGGAAACTCCTAAAATCAAACTGAGATGGCTTTTAAGCATGGGACTTCTCAGCATTTCCAGGATTGCAGATTTAGAGTTCACATACCTGTCTCCTGCACAAATCCTAGTTTTGGTGCCTATCTGTTACTAAGTTTAAGCCTTCAAACTTTCTGGAGTGGAAAGGAAAGGTGATTAGCTGCAGTGAATGCAAGTAATCCTTCCGTACCACTCACTGTCATACTAAGAATCCTGTTAAGAATTCCTATTAAAGTATTTGGAGTCATGGGTATAAAGTTATAAAGCCTCTTCAGTACTAAAACCAACATTATGCACTAATTTATCCAGAGTACAAAATTGCATGTCATTAAGAAACTGCAAAAACTGGAACATATCTTATGAACCAAGGCAAGTAAGTGCAATTTTATGTTACATACACACCCCTGCCCCCAACTAAAAATACAGTATTAGCATTGTCATTCCTTTATCTTAAATGCAGCAGAAATTTACTTTTATAAGAAATTAGTGCTACATTACTTACTGGGCTTGGAATAGAGTCAGGATCAAGCTTCTTCTGCTGTGGACCTGGGAGCTGTGCTGGACCCCCAGGAAAAGCACCAGGATAAGACAGTTGAGATCCTGCCATCTGAGTACCATAGTTTGCTGCAGAGTTACAAATGACAGCTCATTTACAGTATGTAAGTTGCCTTTAACATCAACTTCTGCCATACAATTCATTCTTACTCAGCTAAATGCAACTTCTCCTTCCCTCTGTTTATAGCAAGTAAAAGAAATTGATTACTTTGGCTCATATTGTCTTCATTTTAACGGTAAACATAAGACCAGGTATGACAACTCTGGCTCCAAAGTCTTCAGGTATATGTCAAGTAGGATAGTTAGTAGGGATTACCACAGCTACTCAAACCAGGCCACTACATTAGTAAGAATCTCTCCCCTAACATCAGTGCAAACTGATCAGTTAGTTGTCTTTTTTTTCATTGTCAGAATAACTGTTTTACTCACCTACATCAAGTGAAATAACTGTATGCAGTTATAACTCTTTACTGCTATAGTAAAGCATTTTTGAAAGCTGCTTGACAGACAGTACTATAAGACAGAGAGCAACTGATACGCCTACAGAGTATAAGTAAAACTCTTTTCTGTAGTATGTTGTGCCTTTACACGTTACTAACCAAATAATTCTGTTCCTGATCTAAATTAACCTCCTTTTTCTCATTAGTCTTAACAGAATGCTAAACTCTTGAGCAAAAGCACAGCCTACCTTGAATGTATGGGCTGACTGCAAATCTTTCCATTCTACAAAGAGAGGATTAGATTTTCGTTTTTCCAAGTCAGAACGTCGACCGTAAATAGTTGCAGTTCCACCAGTGATTCTCCACGCAAGTTTTGTATTCAATTACATAATAAATCATCTTTCTTTACCTTGCTGAGGATGATACCCAGGTCCGGGAGGCTGTCCTGGAAGCTGTTGCAAGTTAGGATTTGGGGGGACAGGTCCAGGGATCCCATCTTGTCTGGCCATAGGAGGCAATGATGGTTGAGCACAAAGACCATTAACAGTATTTGCAGGTGGAGGAACCTGTGATCCAGGTGGTAAAGACATTTGCTGCTGGGTTGGAGGCATCAATTGTGGACCCTGAAGAGATGCTGGATGCCCAGAAGACATGCGAGGGCTTGGAGCAGTGCCAGGACCTGAGCAAGAAACTATGTCAGCCAAGTCAAAAAAGATAACTTACTAACTCTGTGTGGAAGGTGTTCTATTTTTGCTCAATACACTTACAACATATAGACAATACTGTATCCCATACTGACAATGCTGCATTATGGGGATCCTGAATGTCTGTTCACATAACAAATCTGATCTCATAGTTTAAGTCTGAACCAATTCAGACATTTATTTCTTTTGGCTCTGCTTTCAATAAAATCCTGCAGCTGGGCTGGATAGGGAAAGAAAGAGGGAAGCCAGCCTTTGACAATTCTTGATTAGAATACACATAAATCACTATTTGCTTTTCAAATAATATTTGATTTCATAATGTGAAACAACATTCTTTTTGCTTAATAATAAATTTATCTTATGTGGCATGTTTTTGTTAATCTGCTATTTGCATTTCACCACGACAGGTTTGATGGAAGATAAATCCACTCATTTCATCTGGTTTACAACCATCTTCTGATTTTGATTCTAAAAGATGAAACATGTGGGAATTATTTTGTACACGGTGATGAGAAATAGTTTGCTGTTTATAAGATCCAGATTCCAATTACAATTAAGAGGATGCTGGAAATAGGGTTTATTTTGAGACTTACAATCTGTAGATACTTACTATTTTACAAAACCTACATTTTTTAGTAAAATTTATCTCTAAAGACCTACAGAAAAATATCAGGAAAGCTAAAAAAATAATAAAAATTAGGCTTGGAGAAAGGACCAATGTGCTAATATACATATATTGAAATGCATCATCTGACAGACACATTAAGTAAAAAAAAATATTTCACATGCAAAACACAAGCCCAGGTTCTCATCTAGTACAAACAAACATCACTCCAGTAACTTTACAAGGTGTGAATTTCAGTACTCTGTCAAGTTACACCAACGTAGAGTTATAGCTAAGGAAAAATCAGAAGAACAAAAGCCAACACAAAGGCAGAATTTTAAAGAATCTGCGTTCAGTGGTCTGAAGGGTATTTCAACCTTCCAGTGAGTAACATGATATGCAAGATCATTATATTTTACATAATTATTGCTGAAAGTCATATAATGAATGCATGAATTAAAAAAAAAATTGTTTTGAATAATGAGTTCCTATATATGAAGTGCTCTACAGGTGCTTGGGCCACGCTTCATCCTGGATAAAAAGGTCTGTTAATTGTGCACTTAAAGCTCAGTACATCAAGGTTGAATTTGAGCCTAAATTAATTTTTCTAAGGTGAAGGTGGTGTAAGTTTTCACACACAGTTTTACAAACAGAGGGTCAGACCCATGGTAGTTATGCAGGTTTCATTTAAGTCAAATCAGCAACTTGTAAAGCCAGAGTATGAACAGTGATATAGTATCAGCGCAGCCTGAACTGAAAAGTTCACCCTTACACATATCTTACAAAGATATGAACTACCAAAGTGATTCTTATTTAAAAAATTCATCCCCCTAAACACACCTCAACAAAACAAGATGCTAACTAAATTCCAGTCCTTTTAAATGAAATGGTAAATTTCACCAGGAAGTAGTCAGGAAAAGCAGATACAACCAAATAGAAAATTAGTGTTGGAAACTAATTTACATGAAAGAATCACATGATCACAACTTGACCTAATGGTTTATGTTTCAGATGTTTTAACCTGAAAATAAATGCAAACCAATTTAGATGAAAAACTGAACTGTAAGATTTTGACAAAAAAGAATCAGATAATTTGAAAACAGAGAGAAAGTCTAAAAAGCTGAGAAAAATTAAATCCTGTCTACATATTATTGCTCATGCCTTGGCTGCTACTGACAGAGTTACCAAGTAATTTGGGAAATGATTGATATATGACTTCTGTGGAAGGTTCATCAAACATCAGTTCAGCATCCAAGAATACTGAATCAACCCAAGAATACTGATTTAAGGAATAGGATGTGATTAAAAAAAAAATAATCTAAGAACTTGAGCAAATGATAGTGATCAAAGACTCAATTTTCTGTTTATGCAGAATAAGTCCAATAAGTTGTTAAATAAATTCAATAAATTCTGTAACTTTCTAAAGTCTTAATAGCTTTAAGCTAGAGAAAGTCAATCAGATGAGATAAAACTGATTACCATAGCTATTTATCTGCATGCTGTTGAGCTGGTTAGCAAGTTGTGTTGCAGATGAAGTGGATGCAGTATTTGGGTAAGCTGGTTGTGACTGATGACTGTAAGGAGGATAGGAAGATCCTGTATTGCTTGGAGGTGGAGGACCTTGAAACCTAAAGGAAGAATAAGTGCAATTATGCAAAAAATTACATCAACCAATCATAATTCTAGAAGATCTCATACCTTCTTGAGGGTGGTGCTGAAAGAATATATTAGGACAGCCAAACTCAGACAAGTTTGCCCACATTCTGCTCAGAACATGTTTATTTGTATTAAAATAGTCATGAAGCACAAAGATTGCACACTTGTTAAAAAAAGACAGTATATGTTTGTTTGCATACTTGTTAGAAATAGAGTGAGTATGACATGGCAAGGACAGATTGGTGATAATAAGAAACACAAGCTTCTGAACATATTGCATCACTCCATTCCCTTTCCATGCTTATAAAAGAAGATTCCCTACCAGGGATGCGTAGAGATTAGGAGAAAAATCTGTGAAGAGAGGAAAATGAAGTGAGAGATTGTTAAGGAGTTCCTTGTAGTCAAAGAAAAAAGAAGATGCAGGTAGGGAAAAACTGCTTCATGATTATCAGATATGAAAAACATAAATGCAAGAAAAAGAACTACAGAAAAGAAAGAGGTAACACACAAGTGGCAAAAGGTATTATCTACCAAACTATCTCACTCTGGAACTATAAGATCTCCAAGAAGATGTATACACTGATTTTCCTATGACCACTTCTAAAACTGAGAAGGGGCCTAGCTATTTCAAGAGAAGTGGAATTCAATTTCCTTGAAATTTTGATGTGGAAGTTTCCTGGCCTAGAATAGCAGCTCTTTGCAATTTGGGAATAAAACACAACCAGGTGAAAAACAGTAGATGTGTAGCTCTCAAGGCAACGACTGGAAGGTAGGAAAGAGAATCAGTATTTTGCTGGGTCAGCGATGTCAACTTGACTGTGGTCACCTTGTTTTTTCATCTTCAGGACAACAAGCACTTCTTCCTACACATTAGTACACTGTCTTTTACAACTGATCATCAGTCTCTTTGGGTTCTCCTTTAGTGATAACACACAGCCAACAAACATCCCTCCCTATTTCGATGCCTAATAAAACATACACATGGCTTTATTTGAACACAAATAACTATTTGTGTACAGAAGATGATTAAGACTTTATTAAAGGGTGTCAAGTTCACTAAAACTATATGTACACAAACTAAGTTCGCCACTCCTGGGAGGTGAGCAAAATAACTAATGTCTGACAGAATTAAAGAGCTAAGTATTTTTAGCCACTTACAGCTACTCGCTATATAACCACTATGTAATAAAGCTTGGCTATCCCCTTGTACTATCATTTTTCCAGCATTTCTTTTTTGGCATTCACCTGTCCCTATTTTTTCCCTTCCCCACTCCTGTCTCCTTCACTCCTTCCTGTGAGCTCTGGAGGCAGGACAACAGCACTTCAGATTGACTATGAAGCGTTTATCTCAAACCTAAGCGAAAGAGTAGCAGTCATTCTTCTGAGAGAGTATAACAAAACTACATTATAAAATGTCTTTAAAGTACCCTACAGAGCCTTGGCTGTGCTCCCACAACAATGAATCAAAGATATCCTAACAGGACAGGGGGCTGGGAGACATGGAGACATGCACTAGTTTCTAGTCAAAACTCACTGGCAACCATTCATTTTAAAACAACAACTTCTCGGTACTTCATGACAAAGGAGAATTAAGACATCAGCAAGTGAAAAAAAAAAACCAAACAAGCAACTACTTTATCAAACAGCAATTATCACAGAATGGTTTGCGTGGGAAGGGACTTTAGAGATCATCTAGTTCCAAACCCCCTGCCATAGGCAGGGACACCTTCCCCCAGCCCAGGTTGCTCACAGCCCCGTCCAACCTGGCCTGGAACACTGCCAGGGAGGGGGCAGCCACAGCTGCTCTGGGCAACCTGTGCCAGGGCCTCACCACCCTCACAGGAAAGAACTTCGTTATATCTAATCTAAATCTACCCTCTTTCAGTTTAAAACCGTTACCCTCATCCTATCTTTACACTCCCAGATAAAGAGTCCCTCCCCAGCTTTCCTTACTGCTGCTTTGAAGCAATGAATCCAAGATCAAGAAAAATAATTAAAAATAAAACAGACAATACATGATAGAGACCTGACTTGCTGTAAAATGGAATTTAATGAGATTACAGATCACATTGTATGATCTAGCAATTTAACACAGGGAATCAAACTAGAAGATCCAGTTCAGAACTGGAATAAGTCAGAACTGCTAAAGATAAAAGGGATGCCATACTAAAATGTTAGCAAAGCAGACAAAGAGAGGTAACAGAGGTCAAATAGCTTAGATCTCATGTATTAATTCTTGAAAGTCACCTATGTGGCTGTTGCCCTGGTGTACTGGGCCCATTCTGGAAGTTGGTCTGGCTGAATTGATGTGTACCAGGTGGTGGAGGCCCAACAGGTGCTGACGATCCAAAAGGCACAGTTGATTTTGACACACCTACAAAAGAAGAAGTACTTTTATGTAAAAACTCTGTAAGAAAGCACTAGATTGCAAAGAAATATGAGTGTATGGCCCTGCTCCAGAAATAAAAATACCGGCTCTAGATGGCCCTGCCCGAGCAGGGGGGTTGGACCAGATACCCTCCAGAGGGCCCTTCTCAGCCATTCTGTGATTCGATAAGAAAGGACAGATTTCTAGTCAGCTATAAAAGCAGACATGAAAAAAGAACAGATAGTAAAAAGGAAGCAAATAGTAGTTGGTAACTTTCCCACAAAAGAACCTAAGATGGACACTAATAAAGAAGCAAGAATGAACAGACCTGGCAATTCAATTTGGGATACTGATAATTCCCTGTCACCCAGTTATCTTTATAGGTAGAAGCAAGAGGTCCCTTTGATTTTGGAGATCACGGTCAGAAGGGAAACTTAGAAGAACTTTTTTTGTTTAAAAAAGCGCCTCCATATGTAGAACCTGTAAACCTATGCTAAAAATGGTTCTTCATTCAGATCTAGAACAGTGACTGTGAAAAGACTATAATTTATGTAAACAGAGTACGGAATAAACAGCTTTTCAACCTGTATTTCTTTAATTATTTTCCTTTACATTACTCTATCATCAAACATGTTTGATACCAAAACTTGTATTTTTGCCACGTATTCTTATAAACCAATTACCAGAAGTAGTTCTATCTTTTGACTATATTCAGCACTGGATTAAGGTAACACAATTCCTACTATCTTTCATAAGAAGTTTTAGAGAAACTGGGCAAAACTTTTTTCTGTTGTCATGATGACACAAAAATCAAGGACACCACAGAGTATTTAAAAAAACTCAATATATTTGGATACTTAGTTCTGTCATTACCCTGCTTCACCCTGTCAAATTAAATGTGACATCATAATTTAATGTGATTTATCATAATCTGAGCGTTATTAAAAATTTTAACAAATACATTTTTTTTAGATGCCTTACAGGATATTTCAGACATCTTTATTTTAACTAATTTTCCCCTGTAACACCTGTAATTCAGGCAAAATACTGAGACAATCCACCTTCCTGACTCCCTGTCTGGACTATGTATATGTGTACAATTACAGAGGGAAGAGGAAACCTTACTCTTTGGATATTTTCCACAGCCCCAATTCACTAGTCTTGCACGCCCACTTGACTTTACTGAAACTAGACCAGCATGACTTACATACAGCAAAACAGACTTAAAATTCTGTGCTCTCAAATGATTTTTTTTAAGCTTCAGCCACCATATACTCATATACTATACTTCTTGAAAGATCTGAAGCTACATATAAGTTAAAATGAACGAAAAGCAGTCAGCCATGTTTGTCAATTATATTATCTGCAGCATGACTATGCTAGTAGAAATAAAGCAAATATCCCCTTTGCCTGTAATGTGCTTGTACCTAAGGTGCCCTTCCTCATAGAAATTGTCTCCTGAGTGGTTAGAAAGCAGATGGGCTCTACTTATCATGCACTATCCAAACACATCACTCAGTAAGCAAGCTTAAGTAGAACACCAGCTCATATTCATAGGCAAGTTTATGGTCAAGAATTCAGTAGGACGAAGGTCCTATTGTGAAGAATAAAACCCACTTCTGCGAGCTTGCTTGCTACTAACACATGTGAGTTGAGAAACATTTCTCTATTCCCAAAAATGACCCCTTTTGTGTTTGTCCGTATTAGGTATTACTCATAATGTGGCATTAAGCACTGGTGCTTGTTGCTTCCTGGACAATGGACTTCACACACATTGGTCAGATACCCAGTATCCACATATTACATCAACGTCTGAGCATCAACAATAACACAGACAAAGCTAGTGCAGGACCCTGTTGCAGTAACAGTGCAAAACTGAGCATTCTGTGCGGACTCAAATAAGAAAAAGAGATGCAAAATGCCTTCATAGAAAAGTAGACTCCAAAAACACATTTGAAGCCAAATTCATACCTGGCTGAGGTGCTGAGTAGGAGGAGTTAGGGTCCCCATAATGCCCATAATGAAGTGAAGAATTAGGTGGTCCAAAACCTGCAGAACATCCTCCTATTCCTGGCTGAGCCTGGGAATATGGAGGAGCTGCAACATAACCTTGTTGACTCATGATGGCAATATTCTTATTCCAGGTATCAGGTCCTCTTTAAGAATCTGCAAAAGAGAAAGTCACACCTGCTACTACTCTTCACTCTTTTTCCATTTTAAAAGGCTGTGAACTGTTTCCAAAAATGAAACAAGACACACTTGAGGACAAAAAAAGGACCTGAAAGTCAGGGGAAAATAGTGGTATTCCTTGCTTGGTTGGCTGATTAGTTTCCTCAGCACTACTGCACACTTCATGAATTTAAACAAATCACTGAACTTATCTGAATGGGATTTACCTCTCTCAGGCACATGGAGAGAAAAAGTGAAAGCAATGGATGTGTGGGTGGAAGAAAAACTCAAAAGGAAATTCTCCTAACTGTTCTCTTTACTGGTAAAACCTAGACTTTGACTACACCCAAAAAATACACTGTGAGTCTCGCTTCCCAAATACCAGATATCCCAGTGAACACACTGAAAAATCAGGAAAGGCAGAGAGACCAGAGCATGAAACTCCTCTAGCAAATCCTTCTGACCTAGCACACCTCTTTTCAGAAAAGGTATGGAACATGGCACCAGCTTTCCATCAAACCTCCTACATCAGCCCCACTCCAAGCAAGTGAGGGAAGATTCCTTGATTCTGGTGCTGGTGAAACAGGGAATAAAGTACAGGATAGAGAGAGATCCTACTTCCATCTGTCTTCGGCATTACTGGCCCAAGCCTGAGCAGCCGTTTTACTACAGGACTGCAGTGTGACAAAACTGAGCGCAAGGTATTCCACAAACGAGAAGCTGCTCTCTGAGGGAAGCATGGCTTCAACAATACCATATTTTGTCCTTGCTATTACCAGGCATCCTTCCCCTAGGCTTTCACATCTTGATTCTGTTGTTGTTAAAGAAAGAAAAAACAAAAAAAAACCCCAAAACCAGAATTTGATTAAAAGCAATTCAGAAAAAGTTTCCTAATGATGAGAGCATTCACAAGCCATGTAATTTCTTTCTTGCAGTCAGATTATGTTAAGCAGAACAAAAGGAACTTTTAGGAAACTTTCAGGAAAGAGTATCCTGATAATTGCAATCCTTTTTAGAACCAGAAAATCTGCAGTATTCTGCATTTCTGAACCAGATGATTGTATTTCATATGACTAGTTGTCAGATATTATGCCCTTGCCACCACGGGATTTGAAAAGCTAGTGAAGTTGTACACTTTGCAGCCTTGATAGCTAGCTTTCTCTTTTCCATTTAAGAGAGAATTTTTTTACTTCATATTGAATTTAACAAAACCAATATTCCCCTGAGTTTCCTGGTGCCAAAATTAAGACTGTTTTGAGAAATGCTGAGGAACCAAACCCTGAACGAGCACTTACTCCTATAGAGTTCCAAGTACATAGGTCGGGCATCTCCAAAGAACTAAAGATACATGATATAAATTAGCTTTGTAGATGTTAAATGTTCCTTTGAAATAGCTTTCCCAGCCACCTATACTTCACATTCTCAGTCTTGAGCCATGTAGTCATCTTTGAGTATGCAAACTAGATGAAAGTACATCAGGAACTAAGCTCCAGAAACACACAAAGACACCTCAAAATTACACGCAGCTCCAAGAACACAACAAATTCATGCTGCCCTGACACATGTCAGTAGAGAAAAACTATCCCTATCAGAAAACCCATCTCTAGGCTTCACACATTAAACTTACATTTCTGAGAGAGGAAAAAAAAAAAAAGGCAACAGCTTTATTAATCTTCCACATGAGGCTAGAAATCACTTTGAGCTAGGTACAGGGCCTAGCCCTCCTCACACATCACCCCTGCAACGCTCTAAACCACACTCCTCAATGTAGCGTAAGATTTCTCACTTGCAGTATTAAACTGCTTCAGATAGCTAATCTTAGGGAGTTGTCTTCTATTTCTCAGCTAAAGGTAAACACAGAGAGAAGAAATATGTTTAAACAGAGGCTTTGTGCTACCAGCTGTATTCTCCCTCCCCTGCCCCCAACAGAAAAGACGTGGCAGTGTGAGCTTTAGTTGCTCCAAAAGACAGTAAGTCGGCACTATACTACCTACACACTGGCATAGACATAGATTTATTTTATATCTATACAAGAGAAGAGATTTCGACTTTGAGGCAGCTACAACAGCCAACACCTTTAGCTGCGACAGCATCCAGGGGAAACAACTTCCTCCACAGCTTACACACAAAAAAAATCTTGCCACGTCAAACTTCCCACAGACAGTATAAACACACAGAGGTAGTGCTGAAGAGAGACAGGAATTCAAACCGTAAGAAAATAATACAAATTTATCAAATCCAGTTCCAGATTCTATTTAACACTGAGTATATTTAATCCCTTCAAGATATGTATATATACCAACACATAATGAAAACAGTTAGGCGACAACACCCAAAATTTCAACAGAAACACTAAGGTTTTAGAGATCAGGTTCTAAGAAGAGACATAC
>NW_020799099.1:5016775-5114032 GCF_003259725.1 Athene cunicularia | reverse complement strand
CGGCCCCGCAGGAAATCCGCCGCCGCGGCAACCTGAGGCGAGCGGGAAGGGCCACGGTGTCGCTGCGTGCCCGCCGCGGCGGCCGGGAGCGCCGAGCGGTCCGGGAAGGGGTGTACGGCACGGGAAAGGGCTCGGGAAAAGGCTGGCAGCAGCGGCTGCGCGGCTGGATTACATCGACGAGAAGCCGAAACGCACAGGACGTGCAGCTTGTAACTCCGATCGTCAGTCCATTTTTTACTTCTATATTAGGGGTCAAATTCCTCTGTAAGCATAGAAATGTCTTAAACACATAGGATACTTTTTCTCGACGTGTGCTTTAAAACCACAGTTTTATCCGCGGCTATGTATATGTGTAAAATGATGCCACTTGACTATCTAGAGTGAAATACGATACAGGTACTTCACCTGTTTGCATACGCTGGTTTTAGTTACTGTTCAAGTACATTTAAAAATACTGCTGTGGTTACAGGGTAGTGTCAATGTTTTTCTAATTAACAAAGTAGAAACATGGGAGTAACATGAGAAAAGATGTGTTGGTAGAGGATTAGCAACCAGAAAAAAGTCGTCACTCAAAGACCGCTCCGTAACTCCTCGGCATCTGGAATTCAGGCTTCATAGGCTTTCATATCCTTCGAGTATATTTGTTCTCTGACCTTAATAAAGTAGTGAACGATTTTACATGGTGCTAAATCTCAGTAATGGCTACCTCGGGCAAGATTGTCAAAAGCATTCATCATTATACAAAATAAATCTGAAAAAAAAAATAAAAATCCCAGTGCCTTTGAAACAGATGTCAAAATGAAGGGGCATCCTTTACATGAAAGACTTGCAAGAAGCCTCACCAAGCAATGCAAAGGGGGCAAGAACAAGCCTTGACTTGTCTTCATTCTTGCTATCCAGAGCTGGATTCACCACCAAATAACAGAAGCTGGCTTTCTACATGTTATCGGAACCAATACTGTTGGGTATGTCAGTGAAAATCTAAAACCCTTCAAATCTGTCACAACCGTCTAATCAGAACAGAAAATTTAGTCCACGAGGTGACAAGCATCAGTTAAATTGCATGTGGTTTTGACTGCAGAGTATCGGTCACTCTTTCATAAGCAGGATGCAAAACAACGCCTTTCATCACTGCAGTGCTGTAGTTTCACCCGTTGTCCCTACGTCTTTTGCTGGTTTTATGGACACATACAATTACTGTCAGTTATGCAAAATTCTTTTAAAATACCATGCTGCTGAGAACAATAACAGCTTTAAGTTTGGACATTCCCTATTTTGTTGTGGAGATAGGCGGGTCACTGTCCCACCAGTCGTGTTGTGTCTAGCTCATGGCTATTAACAGTAAGCAGCTGTGGATAATTCAGCACTGAAGAACTGTGCACTTACTTGGGCCACTGAATACTTACTATCAGATTTCTCCTGCCTGAAATCAGCTCTAGTGAAACTGAAAGATGAGATCAGCAAAAGATAGCGAGGAGAAGCTCTGGCATTTTCAGTTCTTCCCCTGTTTCAGGCCCGCTCTGGGAATGGATCAAGATGCCTGTTTTTGAGGATGCAGCTTTGCTTCCATTGTCGTTTAGCCTGAAACACTTGAGACAAAAGGCAACCAGTGTGTCACTGTCCAGATGTTTTCAAGCTGCAAGTAGCATATATCTACAGTTTCCACCTATAACATTAAAAGTAATTTAAGGTTTTCAGTTTCAGAAATGTGGAAACATCATTAAAGATTTAAGTGCATTCCTGGTCTGGAAAGTAATTTCATAAAAATGAGAATGCAGGATTGCTATGAAGGATTGTCACTTCATTTTAATTAAACTGTATCAGAAAATTGGAGAATCGGACTGGTTTCTCCTCTATCATCATCAGAAATTAAGATCTTGTAGATTAAAATAAATAGAAGAATTTGTCTAAATCTACATGCTTTTTCATATCTATTAAAAAATAGCAAATCCCCTGTCTCTAAAATCTCACTTTTAAAGTTCTGATTGGAATTTTTTCTATTCTGAAACAAAAAAACCCCACATAGTCATCCATCAGTTTGGGAGATTATTGGATACAAAACCAATACAGGCTCTGTCGAAGGCTAACTCAAGTCTTTCAGAGACCAATATTATTTTTTAAAAAAATATTTTAATCACTTGGGATTGATCTGTTCCCTGAAGTTACTACTGGAGCTCTATAAAAGCCCCTCAGGGACAAACTGTGCAAGACTCCATGTCTCTATCTTGTAGCACATTGCATTAAGACGATGTGTGGTCCCGGGAAACCTAAATCCTAACTTAACCTTTTCATTTAGAGGATGTCCTTAAAATACAACCTTACCACAAGCTGCCAGGGAGAATCAGAACGACACTGATGCATTTGAGCTACGGGCATGTATTTCTCACGATGATAGTTACAGTACAGCTTTTTAGCAGTTCACATTGATTGTGTTAACACTTAGCTGTGACAAGTATCTTCAGTTCAGTGCTATATGATTTTTAAAAAAATCACAGTACATTCTAAACCATTCTCTAGAGTAGGATGTGGAAAACATTAGGTATGTCCTTTAAAGAAAAGTCTATTTCATCACAAGGAATAGTTCATAAACCCCCAAAGATTCTACATTTGAAAAGGTTTTTTTTGTTGAAACTTTTTCTGCTTTTAATTTAATTTGTATGTTCTGCAGACAAAGCAACAGGTTTGTTTCTGAACAACATCAGAAGGGTCTTAAAAGCTGTTTACATAAACAGATGACTTTCTTTTTGTCTTGCTTACATATAATCACTAATATCTTCTTTAATGTTTTGTCTACTGTATAGTTAAGATCTATGGAAAACAGTTCATGGCTTAGTGTAAAGCACTTTACAAGCAAAATGGAAATTAATATTTACAAAGGTTGTATTTGTTTAAAATGAAAGCAAAGACTTTGGTAAAAAAGAAGCAAATTTTGAGGGGATTATGTTTTTCTGAAAAATAACTGTGCAGAGTGACCATGAGGTCAGGATAAAAAATGCCACATGTAGAAAAAGGAAAGATGTAGTATTTCAAGAAACTGACCACTACTGTAAGAAGAAATTAATCAGTGACTCCGTTACATTTCTAATATAAAAAACCTAAGCACAATAGAAACATAAATAAGGACACAAGAGAAGTGAATACTGATCTTTTGATTAAACAATCTCAATGGCAATTAGAAAATGTTATTGGAATACACCCCTTAAACACCGCCCTATATAACATGAAAATGTAGAGAACAAAGGGTTTTCAGGATATTAGACTCATGTAGCTGCTGTTACTCAGGGAAAATAATGTTAAAATCCTGGGCATACATTCTTTGCTATATATAGTTTCTCTTAAGTAACTGTGTTAATAGATACTTCCTATAGTGACTACCCACTATCACCTAGTCCTGTTTCAGCCCAGGCATGGGGCCACAATAAACCAAGAATTAATTCCTCACCATTTTGGGTGTTTTTGCCAGATCAGACACTAATTGAGCAGGTGGTGAGTCAGAGTACCCAGAACCAACATGGAGCCTGGCCAGCCAGAGGGGCAACTGGGATGCAATTAGGGATTGCTGAGCACACAGATCATGCAAATGAATCTCCCTTTTCCCTCCTGCTAAGTATGGACCTCCCACTCCACAGTGATGGTAAAGGCTGTTCGACCTCTCAGGCTGCTTTCAGCATACCTTACACAAACTGGTCCTGACACTTTGTGCTCATTAGATTCCCAAATATTTTTAGACGAGAAGGAGTGTAACAGTTCATAAACTTATATTCCGTCTGTCTGAATTCATCTGCAAATTCATTTAGATCAAATATTACTCTATTCCCTGCTGTGAACTGGTGATTTTGTTGCACCTGTACAGTTGTTGGTAGTTGCTGGTAGCTTTTGAACAGCTGCATTGTTCCACCCTAGAAATGGCTGTTCTACCCTGCAGAGGAGAGGGTATCACCCCTTCCCTGCCCCAGCTCTGCCAAACATCACTGGCAACTGGTAAGTCCACAATGATAGATCGTTTCGTCTTAATGATCCCTAACTCCTGGAAGTAGAGGACAAAAATCAACTGCTACAGAGGGCATGCCTACCTTGAAGAGTGTTGGTAAAGTTTACTGGCATATTTGCAAAGCAAAATATTATATTTAGGGAAGAAAAATTATATGCAAGTGAAAGAGTATTGAATGTTATTATTTGCCTATGAGAGACTTTGGATCTTGTGAAAAGGTGACTTGCCTCAAAGCCAAGGTTGGTCCCTATTAGCTAAAACCACTTTCTTTCCCTGAAACTCAGTAAAACAGAAATTATTATAAAACTCTGCATGGTCCACATGTGGTAAATTCTACACATGTCATGCATTACAAAAGCAAATGTGCTTTAGAAAACTGGCTGCTTTCTTTAAAAAAGACTTTCTGGCTAGTTCAAGCCTCTGGATTTTTCAGTTTCTGCAAACTGTGAGGCTCCTCCGCTTACTCTCACTGATTGTTGCTATTTTGGTTTTCTAATGAAATGAACTTTCTGGCAACTCGATCTGGAACATTTACAGGAGATAGATACGGTGTTCTGAGAAAACTGCTGTGATGTTTCAGTTGGGGAATTTCAATTATCTTTTTAATTAATTTAGTACTCTCTAAGATGCATGAGAATGGAAGATTGAACCACCAGTTCTTAAAGAAAAAAAACAAGACTTGATTACCCTGCCATAACTGCTACATAATAAACTGTAACATAAAAAACAAAGATGAGAACTTCTTATAATCTGATGAATAATGTATGATATATAAAGCACTGTGAATAAACATTAAGCTATCAGTCTGAGAAAGGACAGCAGGAAGTTATATGATCCTTTCCGTGTTTGCTTGCTGAGTGTATGGAATTTCTCAAACTTAGATATATTTTTACATTCAAAAGCATCTGAAGTAGCTTTACTTTCATTGGCTTTCTTTTTTACATTTCCTGCTCATGTATAAAATTTCTGATGTGTTACTGGAGTCTTGCTTTAGAAGAGTACTGAAATGAGGTTACTATCATTAAAAAAAAAGGAACTGTTTGTGTTAACTCTTCATAGCAAACTAGCTACTTGACTGACCTACTCAGTCTTCTCATTGGAAGACATGGGATGAATTTACAGTGCAGTTTTTCTGTTTGTCCAGGTAATAACGCAGCTGTATTTCAGCCAGTGCTAGTGAACATTCAGTACACTGTTAATATACTCCTACCATTACTAAGTCATATTTGTTCCATATAATTGATTGACTACTGCAGCTCATATGATATTATTTCCTTTCTCTGATCAGTTGATATGACAAGCAGGGTAAGTTGGTTTCTATTCACTAGTACTGACAAATATATAATGAATCTGTTGCAGAAGGAAAACAGCTCTTCAAAATCACTCTGAAATTACTAAGATGCAAATACTTTTATGTTTATTCACACTCACTGTGTTTCTGCTTTACACCACCATTAATCTGGAAGTAAAAAATCTTCTACCTGAGCATGGAAAGAGGTACTACATACCAGTAAAGCATTTCTGTCACTTGTAAAAATATCGGTAGTGATTACAAGAGCATTTTTCAAAATACTGGTTATTTGGATACCTTTAGTATAAAGTAATTGATGACTTCCCCATCATCAACAAAAATAAACATCAGAGGTAAATCAAAGAAAATCAGAATTAATGTTTTCAAAAATCCATAATATTATTTGTATATAATAGATGCAAAAAAAGGGATAGGAGATGCAGCTGTCATGAAAATAACAAAGAACAGGAACAAAATTCTACATCACACTTGGTGTCACAGCACACATAACTCCATTTGCTCTGTGGAGGCAGAAGAACCACTTGTCCAGGATTTGCAGACATTGGCAGTTGTCTGGAAATTTGGCAGATCCATGCCAACACCAGATAAACAGTAGATTATCACCAAAAGCAGAAGCCTGTACCAAAGACAGAAGGAGCTGAGATGTCTGGAAACTGGTTCCTGGCAAGAAGATGCAGCACAACAGGGAAGGATGTAACATCAGCAGTGGTTAAACATCAAGGTCTTTTTGGAGGGCAGACTATTCTAATATAATCTGCTCCATTTGGAAAGGAAATAGTTATTAAAGGAGAGAGTTGGAATACTTGTTCCTATAGCCGGGAATCAAGATACCCGAATTGCTTTCTAATCTATTGCAGTTACTTGCACGGGGGGGGGTGGGGTGGGGGGGTGGTAAGATTTCATGCAGGAGGGTCCTTGTTGTATCATCTTTGTTGTTACTCTTTCTCTGGTAAGAATCTGAACAGAACTATCCAGATGCACAGAGCGAGCAATGCTGTTAGCCTTACGCAGACATAACTTGATGCCATAGCAACTTCAAGTGCAGTGTCCTTTTGCTAGATGCTGTAGTTCGAACCACTGACATCAGACTTGCTGGGGCAGACACTGAACAAAATACGTCACTGTATTTGTAAAGTGAGTGTTAGAAACCACTTTACAAATCTTACAGCTTATTTTGTAGTACAGGGGAAAGAGAACAGGGTACTACAGGAGAATTCAGACTATCAAACTACAAATGGAGATTTTCAGAAGTTCTAGCAGATTTCTCAAGGTTACACTCTGTACTGGCTATTTTACAGGCCCAGACTAAAAATTAAATGTGAATTTGCAAGTTTAAAAATGGAACCCAAGCTTCCTGAGACCCATACTGTATTATAACTCGGTTGTTCCTATGCTCCTCCTGTTCTTGTTTTCAGTACTGAAAAATTTGATCTTATGAGCCTTCCAAGTGACAAACACTACGTGCTTTAAACTGCAAGGCAAAAATTTTTGATTTTTATGCTGGACCATGGCCATGCATGGAATCAGTCACTGAGCTCTTTAAAAGCAACAAGTCAAATGGAGTTAATAACTTTTATGCTAGCAAACAGGAAATAAAATTTAAAAGATGAGATTTGATGCAGGTGAGTATTCATCAGACTGATGTTAAATATTCAAGATCTCTCCAACATTCAGTTCCACATTAAACCATCATTTCAAAATTTAGTAGACTACTTCAGCCTAATTCCTATCTCAGCTATGACTAAAATGTATTTTCTGATTGAATATGATATGGTTACTCTTGGTTCATTTCACTGTAGTATGTTGGAAGAGAGTATATTTGTTGATATATTTGTTTAGCCCAATAAGTAGGCCTGAAATGTTTGCACTGGGTTCCTTCAGTAGGAAGAGGGGAGATCATAAAAGTTGACTGTCTAAGATGAACAGATAGATAAAAGGTATTGTGTTACTTAGCTGCCACTTCTAAATGACAATTCAAAGAGCAGGGTGAAGCATTATGGCAGAGGTGAGGAACATAGAGCACCTACTTATATGCATATTCCACTGAAAAACTTTTGCATAGAAGGTATTTTGATTCCTGTAGGCTGTATTAAGAAGAATGGGATGCAACATTTCCCTGCCAAAACCAGACAGAAAATACCACATAAATAGTTTTATTTTTACTTTAGAATCTTTTATAATAATTTTCCCAATTACTGAAGCCAAAAATGTAAGTCATCCCATCTCCTGGGGATCAGAATGAAATGGAGATTGACACCTAAGAGTCTCCTCAAGTGCCAAGAGAAGATTCATTCTTGCTTGTAAAACACAGTGGAATGACACCAGGAAACATGAATTCTAGCCCAAACCCTTACTTCAAGATTAACAAGAAACGGGTAGTTATTCCAGTGTTTTTTCCACATTCACAAATCTTGCAGTGAACGTGTTTTACTTTTTCCTCACAACAAAATCTTGGGGAGCCTTTGTAGCTATTTTGTGTATTGATTCTTGGACGCGTTCTGAAATCCTTATCTTTTCATATATCCTACTGGCCCCTTTCTCAAGGGGGAAGTGCTTTCAGACCACCTGTACTTCCAAATTCCCTGGCCCTTACAAAGGAGGGGGAGAAAGAAAGGAAGGTCCTGTTGTAGTGTGCACCTGGGACATGGTGGGGTCATGTACGCACACCTGGAATCTCAGAAGCTTTCTCAAAAGACTTTGAGAGTCCAGGAAGAAAAAAAATAGTTTACTTCTCTTCAGCCAGTAGTTCAGGAAGGTATTTCCTGAGTATCTGGGGGTGGCTGTGGTAGGAACAGGTAGGACAAACACCAAAGAAACATCGGAGTTCCCTTCTCCAAACTCTTGGCTCCTTACTTGAGTTATCCATACATTTTTACTCACTGTATCCAATGGTGACAGGCTCTTTGGCTACAGAGGGCCTGTGATATGTTGCCACCTCGGCATATGCTCAGAGAGTAGATCTACACTGATCTACCTCCTGACATAGTGAATTGTAGAGTTACAAGAGAAACCCCTCTGCATAAATTTCTATTTATTGTGTTATCAATTAGTAATGCTCAAGAATATCAACTTTGTTTCTGTGTTTTGGAGGAAAGTGGCTTCTTTTCCCTGTTTTGTTTTTTGTTGTTTTGGGGTTTTTTTCCCACAATAGATCTTAAACTCATAATGATAAAGCCACTACAAGCACCTAGGATGACACCCACTAACATAAGTGCTGAGCACCTTCTGGTAGGGGCATGGCAAACTTCACAATTTCAGCTCACTTACATTGTCTTCTTAGTGAACCATATATAAATGCTGGGAGTGTGACCTAACAAACACACCTGTCAGATAACAATTACTGTTATTAATTGCATATGCAATCAGCTCAGGACTCACAGAGAGACACTTCAACTTAATAACAAAAGGCATGATTGTAACTGTTGCTAAGTCTACCATTCAGAGGAACAGAGTTCTCATTCCTCTGCATGGGCTACCTGCATTAATAAACTTTTGCCTGTGGATAGAGTTACTATTACTCACCCTACTAAGACCACAACAGGGAACAAAGAGGTGCAGGCAAGATAAACAGGCAAAAGTCTGACTCTTTCTCAATGTCTAAAACTTCATTAACCTTAGCTGAGCTGGCATGGAGGTGAGGTAATCTGTTTCCCGGAGAGACCAACAGCAAATTACTTTCTCCCTTCAAGAGAAGCTTGGTTGAGCATTGTCCTGCATTATCACTTACACGTGGCAGATTGCAGACTTACAGGTTTTCAGAACATGACAGTGCAACTCTTTGTATTTCCATTTATAGAAAAAAATTATCTCAGGCTCTAAACCATGATTGGATTTATTTTATGTTTCTGAGAAAGTGGTTTCTCACACCAGAGTCAGATTCAGTACATTTCTCTGCTTCTTCAACTACACTTCATTTGCCAATCTTGAAGTTGGGGAAAAAAAAAACAAAGCAGGACTAGTTCTAAAATTCCAACCCATCACACAGTACCTAGCCTAATAATCCACATTAGGGATTAAAATTCGAGGCCTTTACCTTTACTGGTGACACACTGCTCATGCCTCTTCTGAGTGTGGGCAGAGCTTTCCCATCTGGCCTTAGAGGTAGCTAATAATTATCTATGACTTGTGTTTTTAATTTAATTTCTCTTCACTAAGAACTTGGTATTACTGGTTTTTAGTATTTTTACCACTCCATGTCTGTCCTTTCAGTCAGCAAACCCTTTTCAGCTGGCAGTGCACTGCAAAGTTCCGCATGCAATCAAAACATCTGGATTCTATTAATTTCTCTTGTAGGACAAGAGAAATTTGATGGGAAAAAATGAAGAGCAAACAGCTCTAACGAATGTTAGCTGAAGCTGTGCATTTGAACCTTTCATCGGTATATTTCATTCACTTTGCCTGTCATTTATACCTTTTTTGAAAATTAAATCCTTTCCATGTGGCTCTGTTTTTTGTGGCTTCTCAAGACAGGAGAACAAAAATTAAGGGTAGGAATTAAGCAGAAATGGGTTTTTCTACTTCTGTAAGGTTAGGGGGAAAATTATGTTTAGCTTTGCCTTCAAAATTTGCTTTTATCCTATGCAACTACAGAGTTGCACCGCTACAAAACAAGGAGTGTTATTAGGCAATGATTAGGACAGCAACATACCCTATGTTGCCTTATATGACCCAGCTTGCAGAAGTTACTTTTTAAAAGAAAATCTAAGTGGAAGGAATATAGTAGAAGAGGCCATTTTCACTTCATTTGGAAGGGACTGTGTGTCATGTTTTCTTAACTGGCATAGCTGTGATTTTATCTTTTGTTCCATTAAGCCAGCTATACATTCACAAGTGTTTTTTTCCATGTAATTAATAAACAAGCAAACAAAAAAGCACAGTCTTTTTTTTTCTTCTTTTTTTTTTTTTTCCCTGCTGATTTTCCCAATTGGCTAAAATCACATCCTACAATAAATTGGGTAGTTTATTTAATTGTTTACAGATGATACAGTTAGCATCTAGTAGAAAGCTGTTAAAATAGCCATTTTTAAGGAACGTTTAGCTTACATTGATTTTATGTGAAAAATCAGATAGGAAGAGAAAATGAAATGCATAAAAAGGAGAAAATCAGACCATCTGGGTATTTACAGCAGTAAAATGTTGCCCATAAATTAGAAATCATGATATCCCCTTTCTCTCTATTCCTTATTACTAAGGAATGGGTTGGAAAGGTTTGCATTTTTAAAGAATCCACAGACCTAGGATACAATTGTAGGAAACTGTAGGTGAAATGACAGCTATTATTTATTATTAAGACTATATGGTTTATTTCTTCTCACATTTGTAGAATGTCTTCTGAACTCAGCCACAGAACTACTTGATTTAAATTACATTTTAGATAAATTCACTTAGACTAAAACTGTTCCAAAGCATAAATGATTATTAAAATAAGAAAATATATGGACAAGTGATAGTAGATGAGGCAAATAAAATTAAAAAGTAGGTATCAAGACCACACAGACCTTTAAAGGAATTCAAGGCTGAAATAGCTAATTCTTACTGTTACCTGAGATTAGAGTGCCATTTTTAAACAAAAGTCTTCTGAGAGAGATTCAGAAAACAAGCCTGTCAGCCTGATCTCTATACAAAACAAATAGGTGGAAACTATAATATGGAACAGTGGACATCTGGATAAATATGACTTATCTGGGAAGAGTTAAAAAGGTTTTCATAAAAGGAAGTCCTGCCTCACAGACATAAGGCAGCCCTTTGAAGGGATCAAAAAAACACGTGGATAAGGGTGATCTGATTGATCTTGGATTTACAAAAGGCTTTCAACAAATTCCTTCACCAAAGGCTTTTAAGAAAAGTAAGCAGCCATACCATAACATGGCTTAGAAATATAAGGTGATACACATTGGGGAAAAAACCCATTAATTCACATATAAAACAATGAGCTTTGAACTATCATCAGACATATTTTAAGAGTTTAAAAGATAGTTCCATGAAAACATCAACTCAGCAGCATTTGAAAAATCAAATCAGGTGTTACCAATGTTGGGGTTAGCAACTAGAGAAAAAAAAAGATGATATCATCATGTTATTGTATAAACCCCAACTTTGTAGTATGAAGACTGTGTAGCATTCCAGTCCACCATCTCAAAAAGGATATAGAACTACAGAGGATGTAGAGAAAGGCAACAAGAATAATGAAAAGTATGAGACAGTTTCTGTATAAATAATAACTAATTATTCTATTCTTTCCTTGAAAAAAGATGAGCGGGATGGATATGTAATAGGTCTATAAAATAAAGCGCCTGAAAAATGTGGCTGCGGATTGCTTGGTCACAGTTTTCTCTGATGCAAGAAGAAGGGGACATCAAATGAATCTGTAGGATCCAGATTCAGATTAAGAAAAGGTGATTCTTTATGTCACAGTGTAGTTAGGGATGACTTCCTACGACAAGCTATAGATACTAACAGTTATGTGGGCTCCAGAGGAAATCACATGAAAAAGTTAATGGAAGAGAAATGCATAAAACTGCTACTAAGTACAGAGGAACTGCATCCAGCTGAGGAAGTTTTTGAGTGGAAGCCACCAGAGGCCGCCTGAGGAAAGTAGTGTGCATTTTCCATGTCCTTATTCTTTTTCCTAAGCAACCATTTTCCACCCACTATCAAAGACAACATTTTCGAGTAGATGGTCTCACTTTGGTCTAAGTATGGCTATTCTTAGTTTATTACAGCTCATCAAGGCTAATGTGCTGGAATTTTTGTGTGGCAGTTCTTGAAAGCCAGATGAACAGGTGGGGGTTTGACCTGGAATTTTTTTCATACAGACCTCATCATAGAAGATCAGATTTAAGCCAAAGCTTTACCTGCATTTGAGCACGGATATTTTTGCTATTGTTTACACATTTTACACATTATTTATGCTATAGAGACTACAGAGACCAAAACATCATAAACCCCAAGAATGACTCCACTTTTATCATGCTGTCCAGTTTCTGACCAGCATTTAGAAATCCCAAAGGATTCAGAGAATGCACAAAAAGATAAGACTACTATTAAAAAGCAAGATATGCTGCGGCATAAGCATTTAAGAAAATCACATAAGGCATATGGGAGTTGTTAATGCCTATGGAGTATTATTTGTTAGATTAGGACATAGGAAGCTTTGGGTCTCCCCATCATGGCAATAGTTTAGTTACAGACTTCAAATGTTTTTCTTACTGTGGAGCAAGCAACAAATTAGAGAAAAAAAGCCGCAATCTGTTTGCAATTGTTGTCATAAAACCCCCTCAACATACTGACTAGAAAAAAGTCATTTTTCCTATCTTCGTTCTCCTATCAGTTCCACAATTCTTGCCAGTTCAGGCAAAGAGTTCTGTATCAGTACCAAGTTTAAATGTCCCCAAAGCTTTGTCATTATACTGGGTTACTCTTAGTCTAAAAATATCAGGTTGCTTACATTCTTTTCACAACTTATTTTGGAGTAATTAGTACTACACAATACATATATATAAAAACTCAGCAGAAAAAAAATAATTTTTTTCTTTGGAGAACAGAGATCTTATAGCCCCAATGATGTTATCTATTACCATTACTTCGACAAGTTGATTTAACTTCTAGAATGCCATGTAGATTTCACAAAACAGAAGCCAATAGAACATCAAACAAACGGTAAAGTATTCAACTTTAATTTTTTTTTTTAAAAAAAGTTCACAATGTGGTAGACAACTATTAGTTTGGCTTTTAAGAGAAATTTCTCTAATGTTTTACATGGTGATTTTAGCCAAAACCATTGGCATGATTTTGTTATGTCTTTTGTATGACACAATCAAATTTAAAGTGCTTCTCTCTGCTCTTTTGCCTTAAAAATGTCAAATATCTAGATGGTGAGGGATTAACTTCAAGGAACACCAACTACTGATGCTTTAGCAGCTGTAGAGAGAAGTTTTGTCTATGTCATATGACAGAATCAAATAGATCCTGGTGTTTTGACTGGTTATTTTTTCAGCTGAGGAATGACTAATCAAGATTGTTCTATCATTTTACACAGTTCTGTTATATGGTCAGAGATAGAAACATCTATATCTATTACAAATTCCCATCAATTATAAGAACATCCAAATGCAGGGGAGTTTCTCCTTAATTTGTTTTCTACAATAGGTATATGAAGAAGTTCAGAAACAAAGATCAGATTTTATTATTCCTTTTTACCAAAATTATAAAAGAGAGCCTAATACAAGCTTAAAACACCCTAACATTTAATATATTTACATATATATAATCATAAACATATATATTTAATCATAAATTTATATTTGGAGGGTTGATAATTATGTGATTCATTTTCTTAAAAAAAATAATGGGGTTTTTTGTATTTACCAGAGTGTCATGGGATATTTTTTGCATCTCTATACTTAAGAAATCTATTGTCATAAAAGTATCTATAATAATGCGCATCATTAGGCACACTGGGAGAGAATTTTGTCTAAAGCAAGATTTGACCTAGGGAAAAACTAAAATACCGTCTCCTGAAGCAACAGATCAACACTGCACAAGATAGTATCAGTTAGCCACCTCAGACAGACTTATTTTAAACAAGGCATCTTCACTCAGAGGTTGTCTAGCAAAGTTCCTCTAAAGACCATTTCCTTTCTGAGTATGGCTCCTCTGATAGTGTTTTCCTTGAGTATTTAATTGTATGGCTAGATGTGGCTTGTTTTCCTTCTCCGGAGTTTTTGACTTGTAGTCAATAAAGAAAGCACTCTTAACTTCCAGTAAATCCTGATATGTACGTGGCATTTTCCCGTTTGATAAAGGAACTTGTGTCCATCCAGCCTTTGGGTTACCTTAGTGTCTTCAGAGGCCTGATGAAGGGCTCAAGTGCCTAAAAGCCTGTCTACTTTTTCCAGTCACAGTATTTCAGTTAAACAGAAGATACTGTCTCTACATTGATATTTTGCCTAATAGTCTTTAAAGAACATTGCTGTAGTGTAAGGAAGCATCACTCCAGGGACAATTAATTGACAGACACACAGGCTTAGGTTTAAAGCCTCAGCTACTTAGATGCAAAGTCATGTAACTTAAATGCCAAGTGTTTCCTTTTGCCCTGACATCTCTGAAGACCTAGAGCGAGCCAACTGAAGACTTCATACAGGGACCTTGGTGGAATTTAAGCTGTGGGAATCTGACATCAGCGCCCATCAACCTGGTCAAAGCTAGAGATGTTTGTTTCAGAAACTAGTCTAGCTTTAAAGATGTTTCTGCCCATCTGCTGAACACTCTCCTTTAGAATGAGCTTTGTACAAAATTAAATGTGATTTAAGCCAAGCTAACTGACTTTAGGCTGAGTTGAGTAGGAGCACTTAATCTGTCAGTTGTTAACACTCAGCTAGGGGAATATTCATTCCCTGCTGAAGAACCGTCACCTCTTAAACCACTCCAACTGTACCTGAAGGAGCTCAGCTGTTTACAGCCTGCATTATCCCAAGCCAGCAACAGGGAACAGAACTGAACCCAGGTCTTGTAAGGCACCAGCAAATTAACTTCCCACTGAATCTTTTTTTCTTCTGTGCTTATAGTAAGGTTCCCTTCTAATGACACAATGCAAATCACCCATTGATAGCATCATAGAGAGATCTGATACTTTGTTCCACTAATCCTCTTCCCCTCTCTAGTAGAAAAGGCAACAGGCTGCATAAGAACAGGTATTACTAGGGTCCAATAATAATTCAGGTGATTGCTAAATAGCAGTGCATGTTAAACTGTACTGAGGTTAGAGAGAACCAGCAAAAGAAGCAATTACAAGACAGGGAAGTGATAAAGTTTTTAGTCTTTTTTTTATTTTTTTTTTTTTAGTCTCTCTTTTTTTTTTTTTTTTCCCTTGCATACCTGCAGTGCTGCAGAAAGTGCATGCAGGGTAGAGACGAGAATCATAAACCTAGTTCTATCTAAGTGTATTCAGAGGATGTACATGATATTTCACTTACGGTTCTGCTTTATTCTTTTGTTTGGAGTATGATTGCAAGAAATGGGTAAATTAGAGTTTAAAATGCCTGGCACTACTTGCTAAAGTAAACTTAGGTCCTAAATTGTCACTGGGAAATGTACACTTCTTTTTGCTGTTGTTTTGATTTAGCTGTCACAAGAGTCATGTTTAAATACAGCCTTTTCTGCCTCATGGCTGAGTCTCTTTGTGTGCCTTTCCTCAGCGTTACTTACTTTACTTTGAAGGTGGGCTGAGCATAGAAATCTGACGAAAGAGTGGGCTGTGCCCTGGATCGGAGGGAGCTCTTACATTCTTCTGAATGACTACATTTGCTAGTGCAGTACACAGCAGCAGCAACAGTGTGGTGCTCTGGGTCTCCAGCTCTGCCTGGCAGACAAATCTCCAGCTCACTGAACATCTATCTGCAAGAGAAATTTTTCATGTTCTTCTGTAAATGAATGCTGCCTAACTGCACCAGGAAAATGGGCACAGGGGATTATCTCTGCATTGCTATGAGTGGAGGGGCGCCTTGGGGCTTTAGATTGCAAGGTGGCAAGGAGCAAAAGCAGCCTTTGCAAATCGCCAAGGTAGGAGATCATGAGAGAAAGATGTTATCGGTGTTTTGTGAACACGAGTGAAGAGAATTGTTTGTTTAAATACATACTGCTTCCAGTGAAATGGTTGGTGTGGATCTTATCGTGATGCTTGTTTGAATTTGCTAACTTATTTTGCAGAGATTCTACAGGTGCTGATTATGTTTGTTTCAATAAAAAGGAATGATTGCTTTTTCATAGCTTGCAAGTATTGCAAACATTTTCTTAAATGTTAAAGGCTTGAATTTGTGAAATGATGTATGCCTTCCAGCTTCTGGTGGATTCAGTCTGTGTTTTTAAATGCACTCAGCATATCGCAAAACTGAATCTCATATTAGGAAATGCTGTTTCAGTCATCTATTTATGATACTTTTTCTTCTTTAGGCATAGAATAAATACAGCTTTATCATGAGAAAATGTTCTTACTATTTTGGGAATCCTGGAAAGCATTACACCGAGTTATCTCTGGTTTTGGAAAGTTATCCAGTCTTAGAAGCAGCTTTAATAGATGCCAAACATTTCCTCTTGTATTTCATGAGCAAAACTGAAAATTACCGAACGCTTCATAAATTATCTTCGTGTATAAAATGAGAGCAAAATAGACAGAAATGCGGGATAAATAAAAACCCCAAGCTGCAAAAATAATAGTTAAAGAGTAGTTTTGTTAAAAATCAGTGCTCACTCCATTGCAACAGCTTCTCCACTGGTGCAACAATGAAGATTTGTCACGGTTATTAAGGCTTATGTAACTATATGGAGCTGGGCTCTGCTTTCCCTAGACAAGAGGGACAAATTTTGTCCAGGGCTCCGAGGTCAGCAAAATACCACTCACTAAAATGCTACTGGGACTGATCATCATACAATGAATTCTGCCTTGTTAAATTGAGGGAGAGAGATTAAAATGTATTTTATCACCTTTTAGTACCTTGGTAATCCAGTCCATTGAGTGTTAAGTTTTTTGTATTTTGATAGAGTATTTTGGATCAGTAGTTTAGCTGTTTCTTAAGCTGTCAATATATTAATTAGTTAAATTTAATTTACTGAATCAGTTAACTTTTTCAAAAATAGCAGAAGCAGTAAGTCTACCTCATTTTATAAAGTAAGATTCTTCTAGTTCCTCTGTCAAGAAATGAAGATCTTTCGCTATTAGTTTCAATTATTTCCAGCCCATAATATTAATCACACTCAGTAATAGAGCTATGATTAATTGAGCGTATGTATCGTTTTTCTCATTACTGTTAAGTTTTCCGTTTGTTTTTATATTTCGCAAAACTTGAGCATGTTTAAATTTTTTTCCTACCGATAGGCAACTGTTGCTTTGCAAGTAATCTACTGATAATAGATGACAGTGGAATTCTGCCATCTAGTGAAAACTTGTAGCTAGAACTTAAAAAAAAATGTAAGTAATCGTAAAAGACGAGTGGCCCTGATTACATAAAACCAAAAGTAAAAAGCACAGTAGTTTGAACGCAAGATTCTGATTAAGCTTTAGTTTTCATGATAAAGATAGGCTATGCAATTTTCTGTTTTCATATTCACATCCTAGACCGTGACACTTGTGTCTGGGTTCTGGTTTACTACTAAAATCGGGGACTTGAGAACTAGACACATGGCAACAGTTGTGCCTTACTTCTAATGGGAAAATCCACTAGTAAAATATAGCTAAATTTAGGAAAAAAAATTAGTATTTTTAGGAAAAAAATAAAAGAAGCGTGAGTTTGTTTTCTTGCAAATGAACCCAATCAAAAGGCCATGTAATACAATACTTCAGAACACCCCCTGTCAGAGTACATGCATATCAGCATATATAAGTGTTATAAGCATGGTGGATTGGGTGCTTTCTGAGTTCCAGATCATTCATTTCTCCGCGCTCAAGAGTTGATCAGAATCAGTGACATCTGAAAATTGACACTAGCATCTGGCTGAAAACCTGAAATTTAGGAGTTGACAGGCCACAGCTTTCTTTGGGACTCACTCTGCAGGCAGGCTCCACCGACCCCCCCGGGGAGCCCGGGCGCTCTGGGGTTCCCTGGGCATGGTTCCCCAGGCATGGCTCCCCGGGCATGGCTCCCCGGCTCAGCCACTGCCAGCACGTTGAGGCACAGTGAAGTGGGGGGTCTGCAGCTACACTCTGTGTGACCCTTTTGGGGGAGAGACAGTGTTTTCAGCTTTTATTTTATCATCTGTGAAAACTCAGTCTAATAACTCATGAAACAAAAAAGAATTACACAACTAGCGCATAGTAATTTTCCTGCCGGCTCCAAAATCCAAAGGTTGTGTTTCCTAAACACAATAAAAAATTGTTTTGTTTTTTCAGTTCAAGGTTCAGTTTCTCCACTGGTGCATACTAACGTAGCTCCATGGAACCAGTGGGTCATAGCCAGTTTACACCAAGCAAGATTCTGGCAGAAGTGTGTATTTCTGGTTTTGGTGTCTCAGCTCACAGGAGCTGGGAAAGCTGCAGCGGGTTGCTCGCCTGGTTGCCGACACAACCTGAGCACGTGTACCCCTGGGCTGCTGCAAAGGGAAGTGCACTCAGGCCTGTGTCATAAGCAGAGCTGTGGCTGTGATACAGAACTAAAGGGAGAGGGATATGAAATGGAGGGAAATGAGATAACCCATGAAAAGGTGGGAGGATAAAAAAAAAAATAAATCCCCAAATCACACCTATCTACCCTTTTGATAAAGGAAACATACTGGTTTTAAAGCCAATGGAATCTGCAGTTCACTGCCAGAAGCAACTAAACCAGTTTGGTTTATGCCTTTTAAATATTGTTTTATTACATTTATAAAAAAAAATATGTAAACCCTCCCCCCATTGTTTATTGCCTAGCTCTTAAAGCATATATGCAAGTAGCATTCTGCTAAAATCAATGAGAGTTTTGCCTGTAGTATAAAGTATTGTCTTCCATTATCCTGCAAAGTGTTAACAGAGGAGCACACAGAATAGTAAATTTTCATCAGCAAACAATTTTACAAACATTAAATTAGATTCAAGACATTTCAGTAATTTGTCAGATGTGAGATTGCTACAAACGGATTTTTTTTGAAGTATCACAAAGTATCATTTTGTTTGTCCATTTTTAACTCTTAATTCAAAATATAAATTTTGAAAATATTTGACTTGTTTTCTATAGAGGCATACAAACACCCCTCCTTCTCCCAGTCCTGGCTTCACACATCACCTTACTTTATTATATCCACTGATGTTGTAAATACTTCACGAAATTATATTTTCACTTAAAAAGAATTTGCATATTCTATACTGTCAACATATATCATAATGACTTTTAAAAAATCTAGTTTAAATACTGTGTCAGAAGACATACTGTGCTAAGAAGGATATCAAATAAATGAATGTTATTTAAAAAAAACAAAGATAACCGGGTGTATAAAGATAAGGAAGACAGTGGTTATATCAGTTGTGCTGTGTATGCACCAAGACGCTAAACCATGTCAGTATTGCACTGTAGGATAGCTTTCCCAAAGCAGGAGACAGTTGGGAAATCTCAATACAACACTGACCCTAGATGGCTAAGAATTCAAGATATATAAGAGCAAAGGGACATGTTATATCCTTTCTGTTTCCACGGTAGATATATGAAATAATGTGGGGGTTTTTTATAGATATAATGTATATTTTTTTTCTTGTAAATTTCTTTGCAGTTTTTAATTTAAGATACATAAAAACTTATGTACGGAATCATGGATGATTTTCTGGACTAGCATTTGAAAGAAAGTCCTGTGAGTTTTCTACTAATACTTAACAATACCAGCTACGTTATAGGTTTAAAAAGCATCTCTTTTGCAACAGGTAATTTGCTGGACTTGTCCTATAGATTATTTAGATTTACAATTTAACCACGATCTAATTCCATCAAATTATCTGGTTGCATCAGAGGTACATCATTCTCAGCATATTTGTTACCTACACCAAACAGCAATTTGATGAACTCATTGTTTGTCTCTGTCAAAGTCTTGCTAATTTGAGTTTGGGAACTTCACTGAATAGTTCTAGTATTCAAGGGCGGTAAGTTTCATGACTCAGACCTCTAAGCACTTCAAAGGAAATTCAGTCCTCTTTTTTCTAGCAGTACCCTAAAAGTAAAAATGAATAGATGCTTAAAACCATGTTGTAGGTTTGCATGCTCAGACTCATGTTATTGAGACAAGTTGCCTCACTTGTTAGTGAATCCAGATCGTGTCAGTTCCAGAAGTACTCTGGTCTATATGTAGTGTATAAAGAGATATTCCTACATATATACACTTCAGCAAGAAAGATATCTTCAAATGGGATCATGTTGTCCTAGTTTATATCTATGACAGCATTCATCCTGATCTCCCTGATTCACCAGCAGCAGAACAATATGTAGTTGCATATTGAGGATTTTTTTTTTAAAGTGCTGACAGATTTTATGTACTTTTTCATCAACTTTTTTCCACTAAATTTTTAGAAAAATAAAATCGTAACATTTCTCTTCCTTTAATTTCTACCATGACAATGCATAACTGCAATTATAATGCCTATCTTCAAAAATGTCAAGTTATTTGAAAGAACCTAATGGATATTTTGAAACTCTTACCAATGTGATTTTGCACCCTGAAAATTTTTGCTCTACTATGGACATTTTCCTATGTCCAAACTTGACAAATAACATGCAATTTTCCATTGTCTTGTAAAAGTTAACTATAGTTCTCATTAATCTTGTGAAATAATTTGATAATTCAGGGTTCAAATTCAACAGCTTCAACTAGGCTTCATGCAAAGCTTATACAGTTGGTGACTATTTTGCCAATTTCTGAAATAGACTTTGCTGCTGCTGCACAAATAGTAGTTTTACCTTGGGCTCAGTAATGGCATGTGACAACTGGCTGCCTGGTCGTTTTAGACTTGTGCACTTGTGCATCAAAATGCTCAGATTTCAACTCAAGTCTCAGTTTCATCATTTTGGATTCATTGGAACCTGAAACTGAAAGTGAAACTCAAAGACTTGGGAACAACCTGAACCAACAGTGGGAAAAGTTGATGTCTGAATATGATTACTTAATGCTGGATGAATACAGAGATGGGTTCTGTGGTAGTTTTGACTTTTTTTCCCCAGCATTTATCCAAAATACTTGATACATGCAAAACAACCCCAAGTGGCTTTCATCAAATTGACCTTTACAGTTAGTCTAGTGGAAAAACAAAATAAAGGATAAGACATGTTAGCAGTCATGCTTTTGATCCTGAGGTAAGGCAAAGCACGTCACCGTCACATATATGAGAGGTGTGTTAGCACTCAGTTGGTCCATCCATGAAAGTACATCAAAGCTGCTGGATTTAAGGAAACTTTTCAAAGTTCCTGTATTCTCTTACATTGTTGCCATTGGCAAATGCTCACACTTCCAGGCAGAAGAACTAGGTTAGTAAAAGCTGAGATTCTGGTCACTATACTCTAGTTGAGACATGACAAATACAGCTGTTCTACCTGCGCTCCTAGCTCATTGCAACGCTAAGTCATGCAGATGAGTATAAACCATCCGTTGCTGAAGTAGTGGGTTTTTGCTCCCCTGCTTGCCTCTGCACTGATGGCCTAGGAGCACCATCCTCCTAGTAAGATGAAGGTAAGGAACTGTTCTGTGTTTCACATCATCTCCAGATGACATTAAAAGTCATCCTGGAGCTGGTGCTTTGGTGCCATCTACTTTTGAATATTCACTCATTAATGCATAGTCAAGTAGGATCTTACTATGGGCTACTGTGTTTGAAATTAAGGTGCTCAGCGTGCCGTGTAAAGGCTCAGCTCACTACTGAGCTAATGTGACCCTGCTGATGCTTCCTTATTTGTATCAGTTGACATTTTGAACAGAATTTGAATACAACTTTATGCATTAGCAGTAGACAGAGCAAACCATGTTTAAAACATGCTGGCTGAACTTTGGCAGCAAAGGAGTAGAGTTTAGAGTTAACCTACATGATTTTAAACACAACTTGCCTTACTTGGACTGTATTTTAAACTATTTGTTTAAATTTGCTAGCTAATACATTTCCAAACATAGTTTGTTTTTTCAGCCTGGACAAACTCTTATTCTCAAATTCACTCTTCAGACCATCTGACACAGCCGGTATTTGCTGATATTCGGAAAACCCTGTAAGGCATATCTACATATTCTTTCACACAAGGAGTTATGTGGAAAACTGTGGTTTTATCTTTTCTGGGGAGGATTTTGACTCCATCATGAGCCTTGACCCAATTTAATAATCAATAAATTTTTGCACATGTTTAGATGACGTAGTGCAGCTTCTATTTAAGTAAATGACAAAACTTCCACTGGCAAACTGGGAAGAAGCTGGGCTTTACAGAGGTTAGGTTAATTTATTTTGCAAGTCAAAGGAACAAAGTAAACTTCCCGAAATCTAACTAAAATAGACCACTGCTAAATAACTCTGTTCCTGAAAATCTGCCATTGCTAGTTAGAAAAATGAGGAAACAAAATTCATAGACCTTTACCAGGCAATTTTTTATATGTACTTCCAAAGGTTAGGGGTCTGCGTTTTCTAGTTTCAAACTTTTTGCATTTCAGCTATTGTGCCAGTGGAAGTGTTTAGTACTAAAGTCCCATCTAGTTGTTTAAAAACTGCAGGCTGAACTAGCAAATGAGTGTATACCCTGTTTTGCATATAGAGAACTACATACCAAGCTGGTTTTGGCATGCTTTCCACAGTATTTAGGCAAACACAAGCATGCTTTGGATACATGGTAGTATTAATTTGTGCTCGTTCCCAATATATATTTTTCCAAGTCTCATGCTAGGAGAGTTTTCAATGGAATAGAATGAACAACATAATTCACACTGATTTAAACTAAACAAACTAAAAAACCCAAACAGTATTCCTACTAAATTAGATTAGCTGCTTTGTATAGAACTTTGCTTCATTTTTTAGTTTCTTTTCTGGAAACATTTAAAATACACTGCATGACATTATTGTATTTCATTGTTCTGCCATTGCATTCTTATTGTGAATGTGAATATAATAGTAAGACTTTTGGCCAAGTTCACATTAAAATATCACAACAGGAAATGTTGTTTACAAAGCCCTTTAGGATTGTGTCAAATTGTTTTGAGAGGATACAGATAGCAATTTATGCGTATCATGGAAGGGCTTGCTTTCAAACGCAGAACTCAGTGTTCTTCATATTTACAGCAGAAATATTTAGAACAGTTACTTTAAGGGACCATATATCATGGGTTAAATGCTTAGCACTCTATAAAATGAGACTGATTTGCAGAGACAGCTTCAACTTTAAGAGGAACAATTCTGTGCATGGAATTAACTGTGGACAAAACTGATAACATTTAGATTGCAAGCTGTACTTATGAGCACTGTTTGTTGGCTGGAATGAAACTGGCAGTAAAAAAACCTCCCTGGATATCAGCTTGAAGGTTTTAAATTTCAGACCTAATGTACACAAGTTACACAGTGGATTTCATTTTCCTTTTCTGTAATTTTTCCCATCTGTCCCATTTAATTAGAATCTGTAGTCCATAGTCTGTGTGGATGTTAGTATGAGACTAATGCACATTTAGACAGAAACACCTCAGCGTGCACCAAAATCAAAGTGCTGGTTTTTGGTTACCTGCCAATACAACATGGTGTTGAGCATGAAAGCCAAAAATCTTCAAAACACCTCAGCACCTTGCTCTCAGTGGGATCTTAAGAACAGTGAAGATGTGGCTGCTTTATTTGTTGCTTATGTGGAAGGTGAATTATAACAAAAACATAGCTCTAAGCTCGCCAGAGCCAATGGGATTATACCCTGAGCTGTCTATCATGTGCTGTAGTCCTGGGCACAGCAGGGAAAACAATGTTTAGCAGGGAAACTGTCTACAGGCCTTCTTTCTACTTCCACAGAAATGCATTTTGAACCCTTTAGGTTTCCTTCTTTGATATCTCCTTCCTCCATTTGGGATGGGGCACCACATCAATACACAGGTAACCTTTTGCTTCCGAAGAGTTATGTCATCCTGGACTGCGTAGCTGTAGAATCATGATTTTATAAACTTGTCTTTTTGTAAGTATATTTTAGAAATATGGTCCCATTTAGGAAGCTGGATGTTTTGGTATTTTAGACATGTTTTATATTACAGTTGATTAGCAGATGAACTGGTGATGGGTCAAAACTATGAAGAAAGTAGATAAGCTATGGGTTTCTATACTGCTGGGTTTGTTTGATATGTTCTCTATAGCACAAACATGCCACATATGGCATAAATGGCTACAATATTGAATTTCAAGCAAGTTTCTAAAATAAAAATAATGCAAGACAATCATATATCCATTGTGGCACTTTACAGTAACAGAAAGAAAAATAAATGGAAAGACAGGGGAACATAATTTAATAAGACCAGATCTCCCCTTCCCCCTACCCTCTGCCTAATACAAGGAGTATCAGGAACTTGTTGTCTGCAGGCAAAGGTGGCAAAGCTGAAACTTTGTCTTAAAAACCTAACAGCTGAAATTGCTATAAAGGAAGCCTTAACAAAGGAGTTACATTTTTTCCCATGAACTAATGGGAGCTTTGCCATTGACTTCAAAGGGCAAAGGATTGGGCCTTAGAATGTATAACATAGTGAAGTTATTTAATTAGAAGCAGATATCATGAATAAAAATCCTCATTGGGAAGGGTGTAGCAGTTTTTGCTAGGGATCTACTTACTATAATTTTCTGTGTCTAGCAGAAGTCATTCCCTTTAAAGAAACAAAAAGCCCCTTAGACTTTGGGGTATTCTGATAACACTATTGAATAATGTAACTTTTTTCAAGTTATTTGGTAATTGTACATTTTATATCCAAGATGTCTTGAAAGTCTTGGTAAGGACAAAGATACTCATTCGAGTTGAAGACGTTTCAGTTTGCATATTTATAAGAAAGTTACATGATTGCTAATAGTAGGTACTAGACTGATATTACTAGAATCTAGAGGCCATTTATTAAAGGACCAATAATGTATCAGTGTAAGCTAAGGACAATATTTAGACTGTGGACATATCTCTCAGTTACAAATGTTTACTCGTTGAAGGGACTACTTGTAACTGCCCTCTTGCTTTCTTCAATTCTGGAAATAGGCAGGTTTGTGTTGGTTGAAATGAGCCAGTATTTCTTAACAATTCAGACACCAGGGCTTTGCTAACTCACCTCATTTTGCCTGATAGCTTGGGAACGTTCATATGAGCAGCTCATCTTTAACATTTGAAGCATAGAAACCTCCTGGTTAGGACAGGGAGGAGGAAAGAGGGAGGAGTGCCAAGAAGCTGTGGGTGGCAACCTTTTCAACAGGCACAGCTGTGGCTGGACAAGTCAGACAGTAGCTCCTTGTGTTGGCACACCCATCTTGTTGTATACGCATCTTCAACAGTTTGACTGACATCACTTTAGAAAGGCTCTAAGGGTCCTGCAAAAGACCTGTTTTTCTTCCAGAATAAAAGCATCTACATGGAGAATTGTGCAAAGGTAATTATAACGGTTGGCTATACCTGTATAATATCAGGTGTCTCCAAGAGTTACTGCAACCAGGGCAATCATGTCACACGTTTTATTGGCTTTATTCAACCACCACCACTGGTGCTCCTGAAGAGAGCATCTCTATTTATTTCTCTAAATCCTTGTCTTCTCTGCCAGAAGCTCTTGCTCTGCTTTCTCTTGCCATTCTCTTGGTAGTACTTTTATTTAAATATGTAAGCACAGCTACTTATAAACACCACTTTCAGTGAATTCACTGAAAACTGTGGGCAAACAATGCCTCAGATTTCAAACCTTCTTACTTGGTTAGAATAGTGCCCATCAGTTCCAATGAACTTCCTCTGGATTGAAAGAAATACAGGAAACTTTCTGCTTTGCATAAACTCTCATCACAGAAACCTCTGAACTGCTAGAGCTTAACAGATGTGGCTGGAATAGACTGATCAGCATTTTGTTCCACAAATTACATTTTCCTATTTTGCAGAGATCACTTCAAAGACTGGCTGCCATAAGCCACTGATTTAATTACAGAGGGTGCATATGGAAATAATCTGAAAGGGATAAATAGCTTTATATATTATCATATATTCATAACGATCTTTCTGCACACTGAAATAATACTTGTGGAATGGATAGTGTAAGACCCGCTTATAAAATTCTTCAAATTAGAAAAAAACCTATCACTAAGCATAGATGTTTTAAGCAAATTCTAACATATAAGACTATTTAATGCCTAAGATCCTTACAGACGAGCAGCTGTTTGATATCCTTCACTGAAAAAACCCCCCGAAGTTACAGAATTGTTGGCTTTCCAAAACACTTGATACCTAGGAAATGGTTTCACCTAAATTCTCAGTCAGTGGAATAAGTATGTTATGCTGATCAGTATAAAATGAGCCTTTTGCAAACTTGGAGGGGTTTATTACAATGATACATAATAAAATTACATCATCAGTTTATGAAACAAAATGTTAAAGTGTTATCTCATGGTATCCATACTGTCAGCCAAAGTTAGCCTTTAGATGTGTTGTGCATGTTTAGGACTATCTAAGGGGAAGATACCAGTCCTTAAACTGAACTGGAAACCACAACTGGAACACTCCTTTCAAGCCCCTAAATCTCTTTGCTAAGTGAGTTAGAAGCGTGCCTTTATGTCCAGACTGAATAATCACCTTTTCGTGATACTAACATATTACCGATTATCACTAGATGGTGCTCTTATTCACAATCCCCCAAACCATAGGTAAGTGAATGTAAAGACAGTTACACCTTGGAGAAATTTTGGTTGCTAGCTTTAATGTTTTCTAACCGAAGCTTGTATGTATTATTCAGCTCAGTACCTCCCAGACCAAATAATCTCACAAAGTGTAGAATTAATGCCTTCAAGATAAATATATATATAAACTAAATCAAGGATCACATGGTATCAAATGAATCAAAATCATAATATTGAATTAGTAATTACAAATCTTCCTTTCACTTCTACTTATTTTTCTCTGCATACAAATAGAATGTAATCCCCTTAAGGAGTGCTCCACAAATTTGTACTAGGGTCTGATTCGTGGTTTTGTAATATATTTATATACGATATATGCTATAATTAGGACACATTTTGATCTTTAAAAAAATAACTAAAAAGGAATATTTCAGAAGGCTTTAAGAACAAGGCAGTCATAATCATTTGAAGAGAAAACAGAAAAATATTTCTGCACCTATTTTACACCATATTATGAACATTCAGTAGTAATATTGCACTTAACTGTTGAATGCATGTAGTGAAATAACAATTAAAAATGAATATAAAAAGCCCATTCTATCAAATCTCAATTTCTTCCAGCCCAGTCTGACAAGAGCCAGAGCAGACAGGGCTGGGAGCCCTGTGAGATCTCCCAGATCTTGCATCCAATTTGAATTCTGAGCTATATTAAAATTATGCTTTTTCTAAATTCCTCATTATCCTGCTTTTCCTTTCTCTGCCCTCACTTCCAGTCATGACTTCAGTCTGTAATATTAGCTGTTTTAAACCCAGAGTATTTTAATAATTTGGTGAAGAACACCAAATCCAAGAACACATCACTGAACAGCTAGGGTGTTGGAAATCTACCGGAGCTTTGCAGCTTGAGCCCATTTTTTTCTCAATTATTTCATTTTACTCAAAGTAATAGATCAGTGAGATGACATCCAACTCATTTTTCCATGACTTTATTTGAAAGGCCCTGATTCACCTCCTAAATGCGATACATTTTAAAGTCATTTTCCAGGTTACCAGGATGATGTTGCCAAAAGACTTCTGATTTCATGGCACAATGTTTGACTACAAAAAGGATTTGACTTCAGAACCTCTTGTCATTCTATAAAAGGAAAAATTTCCCAAGCTCTCTTAAGTTACAGTTTTCTTCCTCTAAATTTACAGAAACAGTGAAAAACAATCCAGTGAATCTAAATGTAGAGAGAGAGGACCATGAATGCCTCTTTTTCTACAATGGCAAGAATAGTACAAAGGGTACGATAATTAAGCCTGAGGGGATAGTTATCTTTGGGGCCTGTCATTTTTTTTTAGCGTTACTGCATGAACAAATGGAGCACTGAATTGTGTGGCCTGAGAACAATGGTGCCCAGCCCCGTACCAGCCTTCTGGGTCATTCACTTGTTGTTTGCTTCCAGGCCTGATTTACATAAGAGGTCTGGAAAAGTTGCAGAGACTGGGAATTAGCACAAATTGATACTGGATGCTAACTGAGTCAAGCAAAAACTAAAGATGCATTGGCCTGTTCATATCAGGCTTGAATTCAGGCCTTCTGGATTCCTGCATCATCCAGCTTTGAAGAATTAAACCCTGGCATGGTTCATCAGCTGCTGAGTCCTGGGATAAAAATAGATGATGCAAAAATGGGATCATATTTTAGCACAATGTTAGCTGAAACTGAAAAGGGCAGGAAGGAACCTTTCTTCTTATGAAGAATATTTTCTTTTCAGGTGTTCTAGGCAACGGCGTGGTAATCAAGCTCACCTAAAATGAGACCCAAACCAAATCTTTCCCCAAAACCTTTTACTGCTCTAGACCCAAACATTTTTTTTAAGGGCTGGAAAATATTGTTTCATGTTTATGTGCAGGTGTGTTCCATCAAGAACAAGGAACACAATTTATGTCAGTGACTGGATCAATCATTCTGGATGCGCACCCAGTGACAGTCATAGATGTAGGAGTTACCTACTGCCTCAGTCCTATTCCGTGCCTCTTGCTTGTCTGTTTTACAACTAAAAATCTTCTTCTAATAGGTTTCCATCAGATCATTATGAGTAAGCCTTCAAATCAGACTTGTGCTATCTGGCATTAACAGTTTTTAATTAGCATAATATTTTTAGTAATCTACAGATTGTGGTACTGAGTTTAATATCTGGAGAAGATCTTTGGTCTCCATGTGGTCGAAACACTGTATGAATAGGTTTATTTGTGATTGCCAATCCCTTTTATATTGCAGGACTCTTGTACAGCTTTCTCCTTGCTGGGAGAGGAAACTATATGCTACAGTTTTCTCTGTTTTTATAGTTTTGTAGTATTAGGGAAAGCACTGTTCTCCCTTAGGAGTCACATAATCTCATGTTATACCTGTACATCACTTAAAGCAAAACTTACATATTGGCCTAAGTGAGTTTAGTTTCATTTAAAAGTTTCCTTGAACTTTTTTTGATTTCTTTAGTTTTACATTTGCAAGATACTCTCAGGCCAGATGATATTTACATGTGCTTGGGTTTCACGTTGGCTATTTCACTTGGCTGCCTTAGACCTTATGTACCTCTAGTTTCTCCATCATTTAAACACAATAAATCACATTCTAAACCAGTATCACAAATATAGATCCTGCCACAACTGCACTTGACTGGTTAGAAATATCTCTGTATGACTGCTTTGCTTGGACTGAGCACAGAGCTAAGGAGTATTTAAGACAAAATCCTGCCAGCAGCAGTCCCCAACTCCATCCTTCAGCTAATACTGGTTATCGTGAAGCAAGTATGTGTTTGTCAGATCTGCTTAGGTTGTCCTCACTGAAAAATAACATCTATGTCTGGATCCCTCTTCTTTTTAATGCAGAAAGCTTTGCTGCACTCCTATGGTGTCAGACATGGATAAACACTTTCACAGAGTGAAAAACCTATGCAACATGAGTGGAGTACAGGGTGGGGGGCATGAAGGGAGAGGTTGGACTTGGTCTTCTCTTTCTTCGCATAAACTATAGTCATCTCTGGCATCAAGGCTTCTTTCTTCAGGCACAGAGGATGAGATAAAGTTTACTTCAATGTGCAGATTTCTGGTGTCTTCCATGCAAAAAGAAAAGAACTGGAAAGCAATCCCACTGATACAGTGACGTTAAAATGCTCTTGCTGTGTGTTTTATTTAAATTAATTATTAGGTTTAAGTTAATAAGAAAAAGGTAAGGTTCAGGGCAAAATAATAAAGAGAAAAGGAAACTGGACACTGTTTCTGACACTGAATTTAATTTATGAAGGTGCTGACCTGTGACATCTGTTTAAAGACTATGCAATCCTTAAAAAGTGTGCTTCCCAGAGAAACTTGAGAAGATACTAGCAGTTCATATATATAACAGGACCCTTCCCTCAAAATTATATCAGTAAGAGAGGTGTCAGCAAAGTTATAAATCTAATCTGAGTCAGATTATCTCCTTTTAGGTGAAAAAGATCACTCTACATTTCTACATTCCTAGCCAGTTGCTTAAAATGCCATTCTTGATCTTCAGTTGATTTTTAAAAGCCTTCTTACATCAACAAGATGCTGAAATTTGTGTCTGACTGTAAAGGTTTCTTGAACAGCTATAAACAGTGCCATGAGATAAGGAGCTATATCACCCATCAATTTTCAATGTATATAGTAATGTGAATCATAGGGAAGCACTTCCTCAGGAAGTAAGTATAGAATTACAGAACTGATCCACATAAATGTATTTTCAGTTTCTAGCTGTGCTTTCACAAGTTCCTTCTAGCTGCTACTCCCTTTATTTGGCTCTTGGCATTTGGAAGAGTTCTGCAGATCAGGGCTGACTTTGCCATTACTGCAGGTTTCCTGACAGTCCCTCGAATAATCATTCATGAATACCATGCTGTCATAGCATCAGATGTTCCTTCAGATTATTTTTTCTTTCAGGAATAAACTCTGAAAGCAACACAATGTATATGAAAGGAGAAGACAGTGATTTCCATTTCCCCTTCTGTGTCTCATGTTTTAAAGCTAGTATTTGATCTTTGTTGGGAGTTGAAACACTTTCCATAAATCTAAAGGGAAACACTACATGGAGGATTTTGGTTTTGTGGCTGCCAGAGCCTTAATTTCAAAAGTACTTACTAAAAGTGCCTCTTGACTCTGTACAAGATACAGTAGTTTGTTGGTTTCTTATATAATAAGTCAGGGCTCACTCTGAAAATCAAGTCATGAAGATCTGGCAGTTTTGGATTTATACATAACAAGGTTACTTGAAGGTTCCATGTGGCTATAACAATGCCACTGAGTTAGATGCATCATTAATAGATTAAAAATAATCAGGATATCTTGTAGGAAAGCTTGATCAACAGTAGCCACAGAAAAATGTAAAAGAATGCTGTTGCCCTAAATTAATATAACTAGGGCTGTCAAAAAACTTTCTTACAACTATATTCGGGTGAAATATTCTGACGGCAAGTAGGTATTTTAAAGCCACATGCTAATCTTCTTGAATGGGATGAGATATTAAACTAAATCCTTAAAATGAGTAGCTCTTTTATGTGTGCTTATATTTTCCAGATGTTTGATACAGTCAAGACTATCTTGTTCATTTGCATGTGCTTGTTTCTTTTGTTGTTATTTTTAGAAAATTCTTTAAAACTTACTATTATTCTAACATCTGAGTAAGATTGGAAGATCTTTTTTATTTTAGTCCCGTATCATTTTTCAATTCTCTTTCTTAATCCTTATTTCTATTATTCATGGTTTTGGAAGAAGAGACAAAAGAAGAGAAGCCTCTCGTGACTTTAGGTTCTAACCTATTCTATTACTTCAGGTTCTAACCTAATCTATTTCAGTAACACTGTACAGAATAGGCCATACCTCTGTGACATAACTCTCCAGAAGCTGATGGAGCTACCCTAGAAGAACTGTAGTGCATTTTCATCAAAGCTAAGGGGGAACAAAAAAAGCTTACATGGGACAATATGACTGTAATTTGGGGTAACACAGTATTCTTCAGACCTATCATACTCATACTCAATAGCAGGTTTCAGATCTTATATATGAGTGCTTGATAGCAGCAAATCCAGGACTTAATTTCATCAAGTAGGATTTTGTCCTAGGTTGTCCCCACTAATTGGTTTTAACATTTACATGGAGGTTTAGTGACATTATAATGCACAGGAACTATGATGTCTTTAAAAAGCACTGAAGCTTTTTATATGTGCTCTTCCATTATAAAAATATCTCAGGTACTGACGCTTTCACAATTCAGTTCTTTGTCTTCAGGAAATGGTGATGTACCCATACATCCACTCTGTGTGACCAGCTCATTGGTAGACCACAGCTGGCTGATATGATGCATTTGCGAGCTATGCATCACTTAATGAAATTAGCAACGGCAGTGATATTTGCCTGTTATATTTAGTAGTATGTTTTTATAAAAATTATATCTATGCCAAAATAAAAAACTGTGCATCAAATGTAAATAATATAACTTCAAATTGTGAATTTGTTTTTCAAGGCCCTTCCTTGATAAAACCAGTGTTGCAGAAAGTTAATGCTGTGCACTCAGTATATGGCCGTGTCCCTGTTGAGTCAGCCCCTGAGTAATCCTAACACGAAATGTGTACCTGGGGGTTCTGACTACTTGCAGTAATTTCACGTTTAAAAAATCCATTTGCAAAAGAGACTTGACTTTTAGTGTCCCAACCAAATTCCAACTTGTACCTATGATCTGATTACATTAGTTACCCTGTATCCCTTTCCTCTTTGAACATTTTGTTAGGAAAATAGTACATTGCCTCCTAGAAGGCACACACAGTGGTGCTCTCGGTATAGGACTGCTGCATTTCATGAATGTGTGGGCTGTGGCCTTCCGTGTATATAACTGCATCTTTGACTTAGACAACATTTTGTAAAGCTGGCACAGACTTTGGCCAAAGGTTAAGTACTTCAGGATCTATCTGGGATGAGAGATGCCATATTATGCTTGGGTTAGCACATAATAATACTTTAGAGGAAGATAATTAAATAAAACCATAGAAAATGTACAACACCAAAGATCTGATTGAAACAATACTCCAGTTTCTTATATTAAGAATTGTTAAAAATGGCAGCATTAAAAAGCAACTGGCTCTTTCCCAAGCTACATGCCTTTTGGATTTCCTTAAAAATTCAATCTTTACAGTTTCTGAATAATGCAACCATTGTAATTCAAGGACGGTCCCCTGCTGGTTTAGATTAATTTATTTTAACAACACAGAAGAAGTCTGCTGTAGCTCCTCTGGTAATATAAATCCATGTTACAAAGAATTCTGTTGTCTCCACCTCTCTAATAAACTATAGTGTCAGGGGTTCAGAGCTAAATGGATGGCAATACAACTTAAACAATTCATCTCTGCTTTTGAGTCCGAGTTTAGTGTCAGGGTTTTTTCCCCTTCAACCCTTACCTTGTTTATAACGGTATTCTTATTTCCATCTAAGTAACACAACCAGTGAAATATTTTAATCTGTATGCAGTAACACCCATTTTACACATTTAAAATTAATATCTTGAAAAGATTTTACCTATAGTCAAGTATCTTTAAAAACCCCATAAAATAATCATGGCCATCATCTGGATAACCTTTAAAAATTTCTTGTGAGTCTTATGACATATGCTATTTACCTTACAGTACTAGTTACTGAAATTTGGTTCTTACCTGACTTACAGATTTCATTAAAATTAGAATATGTTTCTGGATATTCTGGATTGCAAAGTGATCCCACCCACAAGAAGAGAAAAATAAGTAATTCCAAGTTTTTAATATTTACATCTTTTTTCATGTCGTACTAGAGAATTTGTTATTTACTAGTTGCAGGGCTAGTGGAAGAAGGTTGGAAGGATCACAGCCCGGGAACAAAATGCACAGTGAGGGCACCTAAATTTCTAAATACCTGATTTCTATGGACAGAAATTGAGTAGCTGTACAATATAGCTGCTGCTAAAATAACAGTGGTTTTCGGAAGTTACAGAAATTGTAAGCGATGTGTGACACGTTGATATTTTCTCAAATTCTAAAAACATGTGAATACTCCAGCAATCAAGTAGTATGATGAGTTTTGCTGTGTTAGCTTACTTATATAATTACATACTTTTGAACTGTTTTCATTCCACATAAATATGAAATACTTCTTGTTTAAACTCATGCATTTAAAATATTAAGTAAAATGAAATTAAACATTTTCTAAGCTGTTTTTTACAGTTTTCTGGTAAACTAGCTGCTTGTTTAACATGTCATATATGTGTGATTTTAACAGTACCCCTTTGTGTGAGCATATATACAGATGCTTTAGGCTAACATTAAACAAAGTTCTACAGCTACGAATGTTTTTGTAATCCAAATAAAGTAGGTAGTGTTTTTATAACTATCAATTCTTGGGTTATGGAGAATGTCTTCAAATAGAAATGGAAAGAGGTTTATCATTACAAACAGGTCTCATTCCCTTAAAAGGAAGTTGTTTCTTTTTTCTTCTGCTTCTTTGGAGAACTGGCTACAAACTGGGAATGGTTATTGTATGACTCATTTGAGAAGAATAGCTACAGTGTAAAAAGTTCAGAGAGGATTTTAATAAAACCAAACCGAATTATCTTCTGTTTTGGGCATGATAAGTTTAGTTTTAAAGAGAAAAATATCAAAATTTTTCAGAATGCTGTAAATCAACATAATACTGTAGTGTTTTAAAGGGAAGGGGGAAGAGGTCAGGGAAAGAATAAAACATTTTACCCCTGGTTTCAGTTCTGTAGAGAAGACAGAAATCTCCTTTCATAAGCAAACTTTACTTTTACTTTATTCTGGTCTGGCCGGGAAGTGAAGCTCCTGCACCCATCAGTGCAAATCACTGACTGCCAAAAACACTTAACAAACTTGGGAATCACCACTTACTTAGCTATGCACAGATAACGTGACTTTTCTACTGCACCCCATGTACTTCAGCTACTTTGAAATTCCTCAAAATCCCGACAATAATAAAATTACTTCAAATAAAACAACATTCCTGACAGAAGCAGATACGTTGTGGACATGAGAGAATGAAAATGCTACAAGGAAATAATTACTGTATTGTTCCCTGCATTGCTTTCTCCCCAGTGCCTTAAAGGATACAATAGTAAAGTCAGGGCAGAAGAAGGCCTTTTCCATCTTCTGCTACTGTTTATGATTCAGCATTTGAAACTTTTGGCATAACACGAGGACCTGAAAGAGGTAGTTTCATACCTTCCAGCTTTTGCTCACTGTGCCATTCAAAGGGGAGGCTGATCAGAAGGTGGGAGGTAGTACTCAAGCAATCATTGCATCCTTTTGTTACAACCCTTGTCTTAGCTTTTACAATTTATATATGAAATCAGGTCTCCAATATGCCACTTGAAGTTCTGCTTTTCTGTGTTCTGCAGCACTCAAGTATATCCTATCTTTCATTTACAAAAGGGAGAGAAACTGGTGTTATGTCTTACAAAGCTAAGTTTTCATGGCGTTTGTGACCGTTACTATTAGGAATATGCATAGAAATCCACATGCTACCTGGTGTATGTATTTTCAAGATGCAGTAGCTGGGTGGGGGATGCTGACTGTTCAGCAAGCATTCCACGAAAGATACGGAGAAATGCAAATTTTTTTAAAGTTCAGCACTAGCTGGTTACATGTTGCTATTCTAGCAAGATAATTTTTAAAGATTTTTACTTTGTCCTTAATGCACATATATTGAAAAGGAATTTGCTGCATTCATCACTTGTAGTCAAGGCATATTCTGTGATTCCTTAAATATTAAGCAACTATTATGTGGCTTCATTTTGATGTGAAAATGCGTGTCCAATATTGGCCACTTACATGAATTAAAGTTTCCAAAAGTGCTAATTTCTCATGCTTGTAGCACTATGGATCTTTTCTCTGAGTGTTCCTCCTAAGATTGCTCCAACTGAGGCTGAAGTTAATAGAAAGCAAACAAGTGATTTCAATGGGAGTTTCACATTTGGAAAGCAAAAACAGGACAGTATTTTGGCAAGACCCTCCCTGTATCGGAATTCCCATTCCTAGGGAGTTTACAGGAAAATGCTGCACATTTCAAATTGTCACGAGACTAACCGCATTTGAATCTTCTTCTGAATATATGTAGAATATCCTGTAGTCTTCAAAGATAAACTTTAAAAGAAAAAAATAGTTCAAAGCCCTCTCCACCCCCTTCCACCTTGATAGTGTTTGATCAGTTGAGAATACCCTGGCCAAACTAGGTTCATGGATGTATCACAAGTAGTCAGTCTTTTGCAAACCCAAGAATCTTGCATAACTTCAGATGACTCCATGATTTACAGTATAGCTCAGGTTTTGCAGTAGAGCTCAAGAGTCTGTGGTTCTTTTAAAGACCTATCCTGGACCTGGTTGCCAGGGAGCTGCAGGAGGGAGAAGGCTGACAGCAGACAGGGAAATAATTCAGTTGAATTCAATTACAGTGCATCAATAGAACTAAGTGAACTATTAAAATAAACAGGCACTCTAAATCAGAAATGGCTATGACCCTAGAAATCAGTCTTCATAGATTTGCTTTAATAGTATTCTGAGTTATTAGTGCTGTCTAGCATGGGCCACTGCATTGCACAGTTGCAGACGTTCTCAGGACATGATTATGTTTAGGGTTGCACACGTGGCGTTGGCACACCCTGGCCCCTCGGGCACTGGCCAGTTTTCAGGATCCATAGCAGGCAGTGGTGCAGCAAGGCACTGATTTCCTACAGGCTGAGGAGCTGCTGCCTGTTTGTAGATGAAGGGAAAACAGAAGCAACAGCATGAGAGTATAGGACTGTGAATTAACCCCTCCTTCCCTCTTCTGCTGAGGACTCCTGTGGAACACCTGCAGAGAGGGCAAAGGTTGCTCTGGAATTGTGACTCCAGATTTTTAAAATATCCTGACCAAACCATTGGCCAGGATATGACCCTAGTCGAGTTGAAATAACCCAACAGTCTATTAATACCTTCAGATACCCTGGATCATTTCTCCTCTGAGTGGTAACTAATTGAGTTAATGAGAGAGATTTTCCTGTTTAAAAGGAAGCATCCTGAACATTTCCTGAAGACTGTAGATTTAATTTGTTCAGCACTGGTATAGGTATTAATCAGCAAGCAAATACATGATTTTAATTTATAAAAGGCGTTGCACTTCATACCAAAGCCAGAGATTCGGGAAGAAACTGTAAGTGACAAAGTACTGCCTATTATTGAGAGAAGTGTGGTGTTACAGTGTAGGAGTATTCTTTCCTACTGCTTAGACTTCTTTTCTTTGACAGTAAATTTTGTAGATAGTTATATCTGAGTGAAAAATCACCTTGAAAAAAAAGTATTGACCCATGAGAATAGTTAGGAGAAAGTCATATATTGCAAGAGATTGTTAGGTCATATATTCAGGAGAATAATACAGCGTCCTACCGAGACAACATAGACACTTTATTAGAGTTTTCTGGGTGTTATTCTGGAATTATGATTTGCTGCTTTAAAAAAAAAAAGAATAATCCAGATAACCCAAGTTACCTCAAACTGATCTGGAATCTGAAGTTGAGTTCCCTATTCCTTCAAAGGTTCAAAACAACCAGTTTTTGCAAAGCAGAGATCTCAAAGTTTGCAAAAGGCCAATGATTTAGCTTATATAATTCCTAGTGCAAAGCGAATGACTGACAGAGGTCAAACATATAATTTGAAAAATAAGCCCTCTTCCCTACACCCTTTTCTGTTCCTGCCTCCTCTTAGTGCTTCATCCTATAGGTTTCTGAGTTCTCCTAGGTATTATTTAGCAGCCTCAGCACGCAGCAACACAAAATTATACACAGCACCAGCAGAACTCCAACTTAGTGTAGTTTGGAGTCCTAAACAATTTAGAAAAGCAATAAAAACAATCCTAGGCTTTCAGCATGTATTTCAGTATGCATGAGAACAAAATACAGGTGAGAATATTTCTGTTAGTTCAAATTAATAAATATAAATGTGCTCTTAAACAGGTTCTATTCTAAAATGTTCATTCCTATGCAAAGTTTAATATCCTGAGCACTGGGATTTAAAACAATCTTTATGGAAGAAAACCTAACAGCTAAAACTGCTAGAGGAAAATTTCCATGCTCACAATCAAAAATGTTCATTTGCTTGCCTTTTTACAATCATAAGCAGAGACTGAAAATTTCTTAAAGATTTTTTTTTTTTGTTCTCCAAGTAATACCTTTTTTGGTTATGGACCACTGGTGCTGACAAATACCTAATTCTTGCCAGGAGTCAAAATACTAAATGGCAATCTAGTCCATTTTTGACAGTACACATGCAAGATATGGCTACATCTGTAAAACGCCATTTTTTAGCATGCTCCTTAGAATATCTAATATTAAAACTGCAAGAGAAAGCATGGCTAGTTTCAAAGCTTGTTGTATAACTACAGTAATTACTAATAGCCTGTGTGACTATGGAGCGACAATAGGTACTAGTAATCAAAGCATATGACAAGTTGTATACTCCCAAAGACCTAAAGATGGGATCCAACACAACAAGTCAGAAATAACAATCAAGCTTTGTATTTCAACCCATTTCAGACTTCTGCAGTATGGGTGAGATGGCTGTAATATTTTGCATTTATAGATTTTGAGGCATTTGGATGCCAGGACCAAATTCTTAGCTGGGGCCCAGGACTGTTCCAGCAAACACTTTTTAGAAATGTGTTTAGCTTTTGTATTGATGTGATCAGCAGAACTGATTAATGGCAATGGAATTATGCTGAAGAGTTGGTTACAGTCACTGTTGCAGAAGATAGAAAGAGCTGATGAGGGGTAGGGATGAGTTAAGAGTCCACACAGAATAGTCCCATTTAACGTTACAGGCCAGGATCTAAGCTTATGAGGCAGATACACATTTTTCTGGAAATATTTATGACCTTGGTTTTCCAACTACTGCCCTTTATCTCCAAACCTACCTTTCATCACATCTGACATACTAAGTGGATCGGTTCTGAACACATTTTGCAATCAGAGCCTCATCTAATCTGTCACCTTTTTCTTGTCCCTCCCCAGGCTCTAACGCCTGCAGCGTGCTGCTCTGATCTCCTTCTTCATACAGAGACATAAGCCCCAACTTCTGTCCTTGAATAATCCACTTCTAAATAATCTTTGTCTAAAAATCTGTCTTCAAAAATCTTGCATTGTTTAGGCCGAGCTACCTCCTAATCTGGGTGTTCCCCTACTTTCTTCTACTCTCCCCTTGTCTTTTCAGTCCTTCTATCCTTCCACATATATCACATATCTGCGGTGGTAAGGTCTTTTTGGAAACAGCTCTATTGTGCTTCCCCCCTGTTTAGTTTACTGGCACATCGACACCTTTCCTGACATTTCTCTTTCCTTCATCTGTCGGGTGTTTTAAGGAAAAGAACTGAACAGGCATATTTGAAAGAAATCGCTCCGGGTAAAGGTACTGGGAAGCCATGTTACGCGATGAGGACTACAGTTCTGTCTGGGATTGGGAGGATTATCAGACATGGAAGAAGAGTAATTTAAATGTATTAACTGCTTGGCTATGAATATTGTGTGCACAAGAAGATATAAATGATAATGACAGTAGATTAAACTCCTTCAAACATACTCAGTATGACATTCTTTTTCATTTATGCAGCTGAGCAAGTTTACTTCAGCCAGCGGGTGGGGGGTCTAAGAAAACTATTTGGACTGCATAACACAAGCACATCTGTATGGTTGAGATAGCTTTGAAGATATGCCAAATTTGTTTTGAGATTTTTGTGGTGTTTTGGGGTTTTTTTTTAATAAGCTTAAGGCTTTTCTAAAAGAATCCTAATATAACTTCTAGCCCTCACACCAAAAAACCCCCAAAATGAAAACAGCATCAGGAACAGTCATGTAAGCATTCAATGGCCCAAATGCTTAACTATTCAAGTCACAAAATAGTACGGTATACACATGAAAAATTGAATGGAGTTAGTTTACATATTATACATTCAAACAACCATCAGCCAAAATATGTCTTTGAAAGTGTTGATATGAAAGACAGAAGTGAAGTTGCCAATTTGAAGTGAAAATCACCTATAGATGTTTGCAAATAGCAATATCCAATTACAGTATACTTCAGTATTTAACTAGGTTTGGCAGGGAAAAGTAAAAACAAAAATATACTCGTATTCTGGCAATCTACAGCATGTTGAATTCTACAGCATTAACTGATGTAACCATCTTGCCCTATTTAGGAAATTTTTTTGTCTATATTTCTTTGGGTTCGATAACGTAACTGCAAGCTGATTCAAAATGACAATAAACTTCATTCAAGTGCAGTATGAGAATGCAGTCACAGATGCTACTTCACTGCTTGTCCATAAGGAGGATTAGTCTGTTAGACTCTTAGAGAAAGCAGCCTATTGGCAGCTACCTTTCAGACAGAATTTGCTAGCATTACTGATTTACTACATTTGTACAAAAAATGGTAAGGTATACACATTTCAAGACAGCGTATCAAATTCTCACAGAACATAAAAGTTCTAAGCATGCAGTTTGGAAGGGCTGGATTGTATTCAATGCTCTGGGGAAAAAAAAAAAAAAGTTACAATTCCTCCTGTGCAGCTAAATTTGGAAAGCGTGAGACCCCAGATGTGCTCTGCAATGTTTTAGGTGCTTGTATCAAGAACATTACACTACTTAGTACAAGTTAGGCCTATGCTATCCCATGACACAGGCTACTGGCTTTCATATGCCCAGAGCATCCATGGTGCACAATGAAATGAAAAGAGTTTGGGCAAGCTGCCTGACAACAGCACCGGCAGCCTTGTTCCCAGCAAAGAGCAAACACCCAGACATGGCTGGGGCTTGCGTGTACAATAGCTCCCTTATAATGGTAAATAAGTGGAAACACCAGGAAGATGTCTGCCCTTTTCCTTCTATTTTCTCTATGTCCTACATTACATAAACTTAAATTTAAACATTTGATTTACATTTATTAGAGATTCAGATTTAAATGAACATAGATTTGTAACTATCTTTTGGCCACACATAGATATTTTCTTTCCCTCTTCCCCTTTTCTGATCTTCTTCCCTCACCATGAAATCTTGCGTGTCAAGAGAGCTAAACTAGAAAGTTGAGGCTTCTACTTCTCTCTTGAAACTTGAATTTGAATCTCACAAGGATTCAATGGGTAAAGCGTATAGAAATTTCTTTACAGAGACCTACTGGGAGCTGTGCTGTTAATTCTCCTGTGGTCACTGAGAGGGAGACGGCTCCTCTCCCTGCAGAACAATCTAATCCTCTTTCACAAGTAACTGGAAACCATAGAGCTTGGTAGAAGCATTACATGCAGGGATGTCATATGTTATTGCAGTCTTATCTCTGAGCTTTTTTATCTTGGAGGGGTTTATTTTTTCAATCCTAACACAATTTTGATATAATTTTTGGCCAAAAAACAGGGCTAGTTTTGTGCCAGAACAGCCCAGTATAATGTGTCAGAACCTATTTTCATCTGCTTATTTAAGTCTTTCAGAAGAACATTTTAGCCCTTCCCACCATACAGAACTACCTTGAATGGTTTGTTTATTTGTACTCAGGATAGCTAGGCAACAAGTGGGCAACAACTACCCATGACCTGATAAAACTGCATTGTATTAAGCGGTACATGCCCTTTTTTTTTTTTTTTTTTTTAAATTTCAGAAGATGAAATTGAATGCAAAATCTATACCAAAAACATTAATTTGGGAGTTCTCATGTTATCTTCATCTTCTTTTTCAAAAAATTAATCATGCTAATGCTCAGCATCACTGACAGAAACAATGGTAGTTTTAACCTCTGATCCAAATCCTGCAGACCCTTGGCATACCTAACTTACATATGCTTCTTTTACCATCAACTGAAGATTCAGTTTTGATTAACCTTTATCTACTCCCCATTAGAATGCACAGAGAGCAATGCGCCATGACCTATCGACCACCTAAAATGAGCTATTGCCAGAGGAAGTTTGAAACAAAACTGACAAGCTGGGGCTCTGCATAGGGGGTCTAAGATATTACAAAGCCATGCACAACATGGAGCCCCATGGCATCAAGTCTGTCAGGCTGTGGAGTTCAGTGTAAGGTTGGTTCACCTGCCCCTGTATCGCAGTCCTGGAACTGGGAGTACTGGGGAGCACCATGGAGGGATACAGGAGCTGCTCAGACCCGTTCAGTCAGGTGGAACCAGATCTATTAGCCCAAACTCAGTGCTGTTGCTGCAGTCAGCAGAGGCAAGGATGCTGCAGCTAACTTTGGGAGAAGGGTGAAGTGGATGTAATAGGGAACAAATCTTGCCAACTTTTTCAAGTATGGATTGGCTACAGAACTGTTGGGAATCATTATGGTATAATATATTAGATGTGCCTGCACAAGTTAAATTTCTTGTTTTCTTTGACAATGAAACAATCTTCCTTCTTTAATGTACTATAAATTACTGTAAAATACAAATTGAGATGTTCTGTTGATATGTGGGTTTTCTTTCTGGTTTTGTTTGGTTTGGTTGTTATGCCTGGTTTCTAACAAAGCATAACTTTCAGTCCACATTCATGTCAGCAACAGCCTTATTTGAAACAGCAATTCTTCTCAAGGTGCCTCGCAGGGTGATGACCCTTAATTCCAGACATCCCAGATTTGATTAAAGCCACATGAAACAAGTTCGTCTTTGTAACCCTGCACTAGTATATTGCCTGGTTTCCTCAAACACACAAAAAGCCTTTACTAAGACTCCACTAACTCATCTTTATGTTGGTCACATTTTCTTAAACTCTGTCTCTCTATCACAGTTCAGGCCCCAAACCAGGTACAAAATTGTGAAGTACACTAGCAGCTAGATCAAAAACAAGATCAAGAATGAAGTACATAGTGCCACATTTATTCCTTTAAGAAAGAGCCCTTTTGTGAGACAGTTGCTCTACCTATATATTACGTGTATTCTATCCACATATTTAAGTAAAACAGAAAAATCCTAGCATTTACAAATAAAGTGAGAATCTTAGTATCTCAGGAGTAATGAATGTCCACTGTGCTCTTTCTTGGTTTACTTCATACACAAGACCATCATACAGAAGACAGCATAGAGCCTGAGTCAGCTTTTGTCTGACTAGTGACTTGTGAGTTAGGCAAGAAGGAACCTTCCAGTGTTGTTGCTGTAAAAGAAGACATCTTCCTCTGTGCTCTCCCACAACATCAAAAATACATGCTGTCAACAAGGACAATTATTACAATCACAAGCATTCCTCCTGAGTGAGAAGCAGAGTCATTTTCCTTCTAAATCCAGCCACAAAACCATCTTTTCCTATAAGATGAGATCTCCCACTCTATTCTTCAGAAGTAAACTGCCTTGTATCTTCCCTGGGTGTATGAAATCATATACTTCATGTCAGTGGCTATTCCTGTCACTCCCAAAAGTAGCTAGCTAGAAAGGAGGAGAGGGGAAAAAAAGGAACAGAGAATGAAAGAACAAAATCACAAAGCTCTTTGGAGACTTGGACAAATCATTAAAAAAAGAAAAAAAAAAAGAAAAAAATAAGGCAACACACAACTGCCATCACTAGTAACTATACAATCATTAAAGAGGAACTACTCTGTATTTACTAGCCATTTTAAGACAAGATTAACAAATATGATACGGGGCTGTTCAACATAAGACAAACTATGGCCCTAGACACATTATCATAGTGATACAGAGTACCTAAACCCAAACAAAAGACCACTCTTTGTGAATTCTCTTTCTCTGTGGGAAAACACTACCTTCATTACTGCTGTTTTCTTTTTCTTTAGAGGTCAAAGAAATCTTGTTGGTTTGGTCCCTTTCTTGCTCTCTCAGGGTTTAACATATAGTTTGTTAAAAGCTGGTAAGATCTTTAATGACCATGGTTTTGTGATTCCCGTTTAAATTCCCAACCCCCTTTTCCTTCCTTCTAAAGCAGCTGCTGTGATCAAATACAGGCCTTGTATTGATTCACGTTTTTTAAATCCCACTGGAGATGACTCAATCCAATGGGATACTCATGGAAATTGATTAATAACGATAGCATTACTTTTCATGTCCATATTAACTTTTTTTAATCCATCTTTCCTCATCCTTAGCACTTAACTTTCTAACAGGTAAAGAAATCAAGCATTTCTGAAGTTTAAAGTATCAGCAGATCCCCAACTCAATCACAGAAACATCACTGTTATGTACAAGAAGAATACAGAGTATTCTTCTTATACATGAATATAAAACTTCTATACATGAGTATAAAACATATGAAATAATGTGCAAATTATCCTCCAATATGATAATACCTAATATATTGTAGTTGTTGTTTTTGTTGTTTCTGGCTTCTAGTTAGCAACCAAATGCTGAATGCTGTTTTTTTGTTGGGTTTTTTTTTGTTTTTTTTTTTTTCACTTGAGAGCACCACACACACTGTTATGTGCTTTTCTGACTTTCACAGCAGATAACCATCGGTGATTACTTGCAATAATAATCCATTTCTACACCAGTGCAGATTAATTACAGAACATAGAGTAAAACCTCAGGCTCTGAATATATTAAGCACAGCCACAGAAATTTTCTTAAACTCCCCCTCCCAAAAGTTGTTAGGCATGGAGGCCTTTTCTTTGAAGAAGAAGATGCAGACAGAAGATTCAATTGATAAAACACTAACTAAACCAGACATTTTCTAATTTATCTTCACACAGACACACATAAGTGTGTCTATGTTTTCTCAAGGTTGTGAAGTGCTGATTATACCCAAGGCTAAAAGCAAATTCCTCATATAAATCCTAAGCATAATGCGGCCTCTACAATTACAATACACTGTATAAAATCAGTTGATCCTCTAATAGTTCAAATTCTAGCTGCAAAAATACTTCTGTTCATTGAATTATGAGACAAGCACCCATTATGAGCTCTGGAAAGCAATTCCGTCTTACTAATTTTCCATCAGTGTAAAACAGCTTGTAACTTTGCCTGAACATTAAATTCTAGATTAAAAAAAAAAAAATGTAAAAAACACTTTAAAAACAGAAAGTAATTTAATATTGTTTTTTAAATTGTGGGTTCACTTTCTGTAAGAAGCTAATGTTGCTGTGGGGCTCACCCGAATGTCAAATATCCCTAACTGACTTTAGTACTGCATTTTATATAGTAGCGCAAACCTTTTCACACATAAGCAAGCTAGGACAACCTTAGCTCAGTTTCAAGTAAGCCTGAAATTGCTTTGTTGTTTCTTCAGTTCTCATGTGGAACTAAATGAAACAGAGCAATTTTGAGTTTTGCAAGGAGATTTGTGATAGTCATTCAAACTCAATGTGAATTTCCAAGCATATAAGCTGTTTACATGAACATATACACGGAAGGCAAAATTTAAGTTTCCACGGCCATGCTTGGGACTTTAAAATGTGAAGCTATAAAAGCTACACACTTAAGAGTTCATAATTAAATGGACAAGTATCATATCTACCTTTCTTTCTAAATGTCTGTAAAGACAAAGCTACTAGGATTAATTTCTCATAATATTTGATTTCTTAAACATTAGCATTAGTTATGTTTCTAGAACAAGTCTCGTTGTACAGGCTATACAATGGCAACTGTAGAATATACCTACAACAGTATGCATGCATGCACTGTGGGAATGTAAATAAGCAATCAACAAAACATGGAGTGATATGCTGTGCATAAAAAAATTATTGCAAGTTTGTTTATTCAGGTCTTTTGGGGCTGAATCTACAACCCCGGAATACTGATACCTATCTAGCTTCTCAGTCAGAAGTAGCATATGACATGCACTAACGATAGTCATAAGCCAGCAGAGCGCTCAAGCACCGAATTTGTATAAATATACAAGTATTAATTAACACATAGGCTATCTGCTTACAATTAGATTCATGGTGATATAGTTGGCTGAACTACAGCACATATAACTGTCAGCCAGCAAACAATTACGTTCCTGCGAAAACAGTGAAATATAAAATGGAGCCAACAGAAGTAAAAATTTCTTTATATGGATTCTATTGCCACAAAACTGAACGATTTCACATGAGCATATGAGACCCTACAACTTAATGCCAGAGGTATTTGTTATACCGGTCCAAAGAGCACATCCTCTCAGCATCTAAAACACAGGGCTCTTTTTTTTCACTTTTGCAAGAGAATCATAACTTGAGTTCTAAATTTAATCTGCTAAAGTGATTTCAAGTGTTAAAACTTCTGTATATACTAGAGAAAGAACGGGACAGAATAAAAACTACACAAGCCTCACAAAGACCACTGGGGAAACACTGTGACAACAGTGACAACAATCGAAAAGTAGGTTTCGGCAGTTAAATTCCGGACTCAGTCAGGTACAGATGCTTTGTTACCACTGCCATGAGTTTAGCTTTCCATTCACAGGATTTAGAAATGCAGATGAGGAAAAAATAAACTGTAAAGAATCACAATGGCTATTTCACATAGACTGTTCATCAATACAATAGCAGGAATGTTGTATCATCTCTCTCTAATGTTCAGAGATGAATTCCTGTACAGAGCTCAATGTCACAAAACAATTTATTTAGCAGAGTGTTCAACTTAAAATAACATCATCTTCTTTTCTATTTCACTTTCAATTTACAGTTTAAGATTAAATTCAGTTTCTCCTGCCCTTCTGAACCCAGTTCTGGAGTCTAAATTGGTTAGCTACATTTTCCATGTCCCACAGAACTTGCTCTTCTGGCTTACTATTCACCCAGACAGGTTCTAAACACCAAGTCTTCAAGTCCCTTGCAGTTTTGCCTGCACAAGCATCCAAGGAAAAAATCAGTGACTTAGAAAGGAAGTGCTGAGGCAGCCAGAGATGAATGAACATGCAGAATTACAAAACTCTTCTTGTCTAGGAGCTAACTGGGGTCTAGAAAGGAAATTTATAATAGGGGTTACAGTTAGAGCTGGGTGTTGACGCTCCTTTCCACCTGGCACAAGCGCTGAAGCAGATGATTGCACGGCATTACTACTTTCTGTGTGGGAACTACAGTCTTTCTTTTGTCCATACAGTATAGGATCAAGGCCTGGGTCACCTTACTCCTTCCTATCTCCAGCAAAGGGACAATGATGTTGCTGCCCTTTCTGGACTCAGAAAAAGCCTACTTTTACCAGGACTAGGAGACAGTAAACAACTACTAAATTTAGGGTCTCTCTAAAGCAGAAGAGCTCTGCACCCACAGCTATTTCAGCATGACTATGCCAGTGGATATCTTCAAGATTTTCTCTGTAGCCTAGTGGCACCTTCAGTGAGGTGGTCAAACTATGATGCTGAAATAACGTTTTTCAAAATATAGTGACATCTATATTGGGGTTTCCTAGTGTACTTACCTCAAGAAGGAAACATGCATTTTTTTGTTTTTTCTTCCCAGTAATCTTATCCAAAATACTTAAGCCAGCAATGTTTTTTGTGTAGACTTAGTCCAAGTTAGAATAAATCAACTACCTAGAGATTCTGTGCTGAGACCTGGTAGCCATTTTCTCCCATCTTCTAGACCACAGACGTGATTGGGTTTTTGTTTCTAGGAGACATAGGTTAAAATAACAGACAGATATCACGTTGAATATGCAAATAGATAACAAGGTATCTTGGGAATGAACGTACCTACATAAAAGATAAACATGGAAAAAGAGGAAAATAAAGATGAGTGAAGGACTTTCTAGCAGAAGGAGAATCTAGTGAGTAGGTAAAAATGATATAATGACGCTAAAATGGTATGAGTTGATAAACTTAGCCTTGCACAGGGAGCTGTGGTTCACCATCAAAGAAAAAAAAGACAGATAAAAAAACCTGAGTCTTGTTAAACTTTAAAAGTGTACTGTAAACGTAAAGCATTAAAAATTATTACCTTAACCTTATACACGTATCACTTTCTACAGAGCTCAGCTAGTGATTTTACATCAAAGAGAGCTAGAATCAGGCCTGCTGTCTGGCAGCCTGGTGTCTGAGTTCCTTGTGGATTTACATGAGTGCTACAGATCTGGGCTGGTATGGTCTGGTTGCCAATCATAAGTTTATCTTTTACAGTAGTGATGATGGAAACTCAAAGGTCTGGAGCTTGAGCTGAAGCTCAGAAGTCCGTTGCACACACAAGCTGTTGAGCACTGCTGAGGTTATAAATCTGGACTGCTGAGGTTATAAATCTGGACAATCCTTTCAGAGGATCTCACAGCACTGCTGTTTCTAACGCTGAGTGCCAAAACAGCAGAGTTACATATCAAAATGCGAGCAACAAGTAATGTTAACTACAATTGTTTTAGCATAGAAAATTATCAGAATGGGAGTTCATACAAAAGTATAGAAAGAAGAGTTTGTAGTCTCTAAATGGAATGTGAAACTGCTGTATACAGGGCAGATGCTGTTCCCATTTAGCCATTGCAAGCCTTTCCCCATATTGCACGTCTATTTTATCTGGAGAGGAAAAAAAAAAAAAGATGCAACAGAAAACCACTAGTGAGCTAATGAGGACTTTTGTACACAATGACTTTAAAGTTTTCCAACTTGCTTTACTCCTTGACATGATTTACAGATTCACCTCCTGCTGTTTAGCTTTAGTGCACCACAAGGAACAAGGCTTTCAAACAAACTGAATCCCATTTGTTTGTGGCATATTTAGATGACAGTTTCCTGGGGATCTTCTTTCTCCTTTTCAATTTCCCATTTCACTAAACATTGTCCAAGTACTACTGAGATGCACTCAGTACAATTTTCCTACTATCAGAATAGATTTCTTTTCTCAGTTTGCACAACTATTTTCAACTTTTTGTGGAGAATATTAAACAGTGAGTCTCACTCTCTCACAGCACAATATGAGTAATTCTGATTGGCATTAGTATCTATTTTTATAGCCAGCTTTGGAAGAATCAGCACTGAGTCAGGTCCAATTATAAGCAGATTTGTTGGAAGCATTTTCTTTTCAGCAACAACTACAGTAATCTGGAAATGTGTATGAGTGTCCATGAATTTATGTTTTTCTATACTCTGGAGAGGAACTCTCCCTAATAGCTTTAAGCAGTGATAAGCAGGCAAAAAAAGTCAATAAATATCTTTATCTTCAGAGTAAGTCACCTATTCAAGACTAGGGAGATCCCAGTGTGTTCCCTGATAACAGAATTACAAAGGACAGGTAGCGGTGCTAAGATCATTCACTTTAATTATAGAATATTAAAGTATGTATTCAATATCTACTCTGAGTACCTTAAGAACACATCACAAAAGAAGGTATCTGAGGGCAAAATACTGTCTAAGGAAAAAATAACTAACTACACCATCAAATATAAACAACAATCCAACCTATGTGAAACAGTCAATATAGGTTCACTTGAAAGGTTGTATCTCCATTCTTGTGGAAAAAGGAAGAATCGGAAAAAATTATCTGTTAAATCTGTTTCATTCAGAGATTCCAGGATGTGAAGAAATCCATATTAATAACATCCTTTGTGAAAAAAAAAACAAACCAAAACCAAACAGGCCATCAGGCACATGGGATTGAAGTGACTGTAAGTTTATCTTTTAGGATAATACTCTCCAAAAACTTTTTGAACATTTCTTGCTTGGCTTTTGTACAGTAAGTATGCTGTGAGATTTCAGGCTGACCTTTAGCTTTTGGAAATGCTGAAGTCTGCGCTTGCAGAACAAGCCTGCACATTTCGGCTAAACAGAAGGAAAACCAGTGAGGAATGTTTTGTTATGGGGTTGATTAATTTCTTTTAAACAAATGAAATACTGCTGATTCACCAAAATATAGCTAGAGATGTCTTAAATGGAAAGTAGGGAAATGTTTGATCTGCTGAGCAAAATAAGTAAAGGGACATTTTTCTATAGATGGTTGACAGCGGTTGCCATTACATAGATGCAAGTGAAAAGACACTTCTTTTGCCCTGCCTTTTCTTGAGTTTCTGCACTGCGTATATCTTCCACAGCCAATGCCTTTTCCAGCTGCATGTCAAATCCAGCTTATTATCCTTTACATACTAATACTCTGACATGAATTTCTGATGAGGGAATGGGGTAGGAATTCTCATTTACTTATTGGATACAATCTGTTGTGGAGGAAAACATAACTTGCAAGGAAACTGTCCGTAGGATCATCATGATGGTTGCCAAGCTCCTTGCTGGAACTGCACTTGCAACTTGTCTCAGGCTGTACTGAGAGATAGGAAGGGGTAATACCTGCCTTTTGCCCTTCTTTGATCATCTCCTTATCTGCAGAAAAGGCTGTGGGATGTGTGCCAATTTCTGAATCAATATTCATCTAATCTAAGGAAAAAAAAAACCCCACAACTAACAGTCATTTCGATATGAGTAAGCAAGCCCAATCCTCTTTTGAGTTCTCACAAGTCTACTCAAAACTCTGCTAAAATTAGAATGTTGTCCTTTTTAATTCATCACAACCCCAGTAGTTTAGGCTGAGACAATGCCAGGGGTTTTTGGACCCAATTTTCCCAGTAGGCTGTTTTAAGGGACTTTCATACTGGGAAATATAATGAATGTCTTGTTTATTCTCATATCTGGCTTGGGACAGCACAGTTCCAAAAGAAATACAAGAGTTATTTGTTTAGGTTAAGATATAGCCCTGCTCTAAGATGTCATCTCATTTCTGATTTGTCCCATAAATTTAGCTCACTCAGAACCAGATGCTTCTTATTCAGAGTGATTAATTGTAAGAAAACTACTTAATATCTGTGTTTAAGGTTTCTTACTTCATTTCATTTGTGTGTGAAAACAAACAAGAATGAGGTGCAAAGAGCAAATGTTATTCCAGAAGAAAATTAAATAATTTTTCAGTTCATAAACTGAAAAACTCACTCTCAGCAGTTCTAAGCACAATACAGTAGGGTAGCCAAAACTGGCTTGAACTTCTCATATTTTGTTTGAACATTATTGAAGTAATTTATATTTAATACTTTGAATGCATCTGCATACCAACTTATACTACATTTGATGAAGGGGGTGACTGCCTTCATGACAAGTCTCATAACTTACATTTGCTTCAGCAAGGCCAGGGTACATGTGTGTTGCATGTAGGGATGGGTTGAAAAAAAAATGAGATGCCATTATCCTCAAGTTCTCCCACATTTCCCACAGAAATAAAGAATGAAGCTAGCACTCTTTCTTAGGCCTGTAAAATTTTCCTCCATGATGGAAAATCATCTGTAGAAGGAACTCCAGCTACAGCTGTGCTATGAAATGCAGAATTAGAGAGGGTACCTGCAACCTCTTTAGACAGAATTTGTGTCTTGCGATACACAGAGTTCGAGGTGGGAATAATTTTCTGAGCTCAAGTTGAACAACAGGGTGTGGAAAGAAGAGCTCAAAAATGTCAGCTAAATAAATTTGCCTAGAATTTGGGTTAAAAGCAACCCCTTCTTCCTCCTCCCATGTGGCAGAGTAAAAATAGGTACTGAAAAATCACTGAGTAATTGTCATTTTGTAAGCAAGGGGAGCCTTGGCAAGAAACAAAGTTATTTGCAGAAAGTCAGGTGGCTGGTATGGTTCATCATGAATTTTGAGTTACAGAAAAATGAGAAGCAGGTGTATAGAAGAAAGAAGTCTGAGAGCCTTGAACCTGATGGAGAACATTAACAACAACAGTCAGAAATAGCGAGCTCCGGTGCCTTGTGTGCATTCAACTTAGTTGACGATTTCCTCATTTTCCTCAGAATGTGAATTTGAGCAGATGAGCCTTATGAAGGCTATGCAATCCATACAGCATAGCATGCTTTCAGGTACTTCCTCTTTTTGTAATGTACTATAAGGCAAGGAATAATTCAGGATAATCACAGAGCAAGAGGATTCTCTGGTAAGAACAGATAACTAGGGTCTTCTGGAGGTTGTATCACTGAATGCAAAGCTACTAGCCTGCCCAGAGGGAGAAAAGAAATTGCCTACAAAGGCAACAACAAAAAAAATGCTGTCAGAATTGGCCAGGAAACTAAATTTTCATTCTGCTACTTTTTTGGAGTGTACCTTCAAGTGTTAGTAGCTTCACTTATTATTCATCTTTTGAAACTGCTGCAGTCTTTGTAATGACAACTGACATAATTAAGCCAACTTTACCTAAGGTAAGCAGCCAACTAAGATTGACTTCTACTCTGTTTATTATAAGAGATCCTGAGAAGACATTTTAATAACAAATATCCAGCTGGACTACAAGCAAATGTTGAAAGATGGTGTGGTGCCTTATAAGAATACATCTTGCAGGTAGCAAATTCTCCCCCTCCCTTGTTATATGCTATGCTTCTTCTAAATACATAGATTGTTACCTTCCCCTAACAGGATTTTAAGGAAAACCCAGACAATACAGCTGGATGAAGCTTAAAACTCTACATTAGGCAAAACTGAAGGGAAAGAATTTAACATATCGTGGTCCACATGTATCTCTGTATACTTGAAAACAGCACCTAACATTCCCAAACTTATTCTTCAGAGCTGAAGGCATAGTTTATACGTACACAACGGCTACCTACAAGCATCACTAGCCTTTTAGAAAAATCTCATGCCATTTTGGTACTTGACAGTCTAAATAGGAAGCCAGTGCTGTTGTTGTGACACATTGCTTCTCAGAGCAAGTCTAGATGCAATAATTGGTCAAATGAGTAGAGAGGAGTGCTAAATGAAATAGTTAATAACCTTTCATTATCCTTGCCAGGAAGCATTTTGGTTTCTTCTTACACCTCACTGCATAAATACAGTAACAAGAAGAGACTTCCAAAAAGTTTTTCTGTGTGTGACACTTCTCAATACTGCGGTCTTCATCTGTTCTTTTAGTGTGCAGGGCCTCTTCAACAGAGATGACTCAATGCTGAAGCATTCTCCAAATGCAAGGTGAACAAGCATCTGCAGAGGATTAGGCTGACATCAAAAATCACTCCAGAATCTCTATATTAGATATGAACTTGGGTCAGGAAAGAAATAAACCATTTGTTCATTGAATCATTCTGCCGCTTAGCTCACCTTAGCCATACTTTAGAAGGTAATTACATTCCCAACAGCAAAAGTGATCTGAATTCAATTTTGCCAGATGAGTCTAGATGAAAGGTACTAATAAAGGCATTGGGAGCTATAGGAGTCTTATTTTTCATAACCAGACCTTGTTTTAGTCACTAACAGGCTTCTTAATGCAAGTGAAGTACTCTTTCCAAGATGATTGCAGAATCCTCTCTAACACAGAACACAGCTTCCTGCACTGACCCAGAAAGAATGGCAGAGATCATGTAACACCATCTCTTCTGTGGCTGCTGCCCTCTTCTCTAAAATTAGTCCGGACCTTATGAACTCTAAGGAGCTCTGTGCTAAGTTATTCTAGAAAGGAATGAATTTATCTTCTACCTCAGACACAGAGGTAAAGCGGTCCTACTTTGGCTGTTGTTTTCAAGGATTCATGTTACAGTCACTCTTTCTCTCAAAGATGAAACAAGGCTGTATTTAGAGTACAATTCAGCACGTTTGCATGGGCTTTTTCAGTTACTGTGGCAACTACAGATCCGGTAAGGTCCTGCAGACTGACCTCCTGGCTGTTCTTACTGCTTTCCCATAGGGTTCTTTAGATGGTTGCTAGCACTGATCATGGGTGTGTGGGGCTGCTTGCACCTTGAGGGATTACATACTCCACTGATTTGAGCCGAAACCACCCTATATCTACCAACTACGCTTAAGACCTCTTGCAGTTGGACTTTGTCAAAACCTCAGTCATCATGAATTAGGACTTGTAGCCAGAGTAAAAATTCACTCAAGAACCACTGAAAGCCAGCTTCTAGCTTTGAGGATTAAATAAGCCTAGGTGATTCCTGATAGAAATTTGCTTAAACTCTTTAAAATTCTCCAGCAAAGGAGTTTCCAGGACACCTAATTTAGTGAGGTCTTTCATCATCTCAGAAATACTGAATATGTAAGCTTAAATTTTTTTTTGCTGTAAAGTTGATTTCTTGTTGGTTTTAGCCTACAAACAAGAACAAGCAATTGTACTGCCTTCTTTAGAATGGTTTCCTGCTATGAAGAGGTTAAGTTCTCCCTCCCATCTCTACAGTGTTTTGTTTTGGTTTTTTTCCAAAAGAGGAAGACAGAATACACTAAATTCCTCCACAACTTCCTCATAGGTCATCCTTTCTAACTCTTTTAGCTGATCTAGTTTGGACCCTTTCCAATTTGCCCACATCTTTCTGAACTTGACAAAGTACTCACAGCACCAAATAAAGATGAATAACTACCTCCCATGTTCTACAGATTGAGCTATCCTATTAATATGGCCCAGGATCATGTTTCCCTCTTGCCTTAAGGAAAAAAAACCCAACAAACAACAAAAAACCTTAGCACCTTCCTCCCACCTCAGTCTTCCCTTACTGAGTCTAGAAACACACTAAAAGTCCTCCAGAACATTTGCAGCTGAACTGGTGTCAGCAAGACACTTCTTGGTTTTATAAATTCTTTTTCTCCTTCTCAAGTGGAGCAGTTTGCATTATTCTAGTGAATTATATCATCTCACTTATATCTTCCAGATTTGAATGTGACTCTCTTATAATGCCAACAGTCACACCCAGTGGGTTCTCATTAGCCAATTATATGTGTATACTCTTGCTTCACTGAATGATGAAAAAAGTCATAGAAGGGGATCCATGACAGAAGCCTGTAATACTGTTTGAATGTAGAATGTTTTTTTTTTTTTTTTTTAAAGAAATCATAGCATTTTCTAAAGGAACTAACCTTGCAAAGTGCAGCCAAACAATGACAAATGCCTTGAAAGGCTCGTAAGAAAAATCCTTCCTTGATGTCTTTGAGCACAACATTAATAGTTTTCTAATCAAAGACGGAATCTTGTTGCAATAAAGTGTGGTATGCTTTGTGTAAGGAAATACAGAAACTCACAGGAGATCTGTCATTAATGATAATAGCCAATTTTCAACCCCATGGGGATTTTTCTCTGCCTAGAGAGATTTGGTGAAAATCCTTATGTCCCCACATCAAGTAACATGTGAGAATACAGAGAATCATATGAAAATACTGTATCAGAATGGACTTAGTGAGGATAAACAAAGGAAAAAAAAAAATTCCCTATCTCAGCTAGATCAAACTTCTGATTCTTATTGTTAGTCTAAGACTAAAAATCATATTAAGTGAAAATGGTACTGACTGAATAAGTTGCAATACTTTTAATGTGCCATACAAATGTGCTATACCTCCATCAGAAATTATTTTAGGATGGCTTTTAATATAGTAGCTTGAATATTTCATATCAAAATCTTCCTCTTGGGAAAAATGAGTTTTATATTCAGTTTTGGGGAGAATGTCTGTATTTTCATGAGGAAAAGTCCCAAACTGGGTTTTTTTGTTGTTTTTTTTTGGGGGGGGGTGTGTGTTATGTTTTGATTGATTTGGTTTTGATTTTGGTTTTTTGGGTTTGTTTTGTTTTAACCCACCCTCACCGTAACTGAGCAGCTTTTAGCGTTCCTATTTCAATTCTGTCAAAAAATATTCAGATATGAAAAATTACAAAAAAGCCACCCAGAACTGTAACTGCAGATAATACATTTTTGTGTCCTCACACAACCTTCCCTGAGTTTTAATTTTTGGCTTATCTCCTTTTCTTTTTCCCTCTGTCTTGTTTCTCTGTTTCCTTTTGAAACTTATCAAGACAACAACTAAAAATTCACAGGAGAGTTTTAAACTACATATGCAGGGTAGCAAACAGTACTCTGGTCTGCAAGTAACAGTTAGAAAATAATCACAGTTTGCCTAATTGTGCCTGTATTGGGTCTATTAAGTAAAAAAATAAATCATGATACCTACACAGATTTGTAATTTATTTGGGTGTGCCCTACATTTCCAATAGAGAATGACTTAGAAGTGTGATTGTAAGGAAAGAGAATAATAATTTTCCTATGATAAGATCTTTTTTGGTTTTTGTGTAGTGGATTCACTGCCCTCTACTGCTTGAGATGAGAGATAAGCCATTAGGGAAAAACTTCTCTCAACAAGCCAACTCTAACATAACTATTTTCTTATCACAGGCTTTCCAAGTCAGGTTATTTCACCTGCTTCTTCAGGGGAATTAAATTTTGTACTAGTAGTAAAGCCTTCTATTAAAATAACACGCAATTAGAGTGAGGTCTTTGTTACTATCTCATTAAAGTAAAATGCTTGAACTACATTATACCACTTTGTACAAAGGGCACAGTATGTGTGTACACCCAAGCAAAAGGAGTAAAAAAAAAAAAAAAGCAGTAATTATCAACAGATTGAAACATGCAGAGTCTTGTATCTTCACTAATGTTTAATTTCAGACTTAATAGTAAATGAACATCTAGTCAATACATTCATTTGATGAAACACGGGTGTGTACTTAAAGTAAGAGGTAGTAATTTTGACTATAAAGGTACCTAGACAACTAATCAGATGTTGACAACTGAAATCAAGACTTCCACCTGAAGTCTTGCCTATATAGTACAATGGAAAGTACATGCTACAGCTCTGGACAAGATCTTCAAAGCCCACTAAAATAGTGTAATATCTCATCATACTATAAGGTAAAATAACTTGAGGTTGAATGGCAACATTGAATTCCACCACCCTACTTTTAATAAATGAACTAGCTTGTTCAAATTGATATTTGGGCCTTCTGGTGGCAATCAACATGATGTATAGATCCAGATTTTAAAAGTGCAAGCAGCTTTTGAACTATGTTTAGTACATAGGGGGATTTTCAGCACAGCATAGACTGTAGTGAAAAAAATGTGACTTGGATATAAATATCTAATGTATTTAAGAAGTAATGGCATAAGGTAATGGTACTTAGGTCACCGAGTTCAGCTCATGAGAAGTATAACAACAGGAACAAGACTAGTAACAAGGTGAAAATGGCAAGTATATTTTTATCTCAGGATAGCAGCTGGTGACAATATCATCACACCTATTCCAATAGCATAATTTCACATTGCAAATATGCAAATCCCAATTCAACAGCTTGTTGAGCTCTTCTCACTCTGTTCCAAGATATACAAGCAGTGTCACACCACAGCTTAAGTCTTGTGGGAATCACAGTAACTTGCCAAGAAAAACTGGTGAGGAAGAGAGGCAGCTAACACCAGCCAATTAATAATCCTCTGGAAGTACCCTACACTGAAGGTTGGTTTTATGCATTTTTTGTAAAAATAGATTTCATTTTAAGCAACTATCATACGCTGTGTTCTGTAAGAGTCATCACTTGATGCTGCTTCTTAAGCAGCCATGTTCAGACTGTATTGGGAAAACCACCTTTACTCACTCACACTGAACACTGCCCATTCCCTGCTGAGTAGCAATCAGACTTTCCTCTCTCTCCGGATATTGTTTTTACTGCCTTAGTAAAATGCACGGCCTCTTCCCTAGACATTACTCTCTGTCTTAGCTGTACGTGTGGCTGGTGAATGACAGTTTCAGCTATTTTCATCATCACTATCAGCTACTTCAACTACTTTCTATTTTGGCACAAGACCTCCTGAAGAGCTCAGTTAAGATGAGTTATTGTCCTCCCATCAGTTATAGCATATATGCAGCTTGCATCCAGACCTCTAACATAGAAATCTATATACTGACACTTTAAAAAAAAAATTTACTATCATACACAGTGACTCTAGTGTGGCCAAAGCCACCTTGGCCATGATCACACACAACCATTATAACCTTGGTGCTCCTAAAGACATATAGAGAAAACTTCCCCCCAAGGATTGTGCCACACAGACACACAGCTATTTCTGCTGACACACTACTGAATGGTTTCGAACACAGTTCTCTGAATAAAAAATACCTTCCTCCGTATAAGGAAATTCTGATGCCCTGTCCAAACATTTAGTATTTGCATTGCTGAACATGAAAGTGAACTCAGTAAAATCTCAGAACAATATATCCTCTGTGCGTACAGTTCTGATGTACGTTTTTTTCTTTAAAGGAAGATGACCACCATATTAAAAAGAAAATAATGGTTAGCATATTTAAAAAATAAAAAACCAAACAACCAAACAACCTGATAAAGTTAGAGATAGTAGACAGTACAATTTTAATAGTGTCAGCTATGGTTTTATATGCATGCTTTACAGTAATCCTATATAATTTTAATCATTTTTCCCTATCACAGGAAAGCAAGAATATTGAGGTGAAAGGCAAACAAATTCCCACATTTACCTGTTGTTCATTCTATATGATATTTACATATATAGTTTTACTGTCAAACACATATGATCCCATCCAAACACACATTACCAAAAGGAAGTCATTTAAGATCATATTGAAATCAGACACAGGGGGGGAGGGAATAATCCAGAATACAAACCCCAAAATGCCCTTTCTGTCTTCTTCAAGATATTTCCATACTATTCAAGAAATTACCAGAAATCTTTATTTAGTCTGAGACAAGGATTTTGAAAGGGTGAATATATGAAAAGTGAAAGGGAGTAGTTACAGTCTGGTTGTATCAAGACCAGTATTCTTGAGTATAAGATGCTTGAGAAACACACTTGTAACTCTGGCCTGTAGTTTTCCTTGATACAGGGGCTAGCTAATTCAGAGTGGCTGTGAAAAGTTTTGAGCTTCACCTTTCTGATCAATATGATATACACAGCTCCTACGGGGGACTGTATATTGACAACAACCCTTTTTTTTTTTTTATGCTCACCTGCCCATATTATATTTTTCCCACCATTCTAGTATCTTAAATATCGCAATATTGAATAAATAATAAAAGAATTAGAAGCACTCCCTAGACAGTTGCTTTTTCCAAGCTTAGAAGTACTTAATAGAAAAGTAATTATTTAGCATTTTCCCTCAATCTCATTTCTTCTACCCGGTTTAACTTTTTGTCTTGGACTCTCAGAACAAGTACGATGGCAAGTATGTCTCTAAAACAGCTACACAAAAGGACTCCAGGATTAGTAATATGTTTATAAATATTTTGGAAGTTAGTGGCTTTTCAAACAGACCTTTTAACTAAATTCAGGCTCACACAAACACACAACACAGCTGTTTTCTATAGCATTATGTGTTTTGTGCTGCTGAGATAACCTTCAGCTATTTAGAGGAGGCCATATGAAATCCTTGTGCAATCATGATTTACAGACTGATGGTGTTTGTTTACAGCATAATGGTATTGCTTAATCTTATTTTCCTCCTGCAGCAGCATTTCAGTAAGATGATGCTGCTTTTTTTCCACCAGTCTTAAAGAACAGCTTGGGCTTTCCACCTCCCTCCTATACCTTTTAAAGACTTTTTTTCCTTTTAATTTGCAGAATATGTTATTGTCTGATATGACTGGAGAATACTAAGCACTGACAACAGAAGCATGCTTATCTAGAGGTGCATGGGAGATAAACATTAGAATAATGTTAAAGAAAAAAATTGCAGTCAGTTTCTAATGGTATTCAGTCAAATTCTGACGTTAATATAAAATAAGAATCTGCAAATAATATAGAAAGATAAGCCAATTGGAATGATCAAATACATATCCTTGAACTCACCATTTTAGATGACAAATCAACTAAAATTTCAGGTCTGAAGTCATGTCTTCTTGGTTTTCAGCTCTTTCAACTTTTTTCTTCAACATATCCAGCTGATGTAGGGTAAAAAGTTCAATGCAAGTTTATATACCTTGTTATAAACAATCAGAAAGAGAGCTTACCTCAATTAACATATCCCTTTCTCTGGTCCAAAAGTTAACCTTGGAGCTTATAGTCCTTTATTATTGCTTTGGATAGGCAACTGTATATTAATATATTTGCGTTAACATTTTACAGATGGAAACACTGTATGTAATAGATTTATGTCCTTATTAAACAGTGTTGATCAAATGGAAGTTTTTATTTGTTTAGTAATTACCAGTTCTAATCTCCCTTCGGACAACAGCTAACAAAATGAAAACAAATGCAAGTGCAGAACAGCATCTTACAAGTAGAGCATGAAACTCAGTGGAAATCACACTGAGAAAGTTCACTGAGAATACATGAAGACAACTGACTGACTCGATGTATACCATTTTAACAAATGTCTTTTCAATAGCATAAAAATTAATAAAAACAACATAAAGTTCATTACCATCTGAATGTATAGCCAACAAAAGTCAGAATTAATCTCTAAAACCTCAACCAGTTACTTGTTAAAGAAACAGTGTAAAGATTTGTTTAATCCCAGAAGGAAACTGTTCAGGAACTGGGGAGAGGCAGCCTGGGATTCCTGCCTGAGACAGCTGCGAAGTGGATCAAATTAGGAACACATCTCTGGTGCAGAGCAAGCCAGCAGTACTGGTGACATTTAGGAAGGAAGAGGGGACTGTCACAGGAAGATACCTTGGGTGTTTTTTTAGTGAGGTAAGAGAAGGTACAGAGGCATTTCATAGGAGAGAGGGAGAAGAAAGTTTCAACTCAAAGTAGGGTTAGTTGTTCAACACAGACTGGGAAGGGTGAGGACCTGGTTTTTGTGGCCCTATTCCAGGAATGAATATGACATTGCAAAAGGCCTTTAACAGAACCACATTGTAGAGTTATGACCAAGTTTCTTAAAGTTATCATGATTAATCCCTTACAATTCCTGCAATTATCTTAAAAAATTTTTATAGCTCGCATCCGGCTGCTAGATGTTCTAATGACAAAGTAACAGTACACTGTTCTGGCACGTCTGCACCAAAAAAAGCACTCAAGCTCTCAGCCATTTGCCGCTACGGGGCACTGTTGCTTTGTTTAAAAGTGTGGAGAAATGGTACAGTTCACCTCCCCCTCTTCAGCTGTCACATCTCTTTCTAATTTATTTCCTTGAGGTGCAGTCCCTGTACTTACAACATAAGAAATGCCCACAATTCCAGTAGTGTCATCCCATTGTTCTGTTCCTGCCCTATATTCAAAAGCAACAGAGTGAGTATATAGCTGATTTCACCAATAAATCTGCAAAGGTACCCGGGGAGGGGGGTGCAGTAGTTTGGCTAGACTGGTAGTTCCCCAAAATACTTGAACTGTTTCTCATACTTCTAATAATAAGCCTGGACTGGTATGTCAGTACATTCTAAAGCTTTCTAAAGGTACATTTCAAAGTTAAAACTTTTATTTTTTTCTGAAAAACAAATGTCAAAGTAGAGAGTGTTATTTCTCTCGCTATTCCTGGTTCAGTGCATTGGGTGGATGAAGGAATTTTCCTGATTTGAACTATTCAGCAATTGCTGCCTATACTTCTGCTTTGTCACCGATTAGTCTGCCTTGTCTTATTTTCTGCATGATACAACATTGCTGTCTTTGCTTATGTTACTGGAATGCAGGCATCACTTCTAGTTGCTGTGCTTTTTCACCCCTAATTCAAATAGTTCAAACCGTTCATAAATTTATTCACCTGAAGCCAAATAGGTTAGGTCATAGCTAGCTAGACAATATAAAAGCAGAATTAGAAGCCCAAGACAAGTTAAGACCAGTATTAGTTTAGTCCTGCTTCCAATTTCGAACTAATCACCGGAGTTGTGTCAGACTACAGCAGAAATGGACCCAGTGTCCTTAATTTAGCTCTGTTACCTCATCTAGTCCTTACTCAAGCAAAACCATATTGGCCCCAACTGCTGTGCTAACATTGGCAACAGCTGCTCAAACCAGCGTTACCTGGGCTGACTCTGAAAGTTTGACCAGAATGTCTCCTGTGCTTCATAGACAAATTATTCCCTGGAAGCCAGATAGCTCCTCTTAAAACTGCAGTAGAAATTACATTGAGAAAGTTAATTGAGAATACAAGTTTAGCCAATTCCGTTCGGACCTTTCTTCTATCTATTCATACAAAAATAGGGATTAAGGGTGACAGGGTTATGTGTTTGTTGGATGATCCTGTGTGAGGGGAAAAAAAATAGGCTTCAGAAGAAGGCTCCCTAGCAAGGCAGCATTTCAGACACCGCTCTATTCTTCTGCTATTAACCGTGATTACCATTCTTAGCCCATGTGACCACTCTGACTATTTTTTCTGCAGCACCCAACCAGTTTAGGTGCACTTTGTATTCAAGATAACTAAGAAAACTGTGGTTGGAAAGACTAAATATGTAACATCAAGTTCTACCTAGCTTCCCATGAAGGACATAATAATTTGTTGGGTTTTCCCATTGTTGTCACCTGTTAGCATAGTAAGTTGCCTTTTGGCACCAAACTGCTTGGAAGTTTCTCTTCTCTTCTGCATCATCACTTGTGATTAAGAGCCTTCTCTGACATTTTTAATAGATAAAGCAATTGATTCAAGAAGTTGGGAAAAATTAGAATATTAAAACCCAAGTACTGGGTCTTGGGTTCTCATCTCAGTTCCCTCTCCCTGTAAAAGACATCCAAGTCAAGAGTATCTTTGTGCTTTCCAGTTTTACACAGAAGATTTATCCCCCACTGAGTAGTGAGTATTCTCATATATTATAAAAAAAAAAAAAAAAGTAATAGTCTCCCCAGCACAGCCTTATATAGCTCTTTGAGTAGAATCTCTCTCTAAAAATAGAAATCTCTTTGACATTGAAACTCCAGGCAGCATGGAAACTGCTGCATTTCAAGCTGAAGCTTTTGGAAAGCGCATTCTGTATTTCCTTTACAAGTGACCCACAAATGTGCAAAATGCACGACTTGTCCTGTCATGAACTTTGAGTAAATGAGATTTTGTTTTCAGCCACTGCTGTTGCAGCAATAGCTTCTTAGAAACAAGCCATAAACCAAGAATGCAGCACTGGCAAAAGGTGCTGGATTTACAGCTCTGCAAAAATAACACCCTTTCTCTGCACCCCCCCCCACCCCCTCCACCCCCCGCCCTCATACACAACTGCCAGCCTTTCCCAGACTTCCTGACTGGGCAAGATACCCCGAGTTAAGCCCAACACTTGCACTGAGAACAGATGAAAACAAGCAAACAGAGATGTCACACATCAGTGTAGCAGTGTTTCTGTTTCTCAGGCAGACGTTCCTTTTGTGAATACGCAGAACGGAAATGGCAGGGGCAACACAAATCCTCTTCGTCCAGCTTTTGAAGATGCTGACAACTTGCTCTTAATAAAGTCAGGGACAGAAAAAGCCAACTCTGCCAGCATGCCGGAACTGGAGATTGTAAGAATTTGAGGTCTAATTCTTTGGAGCAGTAAGTACAGGAGCATTAAACAAAGCTCAGCACCTCTGTGTCAGACTTGCTCAAACACACTCTGTAAGGGCAACCTCCACAGATGGACTATTGGCACAGGAGCCAGAAACCTGCCTTGGATTCCACAGTTACAGTCTGAGTAAAACAGTGTTTACTCAGTGCTTGCTGTGCCAAAAAAGTTATTATTCTATCACTGTAATACTCCCCTGGCAGCATATTTAATGTGAAATTGAAAGTACTGTTATTTCCAAATTAACAAATATAAGTCAGTACTGATCTTAAAATCCAAATGAGGAGATGGGTATATGATTCTAGCCTACCTTGAGAGGATCTTCCATCCTTCAGTTCCAGGGCAAGTCTCATGCTCTACTTACATGATACTTCATTTTTAATCTGATATGTAGCCTTACACAGTGTTTTATTTAAGAGCTGAAAGGCAGCTCATGAATATTAATCCCCATGTCAATTTTATGAAACATGCACAGAGAGAAAAATGAGTTGAAGGACTGCCTTTCTGACACAAGAAAAGGATTCAGTGGGCGACAAAGTAAATCTTTGTAATAGACATGCTTATTCCTATTTATTTTATAATTATTTTGGGTTAAAGCCATTTCAGACTAAGCCACTGAAAAAGAAGGATGGCCCTTATATGACAATTCACATCAATTCAACTATGATCATTTTAAAGCTTGATCAAATTAAACTAAGGTAAACTCTGGAATATATTCCAAGTCAGAAAAAAAAAAAAAAAGAAAAAAGAAAAAAGAGACTCAGATAAGGAAATCTTCATGGCAGATTACGGGCTATAATTGTTTGATTAACAGCACAGGTCTAAATAACTTGCTCAGTGTTGTTATCAGGTGAGTGCAAAGCCCACAGAGGGAATATTTTTGCCTCCCAGTTCCCTGGAGGCTTCGGTAACATCTGTTGTGAGTCTCCAGCCACCATTTTCCCCTCTCATTAAGGCCTCCAGCACAAGCACAGAAACCTGTCTCCTATGTTGAAAGCACAAACCAGAAGTAGACCACTGACCTCTCCCGGTAGGCATGCATATCCTTAGTGTACATCCACCCTCTGAGCCACTATTGCTGCTTTCCTGGACAGCCTTATTTGAGACACCAGGAAGAGGTGAGGCTGCTGGACATCCAAATTCCCAAATGAGTCACAAAAAAGGAGCTGTCCAGGACAGCAGCTAGGCAACAGTGGAAGGCCTCTAGGTGAACCTATGCATTGGCATTCACAAAACATTCATCTGGTTTCCCAGAGCTTTCCTTTCTAAGCATCAGGATGGGTTGGCCTGATACTGCTCTCAGTTTTAAAAGGTTGTTTCAAAACATCACATCCTAAGCGTGAAGGATGCTAAGTAAATTAGAAGACTGATAATTGAGCTTGAATGCTTTTTGTTTGTTTGTTTAAATAGAGAGTCCTGGGAAGTGTGTCTGAAACTCTATTTCATGGCCAAAGCCATTAGCCAATATAAATTTCTCCATAATAAGATATGAGGAATCAGGCAAGTAGAGAAATATCAGGGAATAGTGAAATTTGGGTGAAACAGGCAATTCTGAAATTTGGTTGGTAGAGAACTTTCCAGGGAAGTAGAGAAGCTTGAGTCTAGCTGACTTTATTTTGAGAAGTGAAAGAAATAGTTCAAGAGGGGAAAACATGGTGGAATTTAATGTTCAGTCCTGGCAAATAAAGCTCTAACAGTTTTCATAGAGAGGGGACCATTTTCTTTAGTCTAAGTTTTATTTAGTTGAACGGTTCAGCTAAAGATGACTGCAAGTAATGGGAGCTGGTACTCAGTCCCTGTATTGAGCCATCAGCTGAGTTTGGGCCACTGTTTGATTCATACTTCTCCGATTACTTGGAGCTTTGCACTTTCCCTTGAAGATTAGGCACTGGCCACTTTATTTATGCACAATACAATAACTGTTTAATGTATATTATCTAAATGCTGCATTTACCAGATGTTCGAGTTATTTGGTTTCTTTGAACAATCTGACTCATTTGTGCTAATGCAGTCCCAAAAGCCCCCTACCCTGTAATCTGAGAGCTGGCCCAATTGTGCTGAGCATTTCTGTATAGACACAGAAAGCTCTTGTAATAAACACACTGCCACTGCTTTCACCATTGGAAGCAAGGCTAAGCTTCTAGTTACCTCTTCATGATCCTTCTGGCGTTGACTGAATTGCTGCCTCAGCAGTGAGGCAAGTAGCAAGAAATACAACATCGGGCACACATTTCAGTATAACCTTGACATCACTGACAGTGATAGCTACAGCCCTCACTGAAACAGAAACCTGCAAGACGGCATTTGTTTCTTCTTGCTGCCTTTGCTATTCCTTTTGGGAGGATGATCATATGCCATGCTTGTGTATTTGCAAACTTATGACATAATGTTAAGGGACTGTCATAAACAATACCATTTCAGGGAATGGACTGAGGAGACTGAATAACAATTTCATTTTAACTGTCACTGGAGTAGTTTTGCTATAAGGATTAAATGTGTCTTTTCATATCTACAAGTGTAATGAGAACCCTCCCTCTCTCCTTTCCTTCTCTATCCGTTCTCTGTCCCCTCGCTTTGAGAATTTGGGCAGATGACCAATGGAGTGAAAATGAGTCAGGGGAGCCATACAGGACAGAGTAATCGATAGAGGATATGAAGCTAGGAATGAGTGGATTTGACAAAGTACACACTTGTAGTTGATGGGCTCATTTGCCTGGTAGTAGGATGGATTTATGGCCTGTATGTCACTACTTAAGAAGCCAGTTGTTCCCCCACCCTTGACACCCCAAAACCCCCTCCACACCTCGTGTGCCCCCATCAGCATTGTTTAGTCTGAAAGGCAGGTCGCAGGCCAGAATACACAAACACGCTTTGGACTAAACTAAGTACAAAGATGTCCAGCAAACTATTTCTCTCCAAACTCACCATTCTCCCACCAAGACAGAAAGATTTTCGCATCTCTGCACTGTTCTTATCACAGTGCTGGGTAACTTCCCAGCTGGCAATAGAGTCTATTCTCTTATTCAAATAGACACTCTTCTTTTCCTTGATACCTTTGACCCACAGCAAGGAAGATGCCAAAAGTGGTCTGAAGCTCCCAATGATGTACCTGGGATGATGCACCCTCTACTATTGCTCAGGTTTGTGCCAAAGGGCAGCCAAAATTTGTCCTAGCAGAAAATTATCAGACTCAGCCTAACGGCTCTGCATTCCCTGCAATCAGTCATAGCTGGGACTTGCAAATCTGCCTCAAACCTCATTCTTAAACAACTTCTCCGAAGTTAGTTAATCCTAGATTATGTAGTTTATTTAACACATCTGAGGCACAGGAAAACTAGCTGCAGCTGAAACAAGCCAGCCTCAGTTCTCCTGAGAGAAATACAACTCCAGGACAACTCCAAACTTCACAAAAGCCCAAAGCAGTCCAGGAGCAAGGAACCATCTGTTAAACCTGGGAACCATTTAATGATCACTGAAGGCAAGCTTGCTCACTGTGAACACTGCTTTACTCTCCTGTCCCTTTGCCCAGAATTATAGGAGTGAGTTAGAAGCAATAAGTAGCGTTGAAACCCTCAAGCTGCTCTCAAGTTTAAAAGAACTCAAACCAAATGAGTTTTTAAATTGGCATCAATTCTGCCTTAACCAAAGACAGTAAGTTGGCCTCTCAGCATTGACCGCAGTATTTGTGCTAGTGCCAATTGTAGCCCTGGCTCTGAAGACTATAACCCCAACTCCAGTCAAGACTGAGAGATGGCCCATCCAACCTCCAGCATGGATAAATAAGCCAAAGCAAATTTTATCCTAGCTGATTTCACAGCTTAAAATTCCAAACTGTTAGCCAAAATAGCACAGCCTGGATCCACACACTCGTCCACTCATTACTGTAGTTTCCACTATTGAAATGCAGCAAACAGTAAGCATGTTGACTAACCCCACATTAGGCCCTAGGGCTCTGTCAGCTTAACCCAATTTAAGAATGGTATTTATTTGCCAGCTGATATCCTTACTCATCACAGCATAAAACGCCTAATTTTGGGCTGTTCCTCCAATCCTGGTCTGAATCTGGAACCTCAGTTCCACACTGTCATCTGTAACTGAAAACAGTGTCCACATCAGCACATTTCACACATGATGAAGCTGCAAAAGCAGTATCTTTTGCTTTTTAAGTTATATCCGGAACTTTGGAAAGCGGTCACAACAGGCCTCTGGACAGCTAATGTTGATTTTCATTAAGTTGGAACATGGTGTTCTGTGTCAGAGGCCTAGAAAAATCACGTGTTGTATCAGTGTTTTTAAAAGAGAAACACAAGCAATTATATGTTCTAATATCAGCCCTGACTATATTAATGGAAGAGTCGGTATGGTGACTCAAAGAATCAGGAATATGCAATTAACGATTATGGAAGATAGAATATTTGAGTTCGCTCTCTCAACCAGATTAATTCCTTCAGGGAAACTTGTAATCACATTGATGTAACATGCTTTTTCTAAAGGACTCGCCATGGCACTGCAGATTTTGTCTGAGAAATTGAAAACAGCTCATTTCTAAACCACTTAACAGTATGTATTCAGCTTGTTCTACTTTACAGTTAAAACCATATGAACATATTTTAGAGCTGAAGACAGTCTCCTGATTCCAGCACCCCCAGCTCTGTTTGTCTCCTCACTGTCCCTTCATTTGCCTCCAAGGACCTGCAACTCTTCCTAGAGGATGGCAGTTGCTGGCATGGTTCAGGCATTCCTGTTCAGTATCTTCATCATACAGTTATCCCACATTATAGTTCTGCAGCTAGCCCATACGTATTTGTTTTACAGCACTGCATGATGTGATACAACCTCAACGGAATGGACTAATATATACCTCATATCATGTCTCTCGGTCAAACAAAGAGGAAGCATATGGCCACTTTTCCCCCTTCCCTTTCCTTTATGTGGGGGAACAAAAAAAGAATCCAGTGGGTTGTTTTGTTTTTTACCCTGGGCACCTGAATGGCAGGTCTGAAAGTGCTTAAGCTTTTAGTTACTTTTCACATACCTTTGCTGCTTTCTACCAGCAGCTGCAAGTCAGCCTAGAAATGCTGTTCTTTTTGTAAGTGTTGCATATATCCTATTATTATCTTGGCACAACCAGAAGACAAATACTTTCAGATGGCAGCTTTTGCTTTTTGCCTTTCTTTTACCTGTTCTTTGATGCTATTTTGGTATAAGTGCCACACTTTCTACTGGAAACTAGTGCATGGTTTTGGGACCATACTAACAGTGCAGGAATATACTACAGTTCCAACTGCTGTATCAGTGACAAAAGTTCAGGCTAAGATTAGGCCATGGATATGCTAACCACAAGGTCTGTCTATTGTAGCACTTTCAGTGTTGCCTCAAACAGTTTGGTAGCAGGTAATACAGGCATTTTTATTCTCTACTTATTCTCCTTTAACCTTATTATAACAGAAATTCTTTTCTCTGGCTTTATCATAGTTAAAAGACTTTTGATGCTACCTGTATAATAAAGCACTCCATAAAGATTAATTATTTTCTCAATTACATATCTTTGCGCAGGAGGCAGTGGGAAAGAAATGAATACATAGCTGCAATGTTCATGGAGAGATCAAAGTTGGTTAGGATTTAAAAATAAGCCAGAAAGCATGTACCCAGTCACTATTCAAGCAGGGCAAGAAAAGACTGGGAATGGAAATAGAGCAGACAATGCACAGTCACACTATTTAGAGGCAACAGCATCATTCCTCTTTGTCACACGTTCACCAACAGCACTAGTCAAAAAGAAAAGCAGCACATTTTAGTTTTGACACATCAACTGCAAGTATGCAGTAGTACACCCAAAAAAAGTATAATCCATAGCCAGGCTATACAGTAGATGCGTTGTACAAAATGAGTAACAGACTTTAAGTGCCGTACTCAAGCTCACTATTGAGAAACTTGCTGCGTAGCCAGCAAACCAGATCAATATTTCTGGGATCGTTATCTCATCCCTTCTTCAGCTGCTAACTTTGGATTTCTGCTACAGAAAGGCAACCGCTAGTAAGCTGATACACAAGTACATTAGGCAAAGCTTTTGGGAATTTGAGCAGGCTTTTCTTTTCACCGAGATCAGTCTGCTCTCTGATTCCAAATAGCACAAGTGCTCCGTCAATATATAAATGGTCAAATGTGTTCTTTAACCCTCCCACAACAGTATGCATAAGAAGTTGTACCAAACTGTGTTTGTCAAATACACTAAAAAGAGAACTGAACCTTTATGCAAGTTCTCACATTATGGAAAGGAGGAGACAACAGTTACCAAAGTGAACCAGTGCTCTCAAGAAGTGTGATTTCACATGTACAATGCAACAGGAGGACTGACAGGAGACAAACAATAAGTAAATCAATAACTAGATGGTACCTTCACCCCTCTGCAAGAATGTCCCTCAACCTTTTACATGAGTAAGCCATGATTAAAGTGTTGCTTTAGTTGAGAGTTGGTAAGTAGAGCCAGAACCTTTCAGACAACTGTATCAATAGGGTTTAGAGTTAAAAAGTACCTTTGCTTTAGGTAGCTTAGCATCCTATATCACATATTTTGCCGCAAAACTACCATAATATTACACTGCTTTTCAGCTTTTCTAATGATGATCTTGGTGATAATCAATGGCAGCTCTCCCATGAAGTCAAAGAGTAACATCCATCTCACCTTCTGGAAAGACTTTTAAAATTTAATCCAACAGTTCAATAATTGTATCAAACACTAAAGAATATTAAGAAAAATATATCTGAATATATTAACTCCTTTCTCCTTTGATCTCTCTAGTGTTGCATTTTCTCATTTAAAAACCTGTTTAGAAATATAATTAGCTTTACAGACAGACATGAAAGCCATCCCTACAAGAACGGATGTGTCTCAGAGCCTGTCCTTAAGACCAGAAGCAGAAAAGAGTGTGCTGAACTGCCGAATTCCCAATATCATTATCCTGCTCCTGGGAAGAATCTAGTGACAGGAAATATTTCTGTGCTTACCTTACAAGTCAAAGTTACTTCATTATTCAAAGCTTCTTCTCAGAAAAAGCATTCAGTAGACAGCTTAAAAGCATCTTTGTTCAACCCAATTAATTAACAGATGTTTGCATGGTCTCACTAGTCTTGCTATGCAAATTCTATATACACTCCCCAAAGAATAGGACACAATGACTTTAAAAGTAAAATATGGAAAACTGTATTTTACTATACTTATACTGCCTATACTAGCTGAAGTCACACCACTCCAGCTTCAGCAGCTAATATGTTCTAAGGGCAAGGCTCCTTTTGCATGGTCATACATTCAGAGGAGCTAAGGAGGGGTTGGATCTCACACTCTTGATGAATTTGCCCTGTCTGAAGGTTTTACATTGTGTCTTCTACTGTGATTCTGAAGGAAACTATCTTGTTTAGTGGAGAAATTCAGTAAAGAAAGGATGGGAACTGGTATCAGTTAACTGCAAATTCAACCTCCAGGCAGCACAGATGCAAATAGCTTGAGCCACATCATGCAGCGGTCTCATACTCAAATATAGGCATGGCTAATGAAAACAGAATAAAATTTGTTATACCAGCTCTAAAGAGGCCCTTTGTAAGAGTAAAATGTATACAGGCATAATGGATTTTGAGAGTCTGCACACAGAATACTCCCACACAGGTAAGTCATCCCACTCAAACTCCAGTCTATGACACTGTGTTCTCTACAGTATATAACCCAGCTTGCTTAAAATTTAATCCCTAAACTTGAGCTCTGGCCTGACAGAAATGGGCCTTCAGTTTTGACCAGAACCTGGTATTTCCAAAGAATTTACATGGATATAAACCCAGACTAGATTTCTATGAAAGAACATTTCCTAATTGTATGGGTTTGAAAACCTCTCAAGGAAATCGCAAATTATGCCACCATTAAATCTGTGAGCAGCTCAAATTGTGATGGTTCTTTCCTGTCTGCTCATCTCTATCTTTCTATCTATGGAAAACTACTTTCTCTTTATATACATATTCAAAGAGGAAAATGAGAACATAAAGGTCATTCAGTTTTCCTCATGATTGGGCTGATAGGTCTGATAACAGCTTGACCTGCTTTGCTACCCTGACACATGGGCCAGGAAAACTAAATACTTTCTGACTTTAGATTTTCCAAGGTGTCCATCTGAAAGATGTCATGATTTCCAATATCCATGTGTCACCAATGACCTTCACAAACATAGTATTAAGGAGATGAATTTTAGACAAGTTTAGTTGAAGTGTTTGAAATATTGCTCAAAACATGTGGATGAGCTGGCAAGGTAATAGCCGTGAAGACTTTTGCTTTCTTGCTGAAGACAGAATAGGAGTTGCATGTTAACCACATAACAGAAAGCTATCTGTTGTATAGAGAGATTTAATGCTTAATAAAAACTGTTGTATGGGTACTAGTTCCATATGCCTGAAAACCCCGAGCGAGCTCAAGAGCTGAATGTCATGTTCACGTAGACATTAATAACACATAAGCCTAGATTTATCAACCAGTAAAGGTGGTCTAACTATTTAGTAGGTTTGGAGGGGAGGGGTTTGCCTTTTTTCTTCAAATTCCCTCACTGTTTTAAGCATAGAGTCTACAGGTTGCAGTCACAACTTGGCTTCCAAACCATGATGCAGGTCAAAACATCTCAAATAGAGTTTTTCCAGCAAAGTCCTTGATTCCTTGTACGAAACAGGTTGATTGTACAAGCTGACCGTATCTTTGTTTCCAGAGGTATGATTTAAAGTTGAAAACTGTTTTCAGATACAGCTGATAAACCATAGACATTTAAAACTATAAATATAATTTTAAATAATAGCAGGTTTAGAGATGAAAGGTAAAATCTGCATCCTTATGGATTGGAAAGGTCACAAAAAGGCTTGTGTCACTGACTATATTTTTTTAATAGATGGCTATTTTAGATGGGTACTAATATCTACATGAAGTCCACATAAAGCAGAAACAGGTCACCTTTTTCTTCAGACTTGGGTTTATACAGCCCATGATTCTATAACTTGTGATGGCAAAGCTTGGGGATGGTGAAGAAAGTGTTAAGATGGAAGTACATTTGGATGTTCTCATTGTAAGCCTGGGCTTAGGAAAGCAAAACAAAAAACGGTATGCGAGTTTGTCACTGCGTCACCTCTACTGATTATATGTCTATGGAGTACCTCACACATGTCCCACCACCTGCATGGGAAGGTTCAGAATATTTTTGGTGGAAGGGATGGTGCTCTGCACTGAGGAGCACTGGTAAATGCTGGTTTGCACTAAGTTGTGAGCTGACACCCAGGATTTTGACTTAGCAAGATCAGTGTTTACCAGCTTGAAGTCTAAGCTATTTAAAGGACCTACAGAGATCCCTAAAAAACCCAATATTACGAGATAGGCTTAACTTTTTTATATCTAAAAACATTTATATCTGAAAAACTAAAAAACTTACTAACTGAAGGTTACTTTTTTTTGTCTAAAGGACTTCTGCATGCATAAACACTGTACAATAAGGCCCTAGAGCCCCAATTTATAAACTGTACCTCAATTCAGTTAATTTGTACCTTCATTTTTAATTCCCTAATTTCATACAACTAACACTACCAGCACACTAACACTACTGGTACACTAACAGCAGTGTTACTCAGTGCTTCTGCTTCCTGCTCATAATAAAGCATTGTAACGTTGTTAATTTTAAATATATTTAAAAGTTATATGTCCATAATAAATTTATTAGTTACTGCTTTTGCTGTAAGGTTTATAATAGAAAAGTGCCTTTTTTTGGTGTTTGTTGTTGTTTGGTTGGGTTTTTGTTTTTGTTTTTAAATACTGTCTACAGGAAACACTGATCTTTGATCCCTGATCCCAAACTTCATGACTAACACTTAACTAACCAGTCAATGAGAAAAGTAGCTTCTGGAAAGTATCAGCTAATGCCTGATAAAATTAAACTAAGTATTGATTGCATTAACATTTATGCTGGCCTTAAATATGTTTAAGAGAAACATTTAGCTAGCTAAATTTATTGTAGCAATTAGCAGGCAGACCTTTAATTGTTGCAATACTATGTTGTACTTCAAGCGTCAAAGCAGAGTTCCACATACACTTTGTGTACTTCTACATGTAGCATTTGCCACTTTGTCAGCCAGCAGAGTACAACTTTATTTGCTTAGATTTTGTATCACTTTCATCACTGCCCCTGTCTTTTGAATCACTTTGAATCATCACCTTTTTTTACGGCCCAAATTGGGCCACATTCAAGTCAGTTGACTTCCTTGTTATTTCTTGTACATAGTCCATTTAAACTGGATTTTTAACTTCTGTTAAATTTAAGAGATCTACCTGTACCCAAAACGTTCTAGATTCAGAAACATCAGCTCTGTATTCAGGGTGTCAAATGTTAGAATTGGAAGTTGTTTCTTTTTATGTAAACTACTACTTATGAAAAGAGGGCATCAAACATTTGTTGCTTTAATACTATAATGAACAAAGGAGGAAGAGGCAGCATCTCCACACTCCTATCCCCACTCCTCCTTTCCCATATACTGATACCTATTATCTCTGCTTCTTACCCCTTTCTACCTCTTTGACAATACAACAGAGTAGTTGTATCTAAGAAACCAGACATCCTGTTCTATGCTCAGACCTGTATTTTGTTTTTTTTCAGCAGTAAAGGAATCAGTATTTCTGGAAAACTAGAAATGCCCTTGTAACAGTCGTTTCATTCACAAGATACTTCTGTATCCAGAAACAGTTCTCAACACAAATAGACAAAAGGGACAGTTGTGCTTACAAGCCTGAAACAACATACTGACACCAAGTGACAAGTTTTAACTGTGCTTATCATCTAGTTGCATATTCCCGCCTCACACTAGTGTACAAATCACATGCCATAACCTGGGGAAAAAGAAAAAAAAGCTTTTAGAAACATCCTCATACTAAAAAAAAAAGACTAATGGTTATTCAGTTACCTGTCAGACAATTCCTCAAGAGAGATACTAAAATCTTAATGTTATATACAGAAAGTCATATAGAGTGGCAGGTAGATAGAACCTGCTTATAGATTTATGCAAAACAGTATTTTTTAAATAAGTATTTTATTTTTATAATTAAAAATTATTATTAAAACACTTGTGTATAATGGGGATGCCTAGACTAATTTTTTTTTCTAAACAGAAAACAGGTCACCACTTTCCTGGGGAAAAAAAAAAACCCAACTTTTAACACCAGGCACATTTAAACAAAGTTACTCTATTAGTTAATGGTGAGACTGAAGTGACTATAAAGAATAAGGGTTGTAATCCCAAGATTAAGGTTAATGACTACTTTATTTAAAAAGGAATATTTGATATTTCTTAAACACACTTCTACATTACTGATGATGGCAAGACATCTAAGGGCACAGTTTGCTACTGTAATAGTAAAAAAGTTGGCTAGTTGTTGGGTCTGAGAAGGTAACCTTAAAGTAGAAATCATTATTTAACAGGGACATAACAGTTGTCAAAGGACATAGCCTTGTTAAGCACCTTTTACTCTTTGTTGATGTTTAATCATCAGTCAAAGAAAACATAGAGTCACTGCTGGTAAAGTTTGCAGCTGACATAAGTAAAGTAGTAAACAATAATGAAGATGGACAACTGATCTACAGAAGTCCTGTTTGCCTGGTAAGCCATGCTATTTTGGGCAATGTTTTATCATAACAAAACACAAGGCCAGCCATCAAAGACTCAGGACTAACAAGGATTTACACACGTAAATAAGGCTCACTGAAATCAGCTTCAAGCCTTGAGGGCCATACAACAGCAGGAGTCTTCAGGAATCAGATAGGATATTCGACTAAATAGGCTTTTCCAGAGGCAACCCCTCAGTGAAACAAACTACTGTGTGTATGAGCAAGGGACATTAAATAACAGGGAAGTGTATTTCCACTACATCCAGTGGCAATATTTTTTGTTCTGTTGTCTAAAAGCTGCTGGAAAACTGAAAAGGACTAGTAAATAGTTCTGAGAACAACTCATGGTTTGGAAAAGTTGCTTTGAATTGAGAATATCTCTATGCAAATATATGTATATTGTAAAGCCACAGAAGTCTTACTTTAATAGATAAAGGTTTAAGATAAATGGATTGTGCTTATGCCCAGAATGCTCATTTTCTAGATTGGTTAGTCAGCCAGGCTGAGCAATCACTGAGCCTGACTGCTCAAACTACATCTAAAGCATATCGCTTAGACACACCCCCCAAATACAGGTGTTTACTCCTACTAGCACACCAGAAAAAAACTAAGATATATATCATCCTTCCAAAAAGTCACTGGCAAAAGCAAGAATATGAAATACTCTAATAATATCTTAGCTGCAGAAGTGGAGAACCAGGACTACAGAACACCTCCAAGTCCATTTGCCCCGCTTTAAACCACAACTCATTGACCTTGTTATCAGGTTCAACATACTTCAACTCTCTGATCTGTTTATTATAGGGCTCAGACACACAACCAAGATCATCAGCTGGTAAGCTGAGCCCCGGTTGCTGTCCCTGCAGCCACAAGAAGTAACAGGTGCATCTACTTTAGCTTATTAGCTTCATCAGGATTACATTTCTTGAAGCAAGTTTCTCTGTTATCCTGTTTTACTATATGTTATTTCATAGCATAGAACAGCTTTGGGTTGTACAAACTAAACTGATTTCAGATTAAATCAAAGGAACCGATCTCACACCTGCTACTTGGCAAGGAGTCTCCAGATGACAGAATAAGACTAGAGCTAGTTTAAAGTAAAAACACTACACAAAGCACAAACTACTACAACACACAGGTTGGGCACTCAGCATTCATTTTCTCTACAAAACCCTTCCTTTGCCCCACACTAGCATGAGCACAGCCACTGCGTATCCCTCAGTTTATACATCTTTTTACTGGTTAAGAAACTGACTGAAATTGCCATGTGCTGCAGGCCCCCATGACTACTTCAGCCCCAAAAGCAACCCACAGCAAACTACTATCCCACACTTTCCCCACCACATACCACTGCCTTTGGGATGCTCACCAGCACATCACAGCACCCAGACCCTCACAGGTCTTTATAGACTTTCCTGAAGAGCCTCTGGACAGCCCTCAGTTCCTCGTTGGAGCAGCTGCTTGTGAATAGGTGCCAGGTGAGGGGCTGAGGAGCCTCCACCAGGGGGTGGAGCCCTTCTGTCCCAGGGAGCTGTGATACTGCTGCTCACAGCAGGGTCCTGGCTCCTCCCTGGCGCTGAAGTAAGATCCAGGCTAAATTCTTCACAAAGGAAGTTTCCCCTAAGATTAATATCTCTGTGGACATAGGGAATTGCTCAGCACTTGACATTTTAAGCAGCAAGTGGCACTCCTGATAGTGGGAAGATCTGGATGCAGAAGTAATCTGGGAACAAAAAGAAATGATGTGCCTCAGATAAATTGTCTGAGTAATCCAGCACTGTTTCTCACACCCTCTCGCAACAGCAATCTAAGCACCTGAAATTAGAGAATAGTATATCAAAAGACAGAATAACCTGAAGTCTTTATGTACAAATATTTATATACAACACTTTAATAATCTTAAAAATTCAGAAATTTGAATCTCCTTATGGGCAAAGAATGCACAGCATTGACTAAGGTCAGTGCTGCTGCAACGCCAATACACCTTGTACTCTGATTTCCTTAAAATTTCTGGAACTCAGAGTAAGTATTTACATTGCCATTTCACTGGAAATTTTGTGGTTGAAAGAAAAAAAAAAAAAGGCATTCTAACAAGTGCATGATATATAACTTGAATAATAAAAAGGAAGAGGCCTGACTGAGTGGGAGCAGCAATACAGGCAACACCAGGAGACAGTGGGCTAAAAGCTCTTGGCCCAGGAACAGCTGGTGTCACTAATGGTATAGGCTCATCATTGCTGTGTTATACCTGTATTGCAAATGAAAAGCCAAGAAAATCTTTACAAACATATTTTTCTAGTAGTGAGATCCCATTCAAAAATTTTATGGGGAAAAACTGCTCCTTCCCAAAGAAAACTCTGGCCCAAAGTAGATAGGAGAAACAACTGAGGAAGCCTGGGCTGCACTGTAAGGAAAGAGCAATTACTAGTTTTGGAAGAATCCCTTCTGCTTTACAACCAAATATTCCTTTAAGTTCCCAAGAACTGGATAAAGGTTTCTTACTCTCCCCTGTGTGACCAAGTTGTATTTCTGCTAACAAAGGCAGCTTTTGTTTCCCAGTGGGCTGTCAAAGGCTTTCTGCCAAAACTTCCTTTGAGAGATAATTGTCCACTAAACACATATTTTAAAAGGAAGATCCTGCTCTCCACAAATCTTCTTGGGATTTTTTTTTTTGTCGTTTTTCTTTTTTTTTTCCCCCCAGAAATCTGAAAAGTTTTGGTTTACAGAAGTAAATAAATTTGCTCATTTTTGTGGGCTTCCAGTGAAGAGAAATAAACAACTACAGCTTGCCTGGCAAGGCAGTCTACATATTGCTGAGTAACCTGGTCATATCCTGAGGCTAAAATAACACAAATGATGATGGATACTTCTGTCCTACAGCAACCTGCTATAATTTACTATGCAACCTGCCCTTGATCACATTTTTGTCAGTGCTCTCTCCTCCCTTTTATTCCCCCAGCAGAAACACCAAAACCCCCCGATAATATTGAGGTGATTTTATATAGACATTGTTCAAATTTGGTAGGCACAAGTGCCCCTGGCGGAGGCTAAGAAAAAGGCTGACATACATTCAGAACCATTAATATATACAGCATGTGCAGTATGATCCTGAAAGGGCAAAATCATGTTAAAGGTTTATGTAGATAAACCTCGAAATACAATAGTGACAGGAAATTTGCTCTAATGTGCACATGAAGTGAAATGCTACCAAAGAGTGAGGTATAGTGATTTACAGTAATTTCTTTCCTGGATGACTAGTCAAAGAAGGGGCTGAGTGCTTTTATATGACGGTCCAAATATCTCACAATTGAGATCTTTCAACAATTCACAAAGCAGCAGAAAAGACCTTTAAAGTTCTTTCAAGAACTTTAAAAGAAATTCAATGCCCTTGTCTATTTTCTTTGAACGCTACCAAGGAGTTTGTTTAAAAAATTATGAAACTGGTTGAGCTGTCTAGCAAGTCATGTAGACCTATGAACATGGTACATTTGTACTTTTGCTTTTTGACATAAATCACTGAAGTTATGGAATGATTAACAGTTTCTCTCCTGAGACAGCTGTAATGGTAATCTCTGACAGAACTGACCCCAAATTCTCAGACACTTAATAAAGAAACAGAAACAAGTTTTCTTCTCACAGTCTAGGTATCACATCATGCTTTCTCAGAGTTCACATGTTGCTATAATTGCTGTTCGCATGTTTTTTGAAAAAGGGTCACTCTAAATTCTTCCTAGCATCCACATTAAATATTTACATTCAGGCCTAAGATGTCTTGTAAAATTTTAATAGCATACCCTCCTATTTAAAAAAAAAAAAATAACAAAACCTCAGCCCAAATCCTAGCTCATATATGAAGCAAAACATTCTAAACACTGTCTAAACTGTCATTTCTTCCCAAAGTGCCAGGATGTTTATGCTCTTGCCTAAGAGGAGATAAACAGAGCAGCATACCACTCCATATTTGTAAATGTTAACTCTGCAAGGTAGAAGCTGCCTTCTGTATGCACCAGGCTTCTGTTTCTTCACTGGTCAAAAAGCCATAATATGACATATGGGTATGTGTAAACTCAAACAACAATCTATGACCCTGCCACAGAAAAACATGCAGTCGCAATCTTTATTCCACATATCATCCGGACTCCAAGAAACTTTTCAAAATTGTCTCCAGAAATGCATCTGGAGTGTGGTAGATCTATACCACTTCTTTAAAAATACTGTGAGGATCACATATCGACCCACCAACCAAATATTGTATAAGGCCAAAGTACTCGCACCAACAGGTAGAAAATTGAAAGCAAAGAACCCAAAGACACCCCTTTTATGTGGATGTGTCATTCCAAAATAGACTCCTGCAAGCATCCTGGTTAATATAACATACTGTTTGCCAAATATGTACTTTAAAAATAGCAGTCAAATGTATGGCATACCTTGAGCGATGTTTAAGCTGTCTATGTTTTGTTATACAAAGACTATGATAAGTTAGAACATGCTGCCAGTGGAAAAAGAAGTGAAACAGCAAAAACTGAGCTGCATAAGATTCTTGAATGAGTACTTAATGGAGAAGGTCAAACCATAACAGGCATGTCTTAAGTTTAATAAATCAGAACACTTAGTCAGATGACTAAACATGGATTTAGGATCTCCGGTGATTCAGATGTTTATGGTTTGGCAACTAAACCTACAGTTGGGCATCTAAGGAAAAGTGTCTGGTATACCAGAAGTCTGTATACCTACAGCATGTAGATATTGACATTCTGCCCAGAAGAGCCTGAAGTTATACACTCTTCTTTAAAAATCTTGGTGTAGATTTCAGTTTTAGCAGTATTTCGTTTTGTGAGAAACTAATAATGTAAGATTTTTTGCATTTCTGCTAAACCCTGATCAACTGATTGTTGTTCCTCAGAACAACAGAAACTTCTGTGTCTCCCTGTTTAAAAAAAAAAAAAAAAATCCAGCCTCTATGACATCTATCTCACAAGCTCAGTAAAGCAGAAGTTTTGCATTTGTTATTACTGGCCAGAACAGTATTAACCTCAGCTGGGACAAGTTATTAATTTGTGTTACTAAAACTTCTTTTATGATCGATATTACTCATCCTTTTTCTTTTGTACAGGCAAAAGTAAGTTGAGGACAAAGTTGCTGTTGTTTTCAAATGAACACTAATTGTGCAATTTGGAATTTGTTTTTGACTCGTAGGTTCGCAGCAAGAGCAAAGCAGCTAAGGCTGGACTGTGTGAGGGAGATGAGGTGGTGTCTATCAATGGCAAGCCTTGTGGAGACTTAACTTATGCTGAAGTTATTGTTCTGATGGAAAGCCTGACTGACGTCCTGCAGATGCTTATCAAGAGGTACAGGAATGCTCAGAATGCTTTGGTGCGATTCTGTTCAGTGAACCACATGGAAAATGCACCCATTTTGCAGACTTACACTGTGAGCTTCTGATAGTCCTCATTAATGTCTGGAAAATGGAGGGAAGACAGATTATTTGACCTGAAGGAATAAAGTCGTATATGATTTGAACAGCACAGTTCAGGCACATAATCAAGAGTACAGTCTCCAAATGTAATGATTTTATTTCTTATTAAGTATTCTTAATACTTACAAGGTGTCCACCACCATATTTACATACTGCAGAGTCTTGAGTTCAATTATTCTTTCCACCCCTTTGAAGTACTGAAGTGTTGTTATTCCCCATAGATAGGGAAGTGAGGCTTACAAAAAGCAAAGGCTGTACAGATGAAGAAAGTGTGTCACACAGATATGCCTTGATGATGACATGGCAAATGATCGTCTTTGGTGGCAAAATGTGTTAGTAGTCAGGAGGGGGAGAGAGTCTGGAAATCATGAATTCTATTTCTGTAGCTGTTATCACTTCACTAGATGAGGTGGGGCAAGTCACTTATAGCTCTCTGGGTCTCAGCTTCTCCATTTATAAAATAGTGATAGTGAATTTCAGTTTTATTTGAAAATACTTTGAGCTTCTTAGAGAACCTTCATGTAAATTTACAAGCCAGCCATCACTACTGCTCACTGCACATCAGTATATCTCAATGACTGTTCTGTCATTGTCATCAGTGTAATTTATGCAATCAGGATAATACATGCAATCTTGAGTTCAGAATCACCTACAGTAAGCACATTCTCCCCAGACTCTGAATTCAGACAAGATGAACTCTGAATTGCCTTCAGTATAGGTCAGAAGAAGAAAATACCTGAGACTTCCAAACTCCTTGTAAGGAATTATGGCTCTCACCTAAGCTACTGCAGTTCCCTGTCTGCTGTCCCACAGACAGGACCAGGAGGACAGAAGGGGTCAGGGACTTGTCACAACAGCTAACAGAGCAGTGTCACTGGAAAGGCTGAAAGGACTGTAATGCAAAAAAGACACTTGTCTCTGGTTACCAGGGATGTCTAAATAGCATGTGAAACTCCTCTGCGGTTTCTGCAACCTGTGTAAAGAAACTTTCCTAAAATGTCCAGTAGTTCAAAGTTACAATCTGCCTTCAAAATGAGATGCTCTAAAGGAATATTTTACTTACAACAGACATTTTGCATGGTCTATCTGTGCATGTTGTCTTGGGCTGAGTAATGGATCGATGTGATGAGATCAGAGAGGATTACAGTTTACCTTCTCCATAGTGCATAGCTCTTATTTCTGGTTCAGCAGTGTACCATTTAAATGCTCCTCATGTGATATCTGCATTCTTCTGGTTTTAATTCATAACATGACTACTGAAACTGCACTTGTAAAAATGATACTTGTGGCTGACCAGCTGTCTTCTTTGCAGGCATAGAAATAGCTCCATATGCTTTAATTCCTGCCTGTTGCTGCTCTCTAACTGATATTTTAGTTGGTCTGAAGGGCACAGTATGTTCTAGCTTAAAGTGGCAGCACATCTTCCATTCGCTTCATTGCCCGTTTGAATGTATGGCAAATAGCAAGACACCCCTGAAAATCAGAACCAAAGCAGAGTGCTCAGGCCACATAATTCAGTGTTTCATGGAATGAAAATGTGTCTGTTAGAAGTTTTAAGAAATTTGCAGTTGCTCAACACTCTGAAAAGGACTAATATGTTCTAAAGGAATTCACCATGAGAATCTTCGGATTTCTCCTCATCAGCTCATCTCCCCCAACTCCCAGCCCCTACTATCAGTATCTTCCAGGGTATGGGAGAATAAACTAAAACACTTCTTCTCCCCTGCCACCACCTTTGCGGGTAGTAGCCCTCTCAGTACTCCCACTAGAAGGATTTTTCAGAAAGTGCCTTAGCAACCTTTGTGAACAATGAGAAGCATATCCCTCCTTTCCTGAGCAGCCACTTGTTAGAAGCCATCTCAAGAAATCATGAGGAAGGAATAATGCATAATTAAAGTGGTGTTCCAATGGTGATGTTTACATCCAAGCATCTTTCATTGGTAGGGAAGAATATTTCTCCTTGGGAAGCTTCAGACTGTTCCTGACCTATTTGCATGAAGGATGAGATTTTCACAGGCATTCATTGTTGGACTAATTCTGCTCTTACTAAGCTTACTGGGAAGAAAATTAGGCTTTCGATGTAGTTTTTAAAATGTTACTTGGTCTTTGATGTCTACAAAAAGTTCTCCCAATCCCCTGTAAACCACAGTCAGTGACTGACCAGCAGTGCCCACAAAATCGTTTTCCAGGATCAGAGGAAAGAGACACCCTGCAGGGCGGGCACTCTCCAGATGCCATGTCAGGGAGCATCTTACTGACCTTCCCGACAAATGCTGAACAGATGTATCCGGGAAATATTGACAGTGGGGACAGAAACAGAGAAGCTAGCCCGCCCTTTTCACATTAATGTTAGCAACTCTTTGGACTACTGCTGAGTCTAGAAAGAAAATTTCTAGGGGGAAGTAGGGAGTGTGCTCAGTGCATACCAAAATGAAATGCACCATGTAGGGAGTAAAACATGACTCTGAGACAAACCCTGCTGTGCTGACTCCATGAGTTCTGCTTCCTTCCTGGAATTACACCAGGGGTATTGTTCCTGCAGTGAGCTGGAAAGACCTGGAACAAAAATAATAATTTGACAAAACAGAATCTTAAATGACAAAAAGATATCAGACCCAGTGTTCTGCCTCTTGACACATGGATACACATTTATGTCTATGTAGAGTAGAAGTATATCCGTAAGTAGCAAGGGCCTTTTAAGGTGGAAATCTTTCCCTCTCACACATACACACAATCCCTCAGCTACCAATAAAAGCTAACATTTAGCTGGCCCGGCCCCCAGTCTTATATCTTACAAGGAAATGTTTACAGATTTCTGTAATTTATCTGTACTTAAGACCAGTACAATTGATCATCCAAATAGCACAATACAGCAGCAGCATTTACAAGGAGCTCCCTATGTTAAAATCTGTCCGACTTTATGTAGCTCCATATGTGGTTGAATGGATGTTACATATTTTGTGCTATGTGAGGCAGACTCATACTGCTATAAACAGTATGCTGCACGGCTAGAAAAGCAAGTGATATTGAAGTTTCTTCAGTGTACTGACAGATTTATTTGTTCTGTTTCTTCTTCCAGCCTTTCTTTGTATGGGGTTCCAAAGTTTCAGACTACATGGGACTTGCTTTTGATTTCAGAATTCTCCATGATACTTGATATTAATACTTTACTGAGGCTGAGGGTACCTACTGCTTCCCTCATTTGAAAAAGTGCTTTGCTACTTTCTATTAACAGAAAGCCTTAATAAAATGGTGCAAGTCTCACTGTACAGAAATGGATTCTTCTGGAATTAATAATAGCCAGTATGGCCCAGAGTACTCAAAGAAGCATCTAGACTACACTAGGAGACCTAACATCAGTAAAACAGCCTAACTGGGTCAGGAGAATGAATAGTTTAAAAAAGGAAGCTACACTGAGGTACACAGTAGGCTTCAGGAAGTCAAAGTAACATTTGCCAGTTAAAAATATGTATTTTTTAATAACTAGGAAATATTGCATGGGTTCACTACCCTTTTACACTGGATCACTGGAATAGGCCCAGAATGTTTTAATTATTCCATGATATATAAGGATGATGGTCCTCACAGGAATTCTTTGAATACGTATTTTAAGTATTCATTCCCCTCCCTCTGATCCTCAACTAGTACTTACCTATTCCTTAGAGAGTAAACTATGTGGGACAGGAACAATGAGCATGGTGCCTAAAACAGCTTTAAACAGTTGCAGTAGTACCCACAGAGACAAAAATTAACCACACTTCTGGTGTCACGCAAAGTTAATTTTCTCATGAACACATGAAATATGAAGAACTATTGTCCCAGAAGTCTCAGTAGCATTTGTCTGGAAACACTATAAAAGAAATGTGTCTGTGAAAGCAAACTAATGTTAAGAGTGATATAATTCAACATTGCAGAAGGATGGGAGCAGGATCATAGTTTTACCGTAGTAGTATAATTTCCCTTTTACTGAACTATTAAGTTGGAGAATTTTGAAGGATACAGAGATGCATCAATTTAAGACCTCTACATTCTGGGAAAATTCTTCTACTTAAATGGACCTGCTAGCAGGTACCACAATTAATATAGGGGAAAAAGTAATATACAGAAATTGTTTTTTGTAACTTTACTTACAATTGCTGTGTTTACAGCAGCATAATTTCTTGAATTACTCATTTATGTATGTGCAGATCCTCCAATGGAATAAATGAAACTTTGAGTGCTGAAAGAGAAAATGAAAAGCACGATACCATAAAAAATGAGGACTATAGGGAGAGCACTACACTGCAAATTAACACAGCGCAAGAGATACCCCATGGAGATTTATGCATCACAGAGATATACAGTGAGACTCACCAGGGAACAGGAGAAAGCAACATACACTTTTCTGAAATGAAACAAGAGACCACACAGAGCCACAGGATTGCTCCTAAAGTGATAGGCACCTCCAAAGTGCTCGTGACAGATGAGGCTGCTTTCAGAGGGAAGACAGAAGAAAGAAGGCCAGGTACTATGGTTGAGCTGCAGCTGTCCCTCTCAAATGACGCACACAAGGGCACCAGTGCTCCTGCTGTGACTCTCTTAGGGGCAGAAAAATGCACCCCTTCAGGAAGAGGACCCAGTGTACAACAAGATGGGACTAGCCCTGTAATTGCAATTCCCCTGGGCATGAAAGAGAGCAACATCCAGTGGTCAAGCAAAGTAGTCCAGTTTTCTAGTGGCAAAGAGGTCAAGAGGATCCAAGGTGCAGCTCCATCTCTCCCCAGGGTGGAGGTGATCCTAGACTGTTCAGACAGAGAGAAGGAAGCACCCAGGTCTCTAGCTGAAAGGGGGTGTGTTGATTCTCAAGTGGAAGGAGGGCAGTCAGAAGCACCTCCTTCTGTCCTCTCCTTTGCAATCGCATCAGAAGGCACAGAGCAGGGAGAAGACGACCAGCACTCGGAAAGGGATCACAGACCTCTCAAGCACAGGGCAAGGCACGCAAGTAAGTATGTCCCATCTAATCATATGCACTGCCTGAGGGTATCTTTTGTAACTTTAAACATAATTCCAGAATTTAGTCTGTATTAGAAAAAAAATGTTCAGTTTTTTTCTGCAGTTTTCTAACTTTCCCTCTATCTGTTTCTTTTAAATGATGTTTCTGCTCTTGCTTTATATATTATTTCGGGTTAATACAATGGTCCTGGTGATGAGCCAAGTGTATAGCCATGCCTTAACTGTGCTGAATAACTTTGCTTGGTAGACTTCCACTTTGAAATTAACTCATTACTTTGTCCAACTAAAAATACTTACATCTCAAAAAAAAAGCTGAATTCCACTGGTCTTTTAATGTATATTCAGAGGTAATCTGTAAAATATTAACAAAAAAAGCAAGTTGCTTGCACATGTCTAAATGAATCCTGGGGATTTCTCCTTTTATAGCAAAAAGTTTGTGTTATTTGCATCATCTAAAATCAAAGCCATGCCACTGCTCTTAAAAGTTAATAAAAAAGGCTAGCAGAAAAGCTTGATGTTGCCTGCAGAAGAGATTTTGACAGACACTAGCATGTGTATAACCGTTACATGATCCCTCCAGTTTTGCCAGTCTTCTCTAGACTGTAAAGTGAACACGCTATTTTTTCTGACTCCCATACCCAGAGGTCAGCTTCAAAATGTGTCCAAGAAGTTTACATGAAAGTAAACTTGAAACTGGGTCCAATATTAATTGAGTGTAGATACAGATTATCTATCTATCTATCTATCTATCTATCTATTAATTTATTTATTTATTAATTATTTAATTCATTTGGTACCTTTCTATTGGTTGCTTGCTCTTTCCCAACAATGTTAAGAATCCTGTCTGGGGATTTAGTAGCAGCCGTATGTCAAAAGTGCTTGAATGTGTGCAGTGATATACTGTAGCAACAAGCCATTTCATAGGCAGTGTTGGAATTAGTCTGCTAACCCACTGCTAATTCCTCTGTAAGCATATTTTTAGCATGATAACCATTTGTATCTTATTGGCAAGTAGATTAAGCAGTTACTTATGCCTAAGTGTCTGTATGCAATCCACATATTTTTGGCATATTAAATGAAGCGTAAAAGTGCACATGCTTTACATTTTGCCTGAGAAGCTAGAACCAACTGTGGGACTGTGCCTGTCTTAGAGAATTACTTGCAGTGCCTGGCTAATAAGGCGAAAGTACAAAGAATGAACTACATATTACATGATAAACTCTTCTTTCAAGTAGGAATTGATCTATGACAATTTCAGTTCCTTCTAATCTAGCAGCAGGTCATTATCCTTAGGAACTACTGATTTAATCTATAAAAATGTTTGCTATTATTATTACTATTATTATTATTTGTAAAATCCTATCTACACATTAGAACAAACATAATGCCAAGCATAGGGAAATAAAGCAAATACTATGCATGTTTATTTAAAAGTTAGAGCACAGCACTGAAGTCTAAACTAGAGAAGAGCATTTATTATAAGTGTTTGATGTCTTTAGCAGACATTTTCTCTTTAGATAGTCATCAGATTATATTTATCTGAACAGGTAACATTTCTTAAACCGTCTTTTGAAACTATTTATTAACTAACTATCCAGATGAATTAAGAAAAAATACGCTAGTAAAATTAAAATTTTCAATATTTGCTTTCCACAGAACTGTATGGGTACCTGGTGAATCCCTTTCCCAGAAAAAAAACACTCAATGCTGGTGCAGGCAGCTTATTTCAAAGTGTAGAATTTACATGCTTTCTGTTTGCAGAGATTAACAATAAAGCACATACTTTTGGAAAATTCTTCAGTGACTACTGTAAGCATTTGAACCGCCAGAGGACTGAGCCAAGGATTTGGCCCTCTCACCATAAAATATTTTGGTGATTGCTGGTTCAGGTGGTATGTTCTTTTCTCTTTTATAGGTTCTTGTGAGAACCATTGGTCCAGTCATGCTGTCATCTGGCATAATGGCAAAACTCCAATTGTCTTTAATAGGAGAAGTATCAGACTACACCTACTGACATGGCTAAAAGAATCTTTATAGAAAATACATCACAAGTCTTTCTTTAATGAGTTTGCTTTATCCTAGCAAAAGACACTAAATTTACTGTTCTGTTTTAATATATCAGAGGCATGCTTTTTCCTTTTGAAATTAAGTGGAAGGGGACCACTGATTTAGGCTGGAAGAGCTTTAATGCTAGCTTTTTTAAAGGGAGAAGCTATTGAGGTTGTCATTCATGAGATGCAGTGGTAGAATATAAGGAAGGGAAAGAAACAGGGACACCACCTGACTAGCATTGCCCCATGAGGCACATGCTTCGTGTCGAATAACAAGGAAGCAGTCATGCTGACGTACAGTGCATCTATCAGCTTTACAGCTGCATCTATTCCTGTTCCACATGACTTGATGAAAACCAATGATTTATGCTTTAACAAATATGTATTATTGACTTATGCTAGTGAATACTCTTGAGAAGTTAGTTGAGTCTCCTTGATTCGGTTGTTAAATATGCATTCATTCTTGCCACATTTTCAAAATAAATAGTCTGGAGCCGTTATATCGTATACAATTTTGGATTATGTTTCAGGCAAGTAATGCTTCTTAAAAAAATGAAACCTGCTTCCATTGAGTACCATGGCCAAACTCCCATGTCTTCCAAGAGGCTGAAAGTTAATGCTAATAGTTTCTGTGTATGCCTTTGTGAATGTATATTTGTTTTTAAATAGTTAATAGATAGAAGCATACCTACTTTTAGAAACTATATGCATTTTGTTATTCATATGAGTAAAATAAACGCATAAATGGCAGAAGCTGCTACCACCATCAGACAGAATACACTCAGTTTCATTTGGTCTCAGATGTTAAGCAGTCATGGGCACGGCTGGCTGGAAATGTCTGCTGTAAGCCTAGGAACTGTGGTCAAACAATTGGTAAATACCAGACCATAGAAATGGAATAAATGAGAAAATATTGTCAGCCTGTTGCTGCTGAGATTATTTATGGGAATAAAAATCAAGAACACTAGAAATAACGACACATGTAACAATGCTGTTGAACTAAGAAAGTCCTAAAGAAAGTGATGTGGCCTTTGAACTTGCATGGGTGTGTCTCTAAGGAACGCTGAGTATGGAATTTTTAACACAGTCGATACTGTGGGAAAGCTTAAGTATAATGACTCCTCCACACAAAAGAAAAGAAATGTCTTAATATGGGGGAAGGAGACAGTGGGTAAATTTCAGTATAGATAAATGTGGAACTATTTGTTGTTAGTCTCCTTGTACTTTTGTGGGCTGTGTGTTATTAAATGTGCACTTCAATTGTTTCCACAGGGCTCCGGCGAAGTGAGAGTCTGTCAGAGAAGCAGGTCAAAGAAGCCAAATCTAAATGTAAAAGTATTGCATTGCTGCTGACAGCAGCTCCCAATCCCAATTCCAAGGGGGTGTTGATGTTCAAGAAGCGTCGTCAAAGGGCAAGAAAATATACTTTAGTCAGCTACGGTACTGGGGAGTTAGAACGTGACGAAGACGAGGGTGAAGAAGGTGAAGGTGAAGAGGGGGACAAAGAAAACACTTTTGAAGTGAGTTTGCTTGCAACAAGTGAGTCAGAAATAGATGAAGATTTCTTCTCTGACATTGATAACGACAGTAAGATTGTGACGTTTGATTGGGACAGTGGTCTACTTGACGTTGAAAAGAAGACAAAAAGTGGAGACGAGATGCAGACGCTTCCAGAGAGCACAGGTAAAGGGGCCCTCATGTTTGCCAAGAGGCGGCAGAGGATGGATCAGATTACAGCTGAGCAAGAGGAGGTGAAGACACGCACAGTGCATACAGAGGAACAAAGGGAAGCCACCATGTCAGAGAACTTCCAGAAAGTAAGCTCTTCAGTCTATCAAACAAAAGAGGAAGAAATGTCAAGACAGCAGACCTCTGTGAGCAAAAGCTACACAGACATGAGCCAGAATCACAGCAAAATGGTACAACAGAATGGCTTTGGTTTAGCACCAGACACAAACCTGTCTTTTCAGTCCTCTGAAGCTCAAAAAGCAGCATCTTTGAATAAAACAGCTAAACCCTTCTCTTCCGGAGTTCAAAACCGAGCAGCTGCACCATTTTCACCCATAAGAACTGTCACTAGTCCTCTTTCAGATATACCAGCACCACCACCTTACTGCTCTATTAGCCCACCACCTGAGGCTTTATACAGACCTGTTTCAGCTCCTGTAGCCAGCAGAGCTGCCCCAACTGTGTGGTCCTTCACCGAGCCAACAGAACACATAGCATCCAGAGATGAAAGGATTGCAGTGCCAGCCAAAAGAACTGGGATACTGCAGGAGGCAAAGAGAAGAAGCACTTCAAAACCTATGTTCACTTTCAAAGAAACACCCAAAGTAAGTCCTAATCCTGCCCTGTTGTCTCTTGTACACAATGCAGAAGGCAAAAAAGGTACTGGAGCTGGTTTTGAGTCAGGACCTGAAGAAGACTACCTCAGTTTGGGAGCTGAAGCTTGCAATTTCATGCAGACTCAAGCATCTAAACAAAAGGCCCCTCCTCCTGTTGCTCCAAAGCCTTCACTCAAGGTCTCTCCTACTGCTGGTACTCCGGTTTCCCCAGTTTGGTCACCTCCAGCTGTGGCTTCTAACAAGGCTCCTTCTTTCCCAGCACCAGCCTCACCTCAGGCAGCACATCCTGCACCACTCAAATCTCCACAGTATCCTCATTCTCCTGTCCATCCCCCAAGTACTCTCAATCTAGCTGGTCCTTTCAAAGGGCCTCAGGCAACTCTAGCAAGTCCCAACCACACACCCAAGACAACACCAGTCACACCGAGTGCTGGAGGAACAAAGCCACCCTTTGAGATGCCACCAGCTATGAGTGGAAAAGGAGCACAGTTATTTGCCAGAAGACACTCTCGAATGGAGAAATATGTGGTAGATTCAGAGACTGTGCAGGCAAACATGGCACGAGCCTCATCTCCAACTCCATCTTTACCAGCTTCTTGGAAATATTCATCTAATGTCCGAGCACCTCCACCTGTTGCTTATAATCCCATCCACAGCCCATCTTATCCTCCTGCTGCTACCAAGTCTTCCTCTAAGTCCACTGCTGCTACCAAAAATACAAAAAGAAAACCTAAGAAAGGTCTCAATGCTTTGGATATTATGAAACATCAACCTTATCAACTCGATGCATCTTTATTTACTTTTCAACCTCCTAGTTCTAAGGAAAGCCTTGCTATTAAGCAGACATCAAAGTTGTCCACTTCAAAGCAAGCTCTACCTTTAAGACCACCTAGTGCTGGCTCTCCTACTAATGTTCGGGCATCTTCAGTGTACTCTGTACCAGCCTACAGTTCACAACCTTCGTTCCAGTCAAATGCCTCTATCCCAGTAAATGAATCATATTCACCTACAAGCTACTCTGCATTTTCTAAGCCAGAAACCACCACATCCTCTTTGTTTACTGCTCCGAGGCCAAAATTTTCAGCAAAGAAAGCTGGCGTCACTGCACAGGTGTGGAAGCCATCAATTATTGAAGAGTAAACCTTATAGCTGAAACCTAGTGTCCATTTTGCTTGCAATCAATTGTTTGCAGTGTTAACCTGGCATACAAACAGTGCCAGTAGTATTCCTTAGCTTACTTAATAACATCAGATATATCACCTCAAATCTGGGTCCAAAATATTTGAACTTTTTTAAGGAATCAAAATAGATAAAATAGATAAAAATAGATTAAAATATTATCAGAGGCTTTATAACCTAACATCTTGAAATGAATAGATATCATTGTATTAGGTAAGCAGGACACTAGGTTTTTGCTTTAGGACTACTACAACAGAAACAACAGTAAGCAATATTCCTGGTATGTCAAATCAATAGAAAAAAAGCTTTCCTTATGGCCCCCTCTCCACTATGTTCTAATGACCTAGGGATTTGAGGACTTTTTTTTTTTAAAAAAAAGAAGTGCCTTATTAAATGATATTAATAGTAATATGTATTACTAACATAGCATAAAATAGATAGAGTATTAGACTCTGACTGATCACTAGCAGAATACAACTGGATAGACCTTTGGCCTGCACAGAGCCCCACTGAAGTCAATCAGAATCTGTCCTGGCTCAAAGGCCCTTCCACAGAAATCTGATTGATCAGCCAAGGGCTTAGTTTGTAAGCTATGTGGATCAGCTGTGATCCAAAATCATTAATTGCCTCTGTGATTTCACAGAGAATTGCTCTAAGAGATGCTAGAGTGTTCTGAAGACTAAAAGTGGTGGAAAGACAGCTGGAAAAATTATTAATGATTTCCCATTTTGGGGAAATTTGACATCCCAAGTGCAGACGTATTTTTAGCCAAAGTTTGCCTTGAATCCAGCAAGTAAGATAGAAACCAGTAAATCAAAATTACTGAACAGAGAGGTGAGCTGGGTTTTGCAGCTGCAATGTAATGCCATAGTTTCATGTGAAAGCACAGTGATTGAGAACTGAAGGGATATATCTATATATCCAAGAGTACTGATTCTTGCAACCAGAGTAGTATATACCACAGAAATTAGCACTTAACAGTAATTCATAAATATGACCATGTCTTCCTATTGGTCTCTCATACACATTTTATTATTTTCACTTGGGGGGTTACAGTGCTTCTTCCCACTTTAAATCTTTTTACTCTGGTCTTACACTTTCACCTTTTACTTGAAGTATTGGGGACTAAGGATTTAAATACTGCTACTGTGGAAAATTCTCAAGAGTCTGTGGCCTTGAAATGAACTGTGTAATACTGCAGTGAATACACAGTCTTACTGAAATTAATGAGCTATATTTGAATAGTTTAGCATGTTTTTCAGTAAGCAGTCCTGCAACATCAGTGGTGCTAGGTCTGAAACAAGGTGTTGTTTCACACTACGGGTATCAAAATTCATCCCAAGTGATAAGCTAAAAATTAAAGCATCAGTCTGTGAATAAAGGTGGCAGAATCTTTTGATATGTTTGTTAAACTACCATTCAGCTAGCTGCAAGCCAGACTACGGATCTTTTATATCATAGGGATTTTAGTAGAACTATCTATCTTGATGAGGAGAACATTCCCCAGTGTGAACAAAATCTTCGTAGTTTGGTCCCTGATGGTAACTCAAACTCCAATCAAAGTTGAGAAGAATGCATTTAGTTGTATATGCAGAAAGCAGACTGGAATTGAAGTCTAATCAAGCCAATAAAAATCACTCCTTTGTATTTTGGGCCTCCAAAATCCTACTCTCACCTTTAACTTTTGGGTTGGGATACTGACTGCATTAGAAGAAAATCACGAAGTGATCCAAGTCCCTCATAAAATTCAGGAGAATTATGGGAAATTTTGAAAAAAAAATAGTTTGGCAAACTCAAGAAATAATTACACTGCATATACCGGGAAATAGAAAGTAGCAATATTTTAATCCTTTAGAAATCTCCCTTCTATCTGTTTTCCACTGTCAATACCTGTATTTTTCTTCTGTCATTAAACTTGTCCCTGTCCCCTCTGCCTGTTTCTTTCTTGGGTTTGGTTGCTATTTTTTTGTTTCACTTACATGTACAGACTGACAGTGTAGTTTATGGGAAATATATTTTCTATTCTATCCTGCTAATAGGAAATCTCCTCCCTCCTCTTTCATTCCCCTTCTTCTTCCCTACACTTTCCCCTCCCTTCCCTTTCCCCTTCCCTTTCCTCCCTCCTTTCCTCCCCTCTAGTAAAAGTTTTATCTGAAGTTACATACACTATTTAAGGTAGATGTTTAAGATACTGGTATCTACTTGGAATAAAGATATCCTACCAAAGATAAGTAGTGCTGCTAAAGGGATATGTAGAAATCCAATCAGCCTTACATTGTCTTACATATTTTTACTTACAGTCTCCTCCTGTAAAACACATCTGTAAATTATAATCACACTTCTGTACTTGTTCACCCTACCACACCAAGAATATTTCCTTAATAAGGAGATTTTTAGCAGTTTTGTACTTCCACCACAAGTGCTGATGTTGATGCATGTGGCTACTAAAAGATAGAGCATCTTACATAGCATGGCCATGAGTCCATATCAGGCTCAGGTCAGTAACTTTTGGAATTCATCACCAGCTACTGAGTATCCGGTATGAAATATGGCAATTATTGAAATCTAACTTCTAGCATATATATGCCTATATGACATATCAGTTTCCAAATAAGAAATAATAAGCATTATTATTATTCTAATTATCAGCAGAAGAAACAAGAGGTAAAACTGGGATATATTCTCATGCAAAGGAAATCAGCTCTCCGGAAAGACAGAAGTCAAGTTAGTAGGAGCTAGAAGAGAGCTGTGGACTGAAACAGAACATTTCAGTTTCCTGAGTTGTCTGTTAGAACTAAATTCACCTGAAATGCACAATTGTCATCTTTAAAATAATTTTGCTATTACTTTCATTTTCAGCACAGCCCAAAAGTTCACTTAGGAAGTCAACTAAATCGTATGCATTTTTACAGCAATAAGCAAAATGTCAGCTTCTGTGGTAGCAATATAAAAATACAGCTATTAGCCTATCTCCTCTTTACTTTGTCCAAAAGAAAAGGAAGTGCATCTATACTGAAAACTTGTATTTTGATCACATTTGGATTTTTTGCTTCTGTTCAAGTATTTCATACGGCCTATAGCAATGACAGAAGAATTTTTTAAGCACCCATAAGAGTTAAAAGCAACACTAGGCCTCTTAACTCAGGTAAGATCTTTTGAAAATTCCATGCAAATTCCAGACCTGAATTCAGTTTCATATATATACATCATTCTACATGCATAGTGCTTGGACCCAACTTGGCTTCAAGACTCTTTTTACTAATCAGGTAAGTCTGTAATTCTTATTAATATTTCAGAAGACTAGCCTACTTAAAGTAACAGTTTTATCCAAAATGTAATCTCTTGTGAAGCAGATATTTAGAGGAGAGTTGACCTGTTCATTGTCATGGGTCCAAATTAAAACCTAATAATGATGTCAAACAGCTGAAATGTCAAGAAAACAAATGCTTTGTGTAGAGAGGAGCCACACAAAATTTCACTTTGAAAGGGCAGTGAGTTTTCTAAGTGTTTATCTGAAAAAGCTATTAGAATTATTTTAATATGACCAGGCTACCAAGATGCAACTGCTTTGTTTCCTATGTAAGGATATTTAACAGTGAGTTTTAGGCCACCTTGAATAACAGTACTTCCAGTATGTTCACAATAAAAGAGAAATGTAATTGGTTTATGTTGGTTTTAGCACATTTAATTATAGCATATACTGGAGGTTTTATACTGCACCAGTTTGCATTTCACATTCTACACAGCCTTTTCATGAAAAGAGATACCTCAATCAAGAGTTTATATACTTTCAGTGACTGATTGTTATAAAACCTGAATTGAGAAGTTTTGTTTTGGAGATGAGTAGCTTTTAGACAAAAAGTTAAAATTTTTGTTCAAAAATAAAAGACAAAATTTAGTTCTTGAACAAAGAACTGCTTAACTTCTCCCCCTTCTCTAGTAAGAAGGGAACCACTCTTACCATGTTCCTGCTCAGCAGAAGATAACATATTATGAAATAAACAGAAAGATATTGCAATGATGGTTTTTTTTCCTGTAGGGACATTTACAGAGTAAGCATTACCATCTCTTACAAGTAAGCCTCATTCCTTTGCTTTCTGTTCTCTCATGGAAGAAATAGTTTTGCTAGTGTCCTAAGATACGTGAAAATATCCAGTGACAATAAGCTGCATGGTTCCAAAAGCACCTGGCTGATAGCATGGAACTTTATAATACACTCATACCAAGGCTTGCAGGAGGGAATGCCCACTTCTAAACACACTGACAATTCACTTTGAGATCAAGCCAATGCCATTTTGAGATCAGTCACCAAAAGGAGGTTTCAGTTAATTTTTGTCTTAAGTCTTCTCGCACTGAGCCTAATTTTATATACCATCAGCTTATTTATTTATTTTATTTTGGATACCTAATTTTATTTTACATGAGACATTCAAGAGTCAAGACACAAAATCAGCCCTTAGACTGTAGTGACCCATTTTGCTGTCACCACACCAATCATGCGGCAATGGGTTTATTTTCTTTTTGGCAGAGTACTGTTATTATTCACATTAAAATGAATGTTCATAATTGACATGAATTTCGACGTGAAATAAAGAAATACTAAGAGGCTGAGGTATCGGTAGGCTCCAAAAAATAGGAAGTGAGGGGCATGGTTGACCCCTCCATGAATTGGAAAATTCGTGGCAGAGTTGCAATTTTGAAAGGAAAAACTACTAGGATTAGAGGGAGCCAAGCAGTGGGGAAATAACTCTAGGAAAAAAGCAGACTGCAGAAGGTAAATACCCATCAGAGGATCATGAAATACTAAAGGTACAAGAGAAGAAATCAATCAGCAAGAAGGGTTTAATTATTCTGCACAGAGATGGCTCACTATTTCCAGCCTTTTGTTGAAATTTTCTAGATTATCCTTGGATGGCAGAGTGCTCACATCACCAGGCATGATTTTTTCCTCTACTATTTACAAAAAGATATTGTGAAAGAACCAAAATGCACATACCCAGCAAAAAGGAAAAAGCAGACCTTATCAATAGAATATTTTACTGAGAAATTACAGATCTAAAACATACTGTCCTAGATAGCTCCTATACACAAGAGTTTTCAGAAGTGCTAAGGTGAACTCTGATAAAAGATTATATGCAATTATAAAGAGAACTTGACACCAGATGATGTGATCTGGGAGCAGCACTGTTTATCAAGTATCCAGGATGACACCTCAACAAAGGACCAGCCTTCCCATCACGCTCCATTGCTCCAGCATCTCTGCAGGGAATCCTCTGTACACTATGAGGTAGGGAAATGCCAGTGAAATGACAGCATTCTTCACGACTAACAATTTGCAAAATCATTCTCCTCTGTTTATCCAGGATCCTTTTCCAGATTTCATAGCTTTAAGAATAAAAAAACCCCAATCAGTTCTAAAATGATCCACTTTTCCAATCTTGCCTTTTTGCCAAAATATGATACAACTTTTCTTGCCTGAAGTCAAACAGCCAGTATTCCACTGACCACTTTGGTGGTTCAGCATGGCAAGTGCAAATCTTATTTACACAGCTTGGCATAATGTTATTCTATAAGGAGTGTACTCAGCTTGAAATAGAATTGTTACACGAAGAAACATGACAAGATCTTCAAAAACTTTTGGATTCAGAGGCTCTGAATTACTAACTGCTGGCAGATTTCTTGAGAAAATATGCGAGCCTGATAATTTCATAGCACACTTGATGCCACTGTCACAACTTCATAGTACCCATAACAATGACTGTTCTTACTTTATAGTAAACATTACCTTTGCCTGTGATTCTATACGGGAAAAGGTGGAATTACTCAAGAGTTATGTTTGACAAGTGCTTTTCAGACTGGTGGCTTACTAGCAGAAGCACTTTCAGTTTTTTATCAAATGGTTCAAAAAGTAGGAAGAATCCTGAAGCTCAGTGAAATACTATGCTGGAAGGATCTCTACAGAGGCAGACTTGAACTCTTCCTTTACAAGCTAAGAGCAACCATATGATGCTATTTCCATGGTTTTAACATTTGCTTGCTTGAATAAGGCAGGCAAAGACTTTATACAGCATGCTAATAAAGTATTCTGTTAACCCTCTGCAGTTCTCAAAGGAAAAATATCTATTCCTGTTTGTAATGATCTTGACAAACTGGTCTTAATTTCAGGGCATGTGAAACGTGCAGACATGTATGCGGTAGCATGTCATAATAACTGCACTTAGACTGAGGAAACTCAGCTGAGAAAAAAACTTGCTGAACCATACTTACAGATTGACTATCTGGATGAAGGTTTACTGTATGGGGTAGTTAATATCACAACAGTGTTTTCAAACAAGAATCCTTGATTCTTTTGTATGTCTTTAGGACATCTTAAAACAGAGTCCCCTCATAATTTCAGGCAATTGAAAGGTAAGATGCTATGAAACTAAGCAGGTCATTTTTAAATAGGTGTAAAGACTAAACTGTTGAACAGATGGCATGTTTCTCTTGATGTTCCCATCTGTATCTGGAACAATAGATTTTAACTGATTAAAGAAATGAACAACAAACAGAAAAAGAGGAGAAACATTACAGAAATAAAAATACACTCCCAAACACTGTAATCGAAGTTGGATTATAAATGGTGACATGGAGCACAACACTCATAGATTTCAGTATGAGCTTTAACTGACTGCAAAGCAAATTGAGTACATTTTTATTAGAAGCAAAAGTCTCCATACAGTAATGACCTATGGGCAAAATTTTCAATTTTTTAAAGAAAGTTTTTGGGAAAAAATACCCACCTTCCCTCCCCCCCCCTCCC
>NW_020799099.1:4984463-5016725 GCF_003259725.1 Athene cunicularia | reverse complement strand
TGATTTTGGGACACTCAGTAGTCTTGTGTGTCCAGTTCAAGACACTTAGCATCTTCAGAGTCCAGCAATATATGAAATAGTTACTGTATCAAAGCATGTGATCCTTAACATCAGTCTGAGAGTGTTAACAGATCACAGGTCTCCAGGTGGAAGCCCAGAAAGGGAATCCTCAGAGACCAGCTATGAAATCCTGAAATCCTGAAAAACTGAAAGCACCTTTTGCACAATATACTCCTTTGCTATAAAGACCTAGTATTTCCTAAATGAAGCCCTGAAACAGCACAGGGTGTTGCAGAAGTTCTGAAATTTAATCAAGATGCATATGCACTGGGCAGTGATGCTTGCATTTCATAGTTTTTGAATACTTGACCTTCCAACTTCACTAGCACTGCTTCAAGGTTGAGTTGTCTGCATAAGACCCAAGGGTTTTCTAAGAACAACAAATCAAACCCCGGAATACTACCATACAGCATACTGTAATCAGCAGGTTCCTCCAGCATGGCTTGAATCACCATAGACAACCGCCATCATGCCGTTACAGTGACTGGCAGCAAAGTTGTTGACAACCCGCCTGTGAATCAGCACTGGGAGGACAACACAGGGGCTTCACAGTCTTTTCTGACAGCAGAGATACCAAGGAAGGTCAAACTCTATCCCTCTGGGGAAAAAATTTCTCTGGAACTCTGGAGTCAAATATACAGTAGTGGACACAGGTTCTTTACCCCAAATGTACCTTTCCCCATTTCTTAATCTCTTTCTTTCCATGTTTTCCTCATTGTGGCCTCATTGTGAGCTACAGAAGTCAATTTTCCACTCCTTAAGCTTCTTATCCAAGCTCAGGAGCCTTGGCCATCAGGTTCTAGCCTCATCACTCTCCAACCAAGTGCTGCATACAGATTTTCTTTCTGCATCAAGTGTTACCAGCTCCTAATTTTGCCTTGTCCAGTCTCTTATTTGTTCTTCCCTTGTCCATTTCTTCTACCCTGTTGAAAGCCTGCTTCTTTCCCCCCTGTATTCAAATCAGACGTTCTCCTCTTTGAGGCTGCTTAGGTCCAGACAGACACGAGGTCTTGGGCTCTGCCAAGGGGCAGCTGTGCTCTGCAGTGCATCTCAGTCCTGATCAGTCAGCGTGCAGCCTCATGCCTGGACCCGATGGTGGGAAGAGATACGGGTATGCACATATCCCTGCATGCACTCTTGTTTTGTGAATGAAAATCCAGCTGTGCAGCCAGTGCAGGAGCTGTGGAAGACCCCAGTGACTTCTCCAGCTTGTGTGGGTACACAGGCAGAGAAAACATGAGGACAGTCTCCTTGTTCTCCTGTGTGTTGTCCAAAGACATCACAGCCTACAGCAGCTTTGGACCTCTAATAATGAATAAAATCCTCCTGCCTAACAAAATAGTACCGCAGCTAACAGGGTTCTCAGGAACTAGCTGTAAAAAATAAGGTGCTCCTACTGAGCCTATCTATATAAGGCTCTCAGCTTGAATATACATAGGCAAGTTTGCATGGAAATACAAGACATTTCAGATACAAAGACTACTCTCAAATCAGTTCTAAAGAATGTAGTGGTAAAGAAAAGGACGCTAGAAATTTTTGTTATTGCCATGTATTTTTCTCTACTGTCATTCTTTGAAATGGTTGAACTATATAGTTTCATTTGGTTGATATGCATCTGAAATGGCTGGATCATTTGGGATGAAGTAAACGAGGAAAAACTAAACAACTAGGATGACTGAAAATTTCAGTTTGAAAGATTTGATAAGAAAATTATAAGGAACTGGATAATTTATCTTTTAGTTTGGATATGTTCAGCAACAATAGTGCCACCACTTTCACGTATTACAATATAATTAATATTTATTTTCTTTGATTTTAGAAAAAATATCATTAGCCTTTACTTTATAACAAGTTAAAACCCTTTCAAAGTTCATACAAAATAGCAAGGTCAGAAACTAGGATCAACTTTGCACTTGTTTTTCAAATGTTCATTCACAAGGTTTCTTCTAAGACCTTCCTTTAAGCTGTGTAAATATAAAAGTCCAGAAGGTGGCAGCAAATATTCTTCCTAACAAGAATTAACCTATTTCAAGGAAAGCTAGGATGCCTATGGCCAAAAAAGTTTCAGCCATTTGCGTTTTACAGCATAACTCTACTGTCTTTTGCTAACTGTCTTTGGATAAAGATTAAATGATAATGGAAAGCACTGACTTTTTTTTCATTTACACAGGTGCAAATGGAGCTAACCGAATAACTAATTTATGACAGGTTAGCAGCACTTGTACATTTCTTTCCCATGTAGGCATTTTGCAGTAGTGAAGACCTGATTCTAATATCCTACTTTTCCACCATTACTTGACAACTAAAAAGGACTTTATTGTCAGAAGTAGAATTTTTTCACCAGGCTTATGTAAAATGGTTGACAGTAATGGATTCATTTGTTTGTATACTAACAATGAAAACAAGATTATTCTCACCTGAAATAGTACCATAGTTATAAACAATCTAAACTTAGAATAAATTAGGTTCCAGTTCTAAAATTCCCTATAAATTTCTGAAAGCAAGCCCTGACAAGAAGGCTTTTAGAAAGTTAGGATCAGACATGAACTATGTGATTCCAATCTATTACTAGTCTCAGTACAGCCATTGAGAAGGCTTTAATTGTTTGACAGGTAAGATTCCCTGCCTCTCCAGCCATCAGTATCCCTATGAACCAAAATGCTGCATTCCGATTTTAGCCTGCCATAAATTATTTCCAGAGTTTCAAGTAAATATGATTTTCCCATTTTATTTCAAAACTTTTGGTATTCATATCGTAAAATAGCTGTAGCATTTACTCCAGACCTGGCAGTATTTCAGAGAGAAATTATTTTTTCATTACATAGAGTTTAAATTGCAAATGGTGTGGGATGAAAAAAGCTGTAATAAGGTTAACAATAAGCCTCCCTTCTATGTGCAGTTCAGTTTAAAAATCTGAAGTGCTTGTTTTCTGTTCAAAAAAATGGAAAGAAGGAAAGAATTAAAAGTATTACTTATTTTGTCCTACCATTTTCTCAGTGGTTTAGTCTCTAACTGCAGTAGCCATTACAAACCCATAAGAAGCCAAATGATAAATGTGTAACTCTGAGCTTTTTATAAAGACAAGAGTCATTTTTTGAGATAGAGCAATTATTTTGTCTACTTCCTCCTTCTTTGACCTCTTTTTGTGTAAACATTATCCAAGCTCTAATGTTAACTCAGATTTGAACATGCTTTGGTATGACATTAAGGACCAGGACTATAATGAAAACATAAAAATAAAAACTACCTTAATGACTTAGACACTTAGGTTAATTTCTTTCAAGTGACTTAATCAGGTGGGAGTTTATGTTACAGAGAGTTTCACTGGACTATTAAGAGTCCAACAAACTTTTGGAAATAGAACCCTAATGTAATATATGTCTCCTTAACTGGTGAAAAGGCAGTTTCAGCATGTAAACAGACAGTTTTCACTTATTAAGATGTGCCACCTGAGACAGAAAAACAGTTGTTGTGAAACCATTTCACTAAGTAGTATTTTGCATTCTCATTTGGTCTGTAAATTGAAAAAGATCTTCCTGATTCTTGCCTTTAAAATTTGCACTGTTTTATGAAACTAAGTATTGCTCTTTTGCCTTTTAGCTTTACATAATTTTCAAGAAATTTGAAATAGCATTAAGTTTCAAATAACTGATTTTTCTGGACTATTGATTTACATATTATTGAATCAAAGGTACACTTTCACACTCCTATTTACATTAAATAGATCTATAGGCTTATACACCTTTTGTAAGTTATTATGCTTACATTCATTTACTTAAATACCAAAATAGTTTCTTTTGGAAGTAATATTGCATTCATTTTAGTTTATATTATTACACAGCTTATAAATGTCAAAGATGCTTGCAGTACAATAAATGTTTGCTTCACTAATGAATTTATAAATAGTTTGGATTTTTAACATCAATGTTAACCTAAACCTAAAGTTTAATCTGTTTGTACAGCTGTTGTTAGGATTCTATGATTGCAATGGACAGCTCTGAACTGCCTTTCCTCTTCTTGACATCTAAGAATCACTTTGCCTTCAGTAACTATTGCAGAAGAGATCTTTCCCTCTGAAAACATTTGCATGACGCAATGGAAAAGAAAAAAAATAATCATTGTATAGGGTTCTGGTTTGTTTTGCAGCATATTACTTTGAGTGCTGCTACAGTATTATAATGAATGTTTTACAACAAGATTTCAGTAATACAATATGTGATAATGTAATAATTCTGGTAGCATATCACTCTTCTTTCCCTTGTCCCTTAGTTTCTGGGAAGAAGAATAGAAAATCTCTACCCCTTGTTTTGTGACCTTCTTGTAGCTTAAGGGAGTCAGAAGCTAGAATAACTATTCTCTATCTGCACTTAATAGTTGCCATGGTCTCACTTACGATCCTGGGTTTGTGCATTTTTAGTACACGCTTGTCAAAAGATGTATTCCCAAGAATTAAATACAAAGGGAAAATAATAGAAAGTATCACTACATCCGCTTGCTGCTGTCCAGTAAATGAATGATGAATGACTAAATGTTGCCTTATTTCTGAAATTTGTGTTTGTTAGTTTGAAGGGGCTAAACATCGTGACAGAAATTAGTCTATGAATATCAAATACAGATCTGTATTTGTTCAGTCTAGGAACACCACTACCAATAATACAAATTAACTGCAATGAAAACAAGGCAACGTTAATCATTTCTCAGTTCCTGGATTTGAGGTACACTTGTATTTCAGCAAAATCATGCTTTTCTGCAAGTGCTTAAAACCTATTTACCATAGAGTGTGAAAAAAAATGTGCAATATTATATATTTTGAAGTGAAAGATTATTCACTTCCAGAATAAAGTTGGGCTAGATGGAAATATTCTACTTCTTAATCAATTACTGAAAATGTACAAAAATCTGCTCTGCAGGGTGCTGTTGGATTGCTTTTATTACAACAGATACTACTGTAACAATCTCAGCAGTCAGTAGGAATAGGGACAAAATTCCTCCTCCTTAACATAAACACTGAGGCATGATGGCATACTGCACATAACTAATGCATTTGCTATATTTCTTCATGGGTGATGAAAGAAATTCTCTGATTTTCTGTGAACCAGACATGAGAATTAGAAAAATATTCCCCTGAATCCAAAGGGTTTTAACTGCTTCATGATGCAGCCAGTTTACAAAACTTAGTAGAATTGATTCAGGCCAAAACTCATTTAATTTTCCCAGATTTGTTAAAAATAAAATTAACACAAAATTTTGATTCCTTCTCTCTGAGTTTAAGGGAATCTACCTGATGATGACAACTGCTATTTATTTTAGGAAGAATGTAATTCAAAATAACTAAGGCTCACCTTAGCCAAATACATTTTCACTTGGATCTTCTGAGTCTTAAAACCCTTTTCTGCCCACCTTTAGCATAATTATGATTTTTCTCTTTGGGAAATGTAGATAATTCAGTCAGCTTCTTCCTCTTCCTTCAGAAATTATTGGTCTGCTATTCTTCTCCATCAAAAGTTATAACTGAAAGTTAGTAAGTGGGGCACTCTTAACTTTTTCCCCAAATTCTTTCAGACCCTTATGGAATGGACAAAGTTCTTCTCATACACTTCAGCCTTTTTCCAGGTAAATCTTCTGGAATGCTATTTGGCCTCCCAGATTTTGTCCTCTTACAATCCAAAGATAAGTGTTATTTAAAGACACTGTTCAGCTCTTCTTTCATGAAAGGAGAGATTAATCCTTATTTTACCAAGTCTAGAGGAAATAGATGGGCAATTTCACATTTTAGATTTTTAAAGTTAAAAACCAGCCTATTATCAGAACTGTAGCTAAATACAAGCTACCAAGTGGGAAAGGAGAAGAATTTGACTGGTCTGGGAATATCAAAACAGGAGCAAGTATGCTAAAGAAGTGCCTACAGCTGAGAATCATCCAGTTGACAGTACCATAGTTTGACAGTTTGATCTCACAGCAGGAACTTTGCTGCTGTGATTTGGATGTGGGTTGAACAATCATCCAGGAGGAAGTAGTAAATGATTATCTCCAGTGATACAGATGTTACTGTATGTGTTCACTGTACCCAATATATTTAGTCTCCAAACGAGATACTTAGCACCTAACGAAGTGTTCTACTGGGGTATTCTTTGAATAACCTGGTCTGTTCTTCAGTCAGAATGAAGTCTCTCAGATGATGGCTATTAAGCTATGGCTATGAAGTCTAGAAATGTCCATAAACATGCAAGAATCAGCAGACCAATTTAAAAAAATGCATAAGCCACTCATGCAAATTGAAAGTCAGTGCTTTCAAATCGTACTTTGGCAAAATGGACAAGACTTGAAATAACTATTATGATCTTGGGGTTCTGAGGTAGAAAAGGAGAATTTGTATCAACTTTAAAAGATATTTTTTTTCCAGATAAATTGGCACAATCTCTCACTGTTCAGGCAAATTGTTACATTTGCTGCAGGTTACCTGACAGTCTGTAAATCAAATTCAATTGGAAAAATCTATCACAGATGTTTTCATCTAATAGAGTGATCATTGGGTAATCCTATTCAGAGCCAAGGATCCTTACATAATGAAACCTCCTTCACCTCATGAGATAGTATGAGCTATTTGGATTCTTACCTAGTCATTTTATCCCTGAGAGCCTGACTAAAGTTAAAAACAAAACAAAAAATGAATACAAGGAATTTTAGTATAACCAAGGTCATTCCCAAAGTATTACTGATGTTCCAATTTGCTGACTGCATATCTTCCTTCAAGGCCTAACATTCTAGACAAATACAGACCCATGCTGCACAAAAGCTAATAAACCAAGCAGAATCTAATAACAAAACTGAGAAGATATTTTTATTTGCCTATGAAACTAAAATCTTCCATATCCAAAGTATTACACATTATTTGATTTTTTCTTCATAAGGACCAGTTCAAAAGATATAATAATATTCTCCAGATTATCAGTATCTGAGATTCTGCTTCTTCTACAACAACCCTTACATGCCAGATTTATGATTTGCATGACATTACAGTTGCTGTGGACAGATACAGTTTGACATACAAACACTTGTAGACTGAGTTCTTCCAGATTAAGGACATAGAAGATTCTCAAGTCAGTAAAACACTCATCCCTGACCGGTTGTCAAAACTCTGTGCTAGTTCCTCTGTATTGTATTGTTTGATTCATACAGAGGATTTTTCTATGAGGTCATTTTAGCTCTCTTTTACCAGTTCTTTGCCTTGTATGATAACAAGCTACCCATAGAACAGTTTCTGTCATGATAGAATAATATCTTATTTTCCATTTGATTTTCTGTTGAGTCCGATCTACCCCCTGTACTAAAAACATGTAGAACTCGCCATAATATGAAGATTTAATTTTGTCTACAATATTTCTACTTTCACAGTTCAATTCCTATTTTCATAACACAGTAGAACAGCCCATTTTGTTAGACAAATAGTGAAATACACTTGATAACTCATCTTTCTCTGATTAAACTCTGTCAACAAAAATTAGCTCCTGCTTTATCATTAATGGTTAGGCCAAAAAGATGCTTCTGCAACTTGATGAACTTTAGAGTTTTTCTCTAAACATGATAGACTAAACAGTACTTTCATCTAACTGTCTTGGAAAGTCAGATATTATATGCAACACTTCTTTCAACAGTATCATTTCCCTCTGCATCTCTGGAATCCTACAAAGTATTCATAGGGCTTGGAGCTGGACTCTCCATTAAATAAAGGGGAAATTTTCTGTCTACTCAGCACAATGTTCTAGAACCCTCTTGAGAGCAGTTAACACAAGTAGACTAACTAGGTGGACATGTTTGATCATCTTTTTCATCCCTCTGAACAATCTTACCTTCTTAGTTTCATGGTTTGGGTTATCACATTAATTTGTGATAGAAACTGTATCTCATTTTGCATACTTATTTTGATTTTGCACCTTTAAATATTTTTTTCCCAATACTATAAACAAAACGTCCTAACCAGGCTTGCTGAATAAGTTCTTTTATGTGATTCAACGAAGAAAGAAATTGCAGTACATTAGAGGAAGGAGAAGTATTCTGACTGGCCTATCTGGTTTTGTCACTCATTGGCCCCAAGCACGATCTATTACCTGGACTCTTAGTTTCTAGCTAAGAAAATGAGTCTCTCCCATCAGGTGAATATATGGAGAAACTTTAATCCATTATTGACAGTATACAACTTCATCTACGGGAAGAAAAGTTTTTTTGTATTATCTCTGCTTTTTTGGTATTTTCTTCACTTTTCTTCACTTACCTGCCAAATGGATAATTCTTGCTTTTTATATGTTACCATCTTAGTGCAGTCATCTGTGATGATCTGATCCGCCACATTTTAATATTTGATCATCGCATGGTTTAAGCAAGGATTCTTAAAAATTAACTGAGCTTAGTTGCCCAAAATGAAGTATTTTTTCCTGGATAGAAGTAGAACCTATTGGCTGGTATCTAGATCATGCTCACAGTATTTTGTGTTTTGGAAGCTAATTAGGAAAAGTAACACAGGCCAATGTTGTTTGAATGAAATTCTAGCAACACAGAACCTTCTCATGAACACAGTTTCTGTTTCAAAGTGCTGCATTACTAAGAAGATTAGGATTTGTCAAATATGAAAGAATTGCTCCTACAAATGGGTTGGAATGTACTGAAATTTTGAGGGCATTGCCTTTTAAAGAAGCCAGGTTAAGTAGCATCATGTAAGGGTTTTAAGTGAAAGACTGCACGAATGTCTTTAATTTTTTGTGTTCATTTTTGTGCCCTGAAGAGTGAAAATGAAGATAAGTCTAATAAAGGAGATTGCCAAAGATATGTGGTTGGACAGAAGTCCTACACAGAGCCTGTTATCAAATAAATTAGACTGTGCCTGCATGTTAGAAAGAATCTTGTAAGCACATAGAGAATTGTCGCAACATGACTTCCTTTGTCATTATTAAGAATGGTCTTTTCAGAACAAGGCACACTAAGTAATTAGTGAAAAAGCTGCACGGTTGCTAACATAATTGTACCTTTTCAGTAAAAGCTTGGTTTTGGTCCATTTACTTCCCTCAGAAATTCAATCTGCTCTGTCTTTGTTCCTGTTTCTTCCTCTGCCTCCTTTTTAATATCTCCTCTCCACTAAATTAAAGTATTAAAAAGTACCCATAGACATGAAAAGGGATTGCCAGGATGTCATGCATTTTCAGGGTCTCTTGTTCTAGTTGGAAGTGAAGGGGCTTCCTTTCTTGTTGTTTAATAACTGTAACTATATTTGGTATTTTGTATTCCTAGGAAAGAAGCAGTGGACGCTCATTATCACTTCCTGGGAGACCTTCTTCATTCATTTCTCGAGCCATGTCTCCTACTTCTCCTCTTATATTTCAGCCTGCCCCTGACTACTTCAGCAAGCCAGACATAGCAGCTGACAGGCCTGGCAAGAGACTGACTCCCTGGGAAGCGGCGGCAAGATCCCCTCTCGGCCTTGTGGATGAAGCTTTTGGGCCCCAAAATATGCAGGAATCCATCGCTGCTAATGTAGTATCAGCTGCTCGCAGGAAAACACTTCCCGAGCCACCAGATGAATGGAAACAAAAAGTTTCTTATGAGCCTCCAGCCCCTAGTGGTAGAGTAGCCTTATTAGGAGGGAAGCGATCGGGTATTGTATCACCCCCCAAAAGCTCCCTGTCTGCCCCAAGTGCCACCACGCCGGCTGGCTCTCAGCTGCAGTACGCTTACTGCAGTCAACGGTCCAGAACAGATCCTGATATAATGTCCATGGATTCCAGGTCTGACTATTGCTTGTCAACAGCTGATTCAAACTACAATCCACAGCCAAGGGGATGGAGACGTCCAACATGAGCAGCTGAAGGGCCTGGCATATTTTCCCTTCTTCCAGCTTTACAAGCCTTAAATTTGAGTTGGAGAAGGAAAGTTTCTTGCTGGCCTAACAATCTCTGAACTAAAGAAATGAAGAGGCAAAGTTGAATGGAGCACAGTTTTCACATGACTGCAGGGCTAGCAGCCTCTAGAATAGACTCAGTTTTACACCTAACCTAAGATTGTTCTGTTTGTCAAAGGCAAAAAAACACATTTCTTGGGGTGAAGGGTGGGATGAAAGTGGGGAAACCAATGTGCTCAATACAAAAATCTAGAAAGGACATGGATGGAGACAGTACTAGTACTTGTAGTTAAGTTAATGTGAAGAAAAAAACAAATGTAAAATAAGGGCATTTTAAAGGCAAGAAGTATTTTACAGGATTTTGTAGGTTTTTTGGGTATGTTTGACATCTGAGTTCCAAGGTACTAGATGTAACCAGACTTGGGAAAGTTCCAATGGAAACTGAAAACTTGGAAGTACTGGCTTATTTGCCGTATGTTTTCTTTACTGCATTTTTAAAATGAGCTAAGAAAGCAAATCAATATTTTTCCTCTGTCAACAATTAAAATACATCTGTGGTCATGGTACCTGAATTCCTACAACATGTAGATATATGCAATCTTATGCAGTCATCCATTTCAGATGGATTTCAAGACAGTTTTGATTTAGTTTTACATATTGCAATTAATCAAATATTCTGAACAAAATGGTAAGAAAATTGTAATTAATAGAGATCAGTACCATGATACTTGTTAAAAAAAAAAAAAAAAAAAAAAAAAAAGATGAGGAAAGTATTTAGAGTGAATTTAAACTGGACTGCAAGTTATTTTGTAATAAACTGTCAAACAAGTCAGAGGCTGAACAGCCTTTATTTCTCTGTGAAATGCACTACTTGCTGAATATTTACTGCTACAATGTCTGGTAATGGCTGGGCAGTTATTCTTAGTATCTAGGTAGCTCAATGTTTAGAAAGCTTTTGATTTGTATTCTCAGTTGGGAAGACACAGATAAGTTGTTTATCAAGAACAATACCTGTTCTACATAGAAGTTGGTATGTGAAAGAGGGTTTATGACATGTGTTCCAGGGTATGAGTCTAGTATAAGTAGCAAATATTTGAACAGCTGGTTACAATTAAACTATCTTGATGGATCTGAAGAGATGGTAAATAATTTTTGCTGGTGATAAATATCTTGCATTTACAGCTTATTTAAATAGTAGAAATATGTGGCTAAAAATATATGTATTCCAAGCTTATTGGATAGTTTAGATGTTGTTAAAGAATTAAACGAATACCCCATGTTTTACAAAATGCTCTGCACCCTCCTCATTTTGTGGAGCATTCTTCAAGGATCTGTCAAGCAGAGTCAACTAAAATTATTGCAGAAGCACTGTTAACTATCCTTAGTTTCACTAAGTGAGTAAAGTGGTTAGATTAGAAAGAACTAAAACATATATGCAGTATTATTACAGTATTCCCATCTGCAAAGGATTTTCCCTTATACCAATTATAAAATATTATATAATTGGTATAAAATATAATTGGTATGAAGGAAAGATGAAAATTAAACCCAAGTTCAGTTGAGCAGGAACTTCCCATAAGAGTAAATAATTACATGAAAAAATATATGCTTAATGGGTTTAAGTTGGCAGTAGCTCTCTAGTCAAACAGAAGTCGCCCTGAAATCAACTGATCCTTTTGATCAAGTAGGAAATGAGGACATGGGAATTTTAAACCTTTGAACTAGGATCATATTGCTATAGCACCTTACAAATTTATTTCACAAAATATGAATTTGCAAAGAATAGATGGCTTAGAAAAATTACACGAACAAGGCTGCCATGATATGCCTGAAGATGAGCTTTGCGCCTCAAGAGTCATACACGCACATAATCATAGAAAATTTTTCCTGTGTCACAGGCTAAAATACATTTTTCTTTGCAGAGTCCCATAATGTCCCCTTTTATCATGGCTGGGAATATTCCCACTGAATCCAATGGGACTGTGGTAGTCTCATTAGTTTTAAGGGCTTGTCTTCAGATCCAGGCCTATCTCTCTGGAAGTACATGTCAAGTTTTCACTTAATTTCAGTGAAATTGTAATTCAAAGTGAAATTAAATGAAATTTATAATTCAAAGTCATCAAGGCCGTAACTATTCAATAAGCACTAGTGCACGTGTATTTCACAGAAGGCCTATATTCTGAAAATTATATAATGCTTATATATTTTGCTGAACTGTGGTCCATATTACCATAATAAAATGATTCCCTGTACCCAAGTCAGGTTCAGGTTTCTGTATAGAACTGTGTCCTTTACATTGTTAAACAGAAAACCAGATTAAGGAGTTTGCAGTAAGGCATATTGCTACCCAGTACAATTATTTTATTTCTCAGAATCTGATACCTAACCTTTGAATTCTCATTGAAACTAATGTTGTGAATTCTAAGGTCATAAATTGACCAGAAGGAAATGTGTGCTTAATTTTAAGGTACATGCAATTAAAAATTGCCAAAAGTATTTTTAAATTTTTATATTAAAAAAAAAAGTTATGATACAAAGTGATATTAAAAAGGATTTAATGCTGTGATCATACAGCAATAAAGAAAAACATACTCTAGGATCAGGCTCTATAAACTTCCCCTCCCAAACATGCAACAAATATGTAAGAACAGCAGAACTGGAGAGTTTCAGACAGTATCACTGAATTTCTGTCAATGTCCCAAGAAGAACAAAGTGTAGACTTATAATTTTCTTCTATTCACAAGAAGGGATTAACCATTAAGTACTTCTGTGAACATGAGAATTACTGACGTTGAGTTTCATGGGGCTTTGTATCTTATAGATTAACTTGGGTGTTTAAGATGACCTATTAGAGATTTTCTTTTCCTTCTGATGAGGATTTACTAACTCTCTTTCCCATATGGATTCTCTCATATCTAATAAGCAATGAGTTCACACTGCAGCGTTTCCCTCAATAGCAACACTGGTAAATGTATCCATCCTCCACCCATACATCTATTTTTATAAAGTGTGTGGGCAATGGATTGTCTTTGAGATCTATTCCACTGCCACATAAAAATGAAACAAATAAACATTTTCAAAGTTATTAACGGGAGGATATACACAGAGGCATGCAGACAGATCACATAGCCTTGTTTACAAAGGAAATCAGGCTAAAACCGGATTGAGAAAATGTACTGATCTCAGTGGAAGCAGCAGGCCCAGACTACTAAATGAAATATTAATGCATACAGAGTTTTATGAAGAACCACACAGCATTATTCACTTTCTAGTCTTCACCCCATTCCTCCACTAGCAAAGCATCTTTCTACCAAAGAAAATGGTAGAGTGCTTGAGTGCGTGAGTTCTGAATATATTAATGCAATATTCCTTACATTTGTTTTTGAATGCACAGATCAACTCAGTAAATGTGAAGAAAAAATTCTCTTGATATTTTAAATACGTTCCTTTTGTGTTCACCCTCAGAGGTGTCTCTGTTAATATGCAGAGTATCTGAATACACAATATTATTGAAAATTTTGTTTCTTTAGTTATGTTAGATGATGATGTTCACAACTCTCATTCATGATTCATTTTCATTTTGGTTTGCTTTAACACAACCAAGTATCTATTCACATTGCATTTCTGCCTAGTAGCAAAAGAGTGTATTATCTTTATAAAAGGCTTTTCACCTCTGAAGAGTTTTTGCTCACTGCAAAGGACACTTTATTTGAGAGTGCATGCCAGAGATGTAAATTGTATCATTTAATAAAGTGATTTGACCAATCGGATGAGAAACACACCTTTGTTTTCTCTAAACTCTTGTCTGTTTGTCTAAATAATCTGAACCCAAGTAAAGTCTAATCTCTTTTTACTGCACCATTTTTAGATTCACTGACTTTGCCTGTAGGTGACCTTGTGCTGATATGAGCTTTCAGAAGCTTAAACCATCAGGTCAAATGGCAACTTGTCAAATTCAGTAGAATTTCATTTTCATACTGACTAAGCAGAGGAAACGCAGTGAAGTACAATCTACCCACATAAAATAATATGGACAGAGCAGTTTTTATTGTTTGAACATTTTCATCCCCACCATAAAAACTTGTAACTAACAACTACTTACTATAATTACTTGTCTACTTACAAACATTTAAACCTGTTTAGTCCCTGTAGGTTTGTTCATAAGGGCTGTATTGCTGTATCCTCTTGTTATTTATTCTTAACTGAAACATACCATTTAAAGAAAAAATAAATATTGAGAATAAATTGTGAACCCTGTTTTTACACTATTGAGGCTATTTGGGTGAATAGCTCTTAGGGGAATAAGGACAGCATGTACAATCTATCTGTGAAAAGACAGATCAAATTTTCATTATTTACATGAAATTAATTACAAAGCTGTTTCTGCATTTATAAAGCAAGCAAGATTTTTCCCCTGATAAAAGAAAAGAGATTGATGCATGTAAAACTGGGGGAATTGATAAACCTGACAACAGTATTTTAATAGCTTTTCTCTACTAGGGTTTACAAGAGACTCAGTCCTTTTCATGGTTACATTTTCATTCTTCATTGGTAACTTCTTAAAAACATCATAAAGAAAACAAGCATGAACCAGATTCACAGTATAACATAACTCCCTTGACTTCAGTAATTTGCAACAGATTAAAAATCTCAATACACAGGCAAACAGTCATCGGTTTTGTATGTTTTTACACTCCACAGAATATACTTTGTGTTTCTTGAAATGCCCTAGATTTTCTGGTGCATTCATCAACATCTAAGAGCATTTAAAATGACTACAGCGTGGCAGACTGATCAGTTATCAAATGTGAGTCTTGTGGAATGAGTATTTGGTGTAATGAGTAATTTAAAGTCCAAGAAGAAAGGTGGATGTTTCCAGCCCAGTATCCAGTTTTCCTCAAATTGAGTATTAGTGCTTTTACATTGTTCGGTGGATATATTATTGGATTTTTAAAGAAGTCTTGTGTTGGTGCTGAGTCAGAAACAGCACTCAGTGTACTGTAAAATGTATGGTGTTTGTTCACACATTTTCAATCCTAAAAGGAGGACTTAAGTACTTTTTATTCAAAACAAAATGACCTCAGGATTGTTTGCGTACATGCACACCTAAGGTGTTTGTTTGTTTGTTTGTTTGTTTGTTTCTGGAGAAAGAAAGGTAATGGTTAATTAATAGAGGTTAATGGAGAACTAGCAGAATATATTGTGCTCTGTTACAGTCCAAATACAGCTGGAAGGTTACAATATAAGTGACACACATCTAGAAAAGAAGGTGTTGATAAATCCCTAGCTAAATATAATAAATATTTATATAAATATATATATATATACCTAAATATATAAATAAATCAATACCTGAGGATATTTTGTCTAAATAGGGCAGAGGTTCATTGCTTATTTTTTCCCTATAAATAAAGAAACCTAAGAAAAGATATGCTAATTGATGGAAAAATAATTTTGTTGAAACAATAATTTCAAGCAGGCTGTAGACAAGCAGAATTTGCCTAAGGCAAAAATGGAAAATAAGAAACTTTATGGCATTCAGATTCAGAATAATATATGTGCTGGTACCTTTTCTCAGCATGGACAAACTCACAAGACTATGGCAGTTATAAAATAATTGCCACATTTCAATATTATTAATAATTTGCTAAGCCATCTTAGTTTTAATCAGTCACTTCCTGTTATTAATGGATGTACTTGAGTTTAATCTGAGAAAATCAGTAATTTTTGGAAAACAAGAATCAACATGAATCAGCATATGCTCAACTCTACAGTATTTTTAATATTTTTTTCTAACAGTAAAACTTATAAGCAAAAACAGCACACAGCATTTTTGATCAGGTGCTCATCAGCTACTCTGATTTCAGGTCTGTTCAAGACAGTGAATATCTACAGTTGAATGCAAATCTCTTGCCTATTAAATAGTTTGGATATTGGAACACAGATCTGAAACTGAAGTTCTGTGGTGAATTACCTACGTGCACAAAAGAATAGTCTCAGATGCCATTTTTTCAAAAGACAAGAAACAAATAGGTACCTTTTCTATTTTCCAAGAAATCATGCACTATGGATCCACATAATTTCACTTATGTGAAAGTTCAAAATTATTTTCTCCACTATTTCTGTGGAGTTCTCCACCATTCTTTACTGCCTCTGGCAGTTTAAAGCTCCAAGAGATTTTCCATGTGGTGGTAAAATGAAATAAAAAGATCAGTATAGAAATGAATAAATATACCCACTGAATCAGTACACTCTGAGAAAAATGCAGTTCAAAGAAACACCATGAACAGAAAAACAAGGCAACAAAAGTCCTTTGACCACATGGAGCAAAATCCTGATCACAGCTAAGTCAATGGGAGCTTTACTAATTTATCACTTATGTCAGCAGGACAAGGATTTCACCTCACATAGAAACATGCAGGACCACAAAATATAACTGGTCATGAACTCACAAACACTGAACTGGTGTCAGCAGTTCTGTAGTATTTTGAAGCCTGCAGTTTTAAAAAATGTGATTGACAAAACAATAAGGCATTAATCAAATTTTCTAATGTCATCTTCTGTTAGGAACTTGATCTTTTCGATGTGCAGAAGTATGGAGAGTTATCTCGGTTGGGACTCTGTTGAGGCTCAAGTTACTGTCTTGGCCCCCTGTGTAATCAATGTGGAGAGGCATTCTTAAAAATAAATTAACTCCATGCCCAAATAGATGCCTAAAATAGGTGGGCTGGATGCTAAGTCTACAGGATATTTGGACTGCTGAGGATCAAAGAGTTTTTGAGAGTGTGGAAAGTACTGGAAGATAGGCGATTTTACATCTCCCTCTTTCTACATCTACAGTTATCTCTTCAGTACAAGTACTGCAAAATCTTTGGCATGTAAATTATTTTTTAAAACACTAAAGCTATTATGAGAAGTGAAATTTTAATTTTGGTCACATTAGGATAAGTACATGGTTAAGTTACAAGCAACTCTTCATTAAGCTAGATAATAAAATAAATAGGATAGAAAACAAAGAAACAGAATACATGTCTCTGTTTCTGGACCTGAGGTGGTTTTTGTGTTATAGTATATCTTGGTACAATGAATTCTAGAGGACTTAATAGCTCTGAAACCATGCTGTCTGAGTGTGCAATGCCAGTTCAGCCTCAGAAGCTATTATATATAACCATGTTAAGGCAGTGCTGCACCTGAATTTGCTCCTCATCTAGACAGACTTGATCTGGTATGAGAAATGAAGTCCCAGGATGACAGACATACTTATGCCACTCCAAACTCATCTAGGTTTGCAGAGGCCAGATTGGACAGTTCTGTACTTATGACATGGATCATCCACAAATCAGATAATCCATCCAAGGAGAGTGGAGATATGATTGTTGTTATTTTGGTAGTCATAAAGATCTTGAACTTTAGGTAGATACTTTTTCAGAATCTCAGAGGAACGGATCATTAGTAACCTCCTCCTGTGTTTTAATAAGCTGCTATTTACCTTGGCAGAATTAGATAGAGATCACTGTGGTTTGGATGTGTATTACTGGAGTTAGATGTGACTCCTCTGTATTTAATCTCAAATGAATAGCAGTATAAATACAGGCTTGGATGGCAGCTGTTAGATGGTTGGATGGATAACATTCAGACAGTAGCAACGGTAGCTTTATTTTCCCTTGTGACCTTTATGATGGTTTCTACTCCTTTGAATGTTCTATCATAAACCATGTACCAGAGGGCAGAGAACATGACAGTGCTTTAGGAGTCAGTTCACAAATACAGTGAGGATTAAGAACATTTCCAAAGCACATTTTAACTTTTTCCCCAGATATTAATTTGACTGTTTGTGTCTTACTTTGACATTTATTACTCTCCCATGTTTAAAATTTTTGCCACTATTCATGATCTCCATTTCAGACACTATAGTGTGTATGAGATGCATAATATTTTTTGAACAAGCATATATACCTCATGAAAAAGCATAGTTAAGCCAAACAAACAGTGCATTATCATGAATACTTGCTGACATATACACAGAAAGCTCACAGACCACAGAAGATGCGAGATAGGCAGAGTGAGAGGGGGAAAAAAACCATTCAAAAATCATGTTTTAACAGTAAAGCAGAAAGATACTATTAGACTGCAGGACGTGGTAGGTTTTCATACTGCTATTTCCCCTCTGCAGTTTAGGGACTGGTGCAATCTCTGGAACATCTGGTTGTGGTCCCTGTCACCTAATGTCTAGCACAGACAGAAAGACAACTGGGGAAGTACAAGAAAACTGAGATAAAACAAGTTAGCAGGCAACAGTTCTAAGCAGTATTCTAAATGGACTTGCTGTTCTATTATGTCTTTCTGCCACTGGAGACTTCATGCCCTAACCAAGTCATACCGGCATATCACAACAGTAAAAAAATAAAATCAAAGAGACTGTATTTATTTTTTATCCTCTTTTATCAAAGAACTAAGCAAACTACCATGTTATGGACACTCAGCAATGGGAAGACCCTATGCAGTCCTGTACTTCGTTGCAGTAACTAAACTGGCTAGTGAATTTCATTTATTTTCTGCTAAAAGACGCTCAGTTTGTCACTCAACACTTCAAATTTACTTATAGAATATTATAATGTTTTTCTCTCTCATGTTTTTCCAAAACTTGAGCTGTGTTGTTTGGCTGGGCTGGCTGTAGCTGTTAGATGCTTCTGTTTCCTTAGTTGAAAAAAAATCACAAGATTCAGGCTGGCTGAATTGCTAAATCAGTATCCATGAACAGTGATATCTAAAGTTATTTACAATTCTTCACTACCATTAAAATCGAACTTTTGTTAACGGCTGAGGAAGGGGAAGATCCTGAACTGCACAGCTACCGGCAAAGCAATTGCCTTTTTCAAAACTCAAATTCCTGAAGAAATGTCCAGTGAATACTTTCTGTGTCCAAATTCAAGCCCAAAACAAGATATGCACTTTAAGTCTAGTGCTGTCCAATAGAGGGCAATGGTACACAATCCACATATGCTAATATACTACATGCTCTCCCTGACAAGGCCTCTATTTCAATAGAGAAGACAGGGTACAGTTAAAGGAGATCAGTCTGGACAACAGATGCCAAACAACGTAATTGTCAGACAGCCCACATATATGCTGCAGCAGAAGCAGAACTCAAACGCCATGAAAGTTTACAGTTTGAGTTAAATAAGATGATATAAGAGGTATTCATACAGCACTATTTAATGACTAGCACACAGATACTAGCTAATTATTCCTGACCTCAACACCATGGGGTGGACAGATGTCATTATCTGATTTCACAAATGGAAGAAAATACGACAATGAAAGAACACGTGAATTGCCCAGGGCTGTTGAGACAATGGTAACAGTGGACTTCAACGCAGGCATTCCTGGCTCTTACCTACACCTATAATCCACTAACTATTTATAGTAGTAGCACATAATTAACAACTAGCACAATTACATTCCTTCAACTCAGAAAAGAAATAGCAAGGAAGGTCCAAATCCTTTGAAGAAACAATCTAGTAATCCAAGAGACTGATCAAGTTATGGACCAGTCCACCAGACAAAATTCACCAAATTCTGTGACAGAAAATGAAAGGCTTTGGAGTTGTTTACTGAAAGCAACCATAGCAGAGTGAACAGGGATTAACCTCAAAGGGCAATAGAAGGATTAGTTAAAAACATCAGAAGAAATAAAAGGGAGTCTGCATTTGTCTTTCATAATGAAAGCACCTGTCCTCTCCCATGTCACCACTCTAGTCTCACTTAAGAGTCTATAATAACGCAAACAAACCCCATCCAAATTAACAGAATCTTTAAGTTTCCCTGTGAGCCACTGCCAAATCATCCCTGGCAATGTCTTCAGTCTTAATCAGATTCAGATGGTCTTGATGATGTCTGTTACTAAGGAGCACATTATTTTTTCTATCTATCCTAAGAGTAATGTAAAATATACACTCAGCTGCTACCAAGGTGCTCAACGGTGCCACTAAAGGGAAAAGAATAGCATAGCCATATTCAAAGGCACCAAATGAAGGCATGTTTTTACCAGGAGTCTCTTCCATTAACCCGGGGAGAAGATGACATACATGAAAAATTATGTCACTGTAGATGGTGTAAGAGTTTCTTTTGTGACTCCTTGAAAACTGTTTTAATAAGAAGTTCCATGATTCATTGAAGAATGAGTGAGTAAAACTTGACAAACTTGCCCCTTCTTTCTCAACAAAATGGAGTCAACAGTTAATCTCTACTTATAAACAGGAGGCATAATAAAAAATGTAGACAAAATCAGTTTGCTGGCAGAGTATTTTTATTAAAAAAAGCTTAAAGAAAAAAAATCTGTTCTAATGAATTAGCAATGTTAATTCTTGGAAACAAATCTTCCAGGAAAAAGAAAGTACATGAATGGAAAACACCACACCCACTGCTAATGAAACTTCCTTAAAAGCAAAGTAGCAAGGAATATCCTTAGAATAACTAACAAAAGTATAGTAAGTTTATCTGACTACATATCCACAAACTTCAGCCACTGCAGACACAATAAAAAGTACCAGCCATTTCCGTTCAAGATACTAAGAGTAAGTGGCACAACACAGATTGGAGAAAGAGAAGGACATTGGCTTAATTAAAATGCATTATGGGGACTGTCAAAAATAATGCGGACTTTAGTGTTTCCAGCTTCCTTGCCATGCATGCCCAAGTTATCTTCCACTTCCAGATAGGATAATGACAGTATTATATAGCTGTTTATTTTAATTTAATTTCTAACAGTATATACAATACAGAGAAAAAAGAAAAAAACATTGTGTCTGTCCTCCCTAAGATATCGCTCATCCATGCCTCTTATTTCCTGTGACTACACATCATGCCTATTTGTTCTAAATCAAATATCATAGCATCAAGGCAAATATTTCCTGAGGAAAAAAACTTTTAGCCTTTGTATTTATGTGAGTACTCTCTATATTATACATTTTTTTTTTTCCTACTGAAATGATGTTGACAAATATCATCTGTCAGAGTTCAGATGAAAGGGAGTCCATGTTTCTTGGGAAATAAACTCTACACTCCTAGTTCTCCATTCAAAAAAAGCCCTAAGTCCTGCACCAATTACTTTTGTTCTTGAAGTATATTTTTCGAGGGGGATGGAACTATAAAGACAACTTGACATTTCAAACCTTTGCATTCACTAGTTCATTGTTCCTTTTAGTTCTGTTCACTATCCTAAGCAAAAGAGGAAACTTTGGAAAAGTAAATAATCTGCAATTGCTGGCAGTTTCTGTTTGATTTGACAGATAAGCTTTATCTGAATTAAGGTGTATAAAAGTCTTGGTACAGCAAGTGTTATTCCACTGGGCACAATGCCCACATTCAGTGTAGCTAAAGTAATGGAGAAATGACTCAGTGAAGTAAAACACACATGTAAAATTCCACAATGCATTCCCATATAGTGTAAGGAGGTTTAATTCCACATCTGTAGGATATCAAGACTGAGAATGGAAAATATCTATGGCATGGCTGGACTCTTGTAAAGTGGAAAATAGGAGATGGTAAGGGTTTTGCTTTCTATTAATCATCTAACAAGCCCATTAGTCGTGGAATGTTTCTAAACTAAGTGAATTTGTGAAGAAAGAAATAAGAACAACAACATTAAGAGGTAATAAAGTATGTTTCAAGAGTGAAATAGTCCTATTTTAAAATATTTCTTCTTGTAGCTATATATGCAAATATGGAACTATGGATCAAAATTTGGTCATTGGTTCTCTGTGTTTAAGAGTTAGATATTTGAATTCACAATTATCTGGATGCAGCAAATTACATTTTATTAAAAAAAATAAAGGGGCAGACTGATTATGGTGTTATCTGGATAGAGTAGTCCAACAAGTACTACTACCATTGCTGTGGCTCATACTGGATAAAGAATAGTATCCAACCTATTGTATGCCTTCTAAAAATACTGTAAAATACATACTTACTATGGCAATCTGCTCCCTGGGAGATCTTTTGTGGATGACTCTAATAACAGCTAAAGGAAAAAATGGAAGAAATTATAAGCATTGATCACAAACTTGGAAATTATCCCCAAAACAACTGCATCGTAGATGTGCCCTATACAATGAAAATTACTGCAATATTTTGCACTTCATAGGGGTCAAATGGAAAGGTATATTTTGGGGCTATAATACAGTAACACTTCTTCAGCTGTAATGTGTTACAGTTTTAAATTTTATACTTGCTTAAGCTAATGATATAGTATTCAACTTCATCTAAAGAGGTTAGTTATTGAGAAACATAGACTTTTAAAGTTGTTTGGAACAACATTAAAACCTTTGACAGATAAGGTCATGACACATCTTGATGAAACAGTGACAAGGAAATGGTACTTCTAATTCAATTTGGAAAAACAACATCTGCTCAACTACAGGCTTGCTACATTTCAGCCATGAGGTATTCCAATTAACTTTGAAGTTAATGGCATCACCAGGAAAAAATCTGAACACTGGAAATATCACAAAGTAGACAGCACCATCATCAGTACCATTTAGTGAAAATTCACTAAAGATGGTAGCTAATGATTTGCACCACTAACTGAGTGCAGAAATTGGTTCCCTACATGTGAGAAAGGAAAAAAAAAAGCGCCCAAATATTATGGTGACAACTATAGTGTTGAATCTTTTTCTAACTGGGCTTTGGTTTCTGAAAGAATCTCCATTTTCACATGGAGACTGCTTTGGTGATGGGCAAAGGCATATCAATTTTCCTCATCAAAATTAACTGTGACAAGATAGAAACTATTAAGCTTCTTTGATAATGAAAGCACCAAATGGAAAACAAGTTCAGGTATACTATAGGTTCAAAAACAGTGTCTACATCTCATTTCTGATTCTTGAATAAAAACAAACCCAACAGACTCAACTTCTTTGCTAATACTGAGTTTGCCTACGCAAAAACACCTTGGGAAGAACCTCCATCTACCTTCAGAGGTAGACTTAGAGCTTTAGAAGTGTCACCTTACTAGTAAATAGTCATTCTGCTACTTTATTAAAGAAATAGTCTCTGAGAGCTTTTAAAACATATCCAGGTGTCCCTGCTGCACAAGCCTGGATGCTAACTGATAATACTTGTAACATCAGCAAATATTGCATGGTTGCAAAAGGAATGTCACTTGCTCTGGTCACATGATTGCCAGCTGAAGATGAACAGAAAGTTTATTTAGATGATTTCTTAATTTCTGCTACTTTCACTATGTAAGGATTTCATTTCTCACCACAAAATTTAAGAGGTCAGCAGAAAAGCTTGAATCTTAACTACTTCATTATCTGAATGAAATTAACCTATTTTGCCATAAAACTTCCAGTCTTTTTTGTATTGTATATTTCTTTTCCAAACTATAACATATGCTCTTCTACAAGACCAGTGTAAATTCATCCCTCTTCAGAAGCCAAATAAAAAGCTCATTTTCCCTGTACAACTAATCCTGAATTAATTTCTTACATATACTTTAAAAGAAAATTCAATCTGTCCTGAGGGTGAATTTTCCACAGATCTTTTTCACTGGAGAAAACTGAACTCTATATAGAGGGTCTGTTCCCTGAAGATCATCTGCAACCAGCTATCTCAGTCTTCCCAATTAATGTCCTGAATAAAAAGGAAGAGACAGTTACTGAAAAATGTTGGTCTAAGTTTGTGATTTTGTAACCAATAAGCTCTGTTTCAAAAGTGATTTTGCCCAGTATCACGTTGTGAAGTCTAAAAATAACCTAGCCTCTATATTTACAGAGTTGGAAAAGTTAAGGCACTAAATCCATGCTCAAAGCATGGAAATAAAAATTACTTACTTTTTAGAAGCACTGAGACCCAAAACCAGTAAAACGCATACATGCCCATCATGTCTTCAAATCGGCCCTCTGTTTTATAGGCTGAGTATGGTGCTGCATATGTAATTTTAGATATCTAGATTTTAAATGCTTTCTAAAAACAGTCTCAATAAAGTCGGTGACAATCTTAAACAGGAATTTAGAGGCCTGCTGTTTTTTCCCACTTGTATATAGGTGCTTTCTAGAAAGCATTGCCTTTCCAGTCAAAGTGTTTTCAGATTTAGATACGACACAATAGGCTGTAGGATTCAATATTACATTTAGGACCCAACTGCAGGTCTCCCTGCAATGAATGCATGCAGTTTCCATTGACATTCAAAGAAGTTATGCATGTGCTAGAGGAGAAATCTTATTTGGCAAGTGACACTACCACACAGCATTGCAATCCACTGAGTACAGAGACAAATCCTGGTTTCATACTTTTGCAGTGGCAAAGCCCCCATTAGCTGACACTCCCTTCCCTGAACCAATCATGTACATATATTTGTTTTGATTTAAATATGTTTCTGTGCAGGAAGGGCAGCAGAGGGTAATTTATTTTCACATAAAAAGATGAGCAGCTATAATGATTAATGGGAACATAATTTTCATAACACTGGGATACTAAAAAGAGAAAGAAATGTGGGACAAGTTATGTAATGTGTACTTACTGAAATGTGCTCCACGTCTCTGAAAGGAGACGTGATCCTGCTCTCTCTGAAGGGAACGGGAGTTTTGCCACTGAGGGAGACTTTAGCTGCTTTAAATCATAAATTGATTTCCCCTAATTTATTCTAAACTACAGTAAAATATTATTGTGAGTATTAGCATCAGGGATATGTTAAGGAAGAAGAATTAAAAACTACTACATTCAATACCAGAACATACACTGCATGACATATTCCCACTTCACAAAGAATAGTATCATCCCTGTGACACCTAGTCCTAAAACTCAGTGACCCCAATGAGTACAAGAGCTGCCTTGCCTAAAACGACTGACTATAAAGCAAGGTTAACACAGTTACCCTGTGTCAGGACTGAAGGTTCCTCCAGACTTTGAGACATTAGTCTGAATCACTTACAACTAGCAACTGTACGCAGAGGAACAAGTGTCACGGAAAGAAACCACTGTTACCCGGGATGACACTTCTCTTGGAACTGTGCTAGTTTCCAGGACAGACTCACCCAAATTCAAGGGTTTATAACACATCTTCACAAAGTTTTTCCTCAGGGCAGCAGAAATATCACATAATTTCTCCATTTTCCTTGTGAAATAGGATTAGGTGCCTGGTCAATAGGCACTCCTGCACACATCTGCATCAAGAATCAGGATTTTTAGCTCACGTCTTCTAGTCACTGGGATCACCTTTCAAACTTGTATTACAGCCCACACAGTGACTTAAGAAAGGAATGCAAAATTATCCAGGTCCTTGCTACTGCAGGCTGCAACTCAGCAAGAACAGCCTCTAGAGGGGTGACATTCTTCATCCTTCCCCTGTCATGGCAGGGTGGAAAGAGAGGCTTCAACGCTGTGACTCCTGTGAGGGGCTGCTGGAGCACACTCTGTGACACAGCAGTTGCAGATTGTTTCACTGCTGCATGAAGGAGAAAATTGGAGACGCTTGGGGGTAAAAAAAGCTCTTCTTTGTCCCTGAAACCTGTAACAAAGTTACAGTCTAAATCCCATTTAGGGGATGCAGACAGTGTTATATGCTTGGAGAAAAGTTGTGTATCTCCAATGAAACTGGACCGGATGCCCCATTTCCTCACCACACACAAGTTACCTCCTAGACCAGAACAGACAGAACTTGCACCTACAGCTTAACCTTCTGCATGTCACAAGCTTAACCTCTACAGCACTGGCAGTAAGCATCAACAGTACAAAAATGCTTGTTTTACTAGCCAAGAAGGAAATTTATTTTCAGGTACAGCTTGAAATTCTGTGAGCAAATCTGCTAGCATTTTTTATGTATATACTTATATACTTCCATTACAGAAAACATAACAAGCAGCTCCCACAACTCATAAAACCCATAAAACCTATAGATCTACTATGCTTATAACACAATGCATCCCCTTGGCAAGATACCCAGCTGAATCTTAACCAGTACCACAGTAGAAAACATTTGGAAAATATTCTAAAAGTATATTTGGAAAATATGGCAGCTATTAAATTAAGTTCATTTATTTACTAAATTCTTCAAATTAATTTTATCCAATTTGTCCTGGTGTACTTGGACATATTTTAAGGATAAATAAGAAATATCTGATGAAAAAAGTAACAAGAACTTCAGTAGTTGCTACATTAGTCATCAATTCTTCTGGCAGAATGTTTGCCAATATAAATCACATTCATCTTTTAGCTGTGTACTTGTGATATGGCAAACCAGGTGGTTGTGAAGCTGCAAGACTGCACTATGATCTGGTATTTCTAGTGCTCAGAAGAATTCAGTCAAGGATTAATCATAAAACAGGCAGTAGAGACATTTTTTTTATTATCAAAACCAGAATTTGTTACTTTCTTCAAGGCAAAATAGCAAAACGTTAGTTAGTTAATGGTTATTATAAAGTGGATGCTGATAGACTCTAGGGCCTTGTGAAAGTACTAATTAGAAGTTACATTTAATTGTATTCTTCATGTAGACAAAAGAATCTGTCTGCAACATGAATAAACCAAAAGAAGAAAATTCTACTTCAGAAGATGACGACCTCTGGATACACTTTATAATTATAGAAGAGGGCATGTTCTCCTTTCTGGGAGAATTCAGTTGGCATTAAAAAATTATATTAATAAAAAATATACCCAAATAAGTTTACACGCCAGTAAGTTTATCAGTTGGGGGAAAGAATTAGAGCAAGTGATAAATAAAACCCAAGATTCTAAAGAAATACTGACATTGGTTGTCAAACCAGAAGTCCACTGAAGTATTAGACAGAGGTCCCAGCAAGACGATATAATATACAGAGTACCAAGCAATGGAGGAACAAACTTAAATAATACTAAACACCTGGTTTTAGCAAAATAGTAAATAAAAATTGAGACCTCTAGATGTAAGACGACTGACCAAATTTGTCTGATAAGCTACTTTTCCTGCAGCAGTTTTACACTGTTTTTCTTCATTGTTAGGCTGCACGAGATGGGTTTGCAGTATGGTTTACTTCTGTTATTTGTATCATCTCTACTCTCTGTTTATTTTATATCTTACAGAAAATGCGCTTGCTTTCTATACTTGTTTCAGGAAAAAGTGTTTAAAATAATTGAAACAAGTCAGCAATAGAACAGTGACTGTGTTAACCTTCTGTAGAGTGCTTCTTGCCGGATGGTAATGGTTACCATAAAGTATTAGTATCAGCCACAGAAATGTTTTCACAGCAGGGCTACCTATGGCTGCCAGCCAGACCGCCTGTTTTTGAAGCAAGTCAAAATGTCGATAACTATTCTCTTTCTCAAGGGTGGAAAAAAAAGGAAGCACTAAAGTAAGCTTTTCCACCTTATTTGTACTGGGTTTTTTTTATACAAGGGTGTTTTCCTTCCAACTTTTTCCTAAGAAAACACTTGGCCACCTGACTCCTTTATTTTTTTTTTTATTGACTGTTTCCTTCCAACACAGTTCCTGTGAGTGCATGCCACAGTGTTCCTACTTAGCCATAACTCCATCTCAACTTCTCTGCCTTTACACTCAGGTGATATTCTCATGTTGGCAGTTTTTATGATTAGTTTAAAATTATTTCAGCATGAAAAGCTATATAAGTCATACTTAATAAACACAGGCTTGATATAGCTCATGCTTGGATGTAAGAAAAATAATTCAAATACTATTCTTTCTATTCAAGTTTGTTTCTAGTTCTAGAGCATTTTATTTCATCCTGCAGGCTGCCGTTCTGCTGAAGCACTCTTGAACTTGTGCTTCAACTAGTGAAGTATTCCTTTGGAACTGCAACCCCCTCGTAATCAGTAGACCAAACACACATAAAATTGAACAGGTATTTATCAGGAGATTATTTTAGTTTAAACCACAAATTATTTTCCCTACTGATTATTCTCAGCTTTGTTTACCAGTGTTTAGCATTTTAAGGCTGATTTTTAAGTGCTGGAATTTTGCTCTCCTCTTTCTTTAAGAGTTTACACTGGCCTAACTTTAAAAAACCCATATGAACTGTAAACCACACATAAATACACTTGCCCTGCTCATAACAAAAGTCCTGTTGTTTTCTCTGAGGTAGTTTCAAACCACCAAATTTATAGAAGAACTTTTAAGCCTGGTGACTGAGTTTGGAGTTGGTTGTTGAGAGAAAATTTTAAAACACTTTTCAGATAAATTTTATCAGACACAGGATGAGGAACCCTTAGGAGTTGCAGAACAGCTTAACTAGTGAAGCCACTTCAAAGTTAGACTGTGAAACTGGAGACAAGGTTTGAACTGAACAGCTCTGTGGCTGTGGCACTAGTATTGCTGATCATGATGGCATGGCTATAATGCGTGTGGTAGCCATGCCAGACTTCGGTCCTATTTCTCCTCTCACAAACAGGAGCTGTACTCTGCTAACTTTTCTGAAGGCTTCTCTGATTCTTATTAGTTTAAGGGAGAAAGAAGCCACATGCAAAGTTTTGTCATCTGATGTCATCCCAGTGACTGTCTCCAAACTCCTACTGAAAAGGAGTATGTCACTGCATAATGAGTACCACCAGCATCACTGGGTGTATTCACCAAGCTTGTACCTCCCTTAACAGATAGAAAAGAATGGATATGAAAAAGGCAAGGCTTTTTTCTCTGAGTCAGGACTGATGAAGAGCAGCAAAGCAGAGCCAGGACAGCAATGCTATTAACATTTCAGGATTTAATCTCAAATTTCAAAGTACTTTTTTTTTCAATTTCCAGCTCCTTCTTTCAAAAGATTCTCAGCTTTCCACTAGTTTCTTTTCAGAAAACTGAAAAGACAGACACCCGAAGTGAATGTCAGACAAAAATTAGTATGTACCTTCCCTGCAATGCAGTTAAATCCACGAATTATTTATAAGACATTGTCTAGATTATGGATCTTAATTCTGAATGGTTGGATTTGCTAGAAAAATAAGTATGAAAATGACCACCTGTTCTAATAGTATCAATAGAGATCATAAAAATCAGATATACTTTGAGGTTTATGTTGGATCTGCATATTTAAATACTTTAAAAACATACTACATACTTTACCATTATCAAATATATTTTGAACTAAAATTTCCCCCTTCACCTTCAAAAACGAAAGTCCCAAAGCACTCTGCCAATTTGATGTTTGGCACTCTTCAGCAAACAGAAGTAGTTCAACATCTTGGCAGAACGGTAACTGTTTTCTTTGAACTAGTTTTTCTTTTGGAATGCTTCCTTTTAAAAGCACAGTACCAGCATCAAAAGCTAACAAAATAAAATTGTCAGGTATCCAAATCCTTTAGTGAAGGCATCTAAATGGAATCACTGGATATAGAGAAAGAAGTTAGAATTAAATGCAGTATCAAAAAGACTTATTTCCAAACAAACATTGACCTGCCAAAGAAATATACATAGCATGCAACATTTAAGATGCAAGGCTTCTCTCTTTAAGAGCTTCTTATGCAGGTATATTTCATGCTTGTGACACTGTGTCAAACTGTAATGTTGTTATAAGTAGTGAGAAGACTTGTATCCTTTTGATGAAAGCAGAAAAAACAAGCAATATGTCAGCCCCACAGTGCAGTGGACCACCCACAGAATAAATAAGTTTCTAGCTAGCGATCATCAGAAAATGCACATACTAAATTAAAGCTTTCTGGCCAGCTGCTGGCTCTGATTAAGTCTTTGACAGTACAGGCCAGTACTTGTGGCCTTAGCTCTTCATATTAAATTGGCCTCTCAGTTTTATGTTTTCTTAAAATTACAGTCTTTCAGAAAGCATGAAAGTGTGAACCAACTATAAGTGATAAATCTTGATGTCACCCCTAATCTGTTGATCTTGTAGCCCAAACTACAACCATCCTCACAGTACTACAGCATCCCCAGGGTTGCTGAGGTGACTGTACCATTCTTAGTGTGGAGAAGGGGTGATACTGTGCCTCCACAAAAAAATGAAGCTTTGCTCCATCACCACCTCTGCACAGAAAATGTATTTCTAATATGCCTGTCCTAAATGCAGAAGGGTCCCACAGCATGGAAAAATGCTGTTGAAAGAAATCAGTCAAATATAGACCACAGTCTCCAATGAGTTATACCTATAAATCCATGCATTTCAATGAGGGGATTATTTAACACGTGGCAAACTAGGATGATTAAGTCAGTCTGTGAACAAGGGCAACATTTACCTGTTGTCTTCCTTTAGATCATTTTATGTTACATACAAGGCAGTTAACATTTATTTTTCTTTTTTTTGTAGGCATTCTATGTAAATTGTTACTAGGTGTGATGTGGTAAACATAAACCCCATAATAATAAACCATCCCATTTTCTATAAAAAAGCTTGAGGATAATGAGAATACAAAATCATTGTATGTTTTCCTATGGATCCCAGAAAAACAATGATAATCTTTGGATCCTGAACAGAAAGACAACAGTAATGATATTTTGAAAAGTCTATCAAATATGTTATACATTATTGAATACCTTATATCAATACCTCAAATTTACTGATCTCTTGACAGTCTGTCCAATATAGCTACAGAGAAACTACTAATCCAGTATGTAATTGAAATTAAAATACTTCATTCTTCATCTGCATTTTTTTTTTCTAGGCAAAAGTTAAAACTGGACATATTCATGGATTTTTTTTTTCCACACTTTTCATAAGCAGGGAAGTATATTCCAGACAACTTTACAATATTATTCAAATGAATTTTAATTCAGAAGTGAAAATAGGGAATCCTGTACAGCGTCTGTCAGAATGCAAGATGCATTTAATGAAAATTTATAATAACAGGACTTAGTTTAATTTACAACACATGGGAGGTTTAGGTTAACTCAACTTCAGAATTTAAGTAAAAGCAGGATGATAGATCTATCTTCTTCAGGATTTAACTTTTATAAAGACAACAAACCTCCCTGCTATTATCAAGAAAAACATTCAGTTAGATCATGCTAAATTTGTGAGAAACATGTCTACAGATTTTTCTAAAGGTGAGAGAACTGACAAAGAAAATTAATCAATGCATTAGAGGCAATAGTACAGGTTGGAAAGACCTGTGACAGAAAAAGTGACAGGCTGCTTTAAGATTTTGTTTTAGCAGATATAATAAAATACAAGCAACTTGTTGCTTGACAAATGGAACAAGCTTTTTCCTAATGCCAGCCTTTACTTACACTCATTTCTTTACTACATACATGTCATCTGACTTAAAGGACAAACCAACCATGTCTTATACATACATGGAAAACTATTGTGAGGTAAATCTGGCTACAACATTTTCCACTTGTCTGTGTTTAGAAAATGTAACACTTTTCTTGTGACTGCTATTGAAATTAAGCACTGCAAAAGAAGCTTGGAACTTTTCTTCAGACGGGAAACTCCTGCACCCCTTATTTTTGCAATGCTTTATTGATCTCTGCATCTGTAAGGAGCAGTTTCATTTTAAGAAGCAACTGCTGGCAGTGATTCTCTACCTGATTTATTTCACATTAAGTATTTCACTGTAAGTTATACCTGTAAATACCTGTCTGAAGCGAAGATGAATACAGACACCAGAAAATACCAGTTAAGTCATTATCTGAGCAGTGACACTGTTACTCTGTAATAACTAAAATCCCTTTTTTTACAGACATATCCATGAACCTCTTGATTTCACTCATATTGTGCATAAACCGCTACACATATAATAACTTTAACACCCTGAGTAGTTTATGGATTTAAATTCATGGCATGAAATCAAGCACATATGGCAGTCAGTCTCAGGATGAATTTAAGCACCTGCTAAGAACTGAGGTATTATTTAGCATTTAAATCGCCTCTAGTTTTAAGTCTTGTTTGAGAGAAAACTACAATAACTCATTGTCTTCATGTTGAAAAGAAAAGAGAAACAGCAAAGGACAGAAAAAGAGAGAAAATGAGGGAGGAAGGAGTTACAGAATTGGATGACTGTACAGACTGGATGGCTGTAGTTCAGGCTTTTTCCACTTGCCAGCTTGGGCCTCTGGTCTGGTCAGTTATGCAATTCAGAGGAAGCAGTGTGGTGGGAAAGATCCCACAAGGTGCTGGAAAAGACAATACCAAAAAGAAAAGTCTTACTTGGTTAAACAAAAATGACCTAAAGGAAGACAGGTAAATGTGATCCTTGTTCACGTGCTGACTTAATGTTTGCTACTTGCTAAATAATACTTCTCACTGAAATGCAAGGTTTGATTTTGTTATGATTTCACATGGTACTGTAATTCTTTCACCTTCCTTAACCTTTAGTCATTATGGCTATTCTGTTAGTCACACATATATATATATATATATATATATATATATATATAT
>NW_020799099.1:4945548-4984413 GCF_003259725.1 Athene cunicularia | reverse complement strand
TTTTTTTTGTAGGCATTCTATGTAAATTGTTACTAGGTGTGATGTGGTAAACATAAACCCCATAATAATAAACCATCCCATTTTCTATAAAAAAGCTTGAGGATAATGAGAATACAAAATCATTGTATGTTTTCCTATGGATCCCAGAAAAACAATGATAATCTTTGGATCCTGAACAGAAAGACAACAGTAATGATATTTTGAAAAGTCTATCAAATATGTTATACATTATTGAATACCTTATATCAATACCTCAAATTTACTGATCTCTTGACAGTCTGTCCAATATAGCTACAGAGAAACTACTAATCCAGTATGTAATTGAAATTAAAATACTTCATTCTTCATCTGCATTTTTTTTTTCTAGGCAAAAGTTAAAACTGGACATATTCATGGATTTTTTTTTTCCACACTTTTCATAAGCAGGGAAGTATATTCCAGACAACTTTACAATATTATTCAAATGAATTTTAATTCAGAAGTGAAAATAGGGAATCCTGTACAGCGTCTGTCAGAATGCAAGATGCATTTAATGAAAATTTATAATAACAGGACTTAGTTTAATTTACAACACATGGGAGGTTTAGGTTAACTCAACTTCAGAATTTAAGGTGTATAAGAGACAGATATATATATATATATATATATATATATGAACGATGTTTTAGCAACTTGATATATTTTATGGGCCCCAAAACTTTTCTGAGCATTATAAAAGAATGTAGCATTCAACAGGATCAGTTCTACTTCTGCAGTTATGACAGTTAAACCTTCTTTATTCCAACTGCAATGACATAATACTTATTTCTATTTCAGTTAATGGCAAAATCTTGATACACTAGTATTTAAATTCTAGGATACTAATTTACAAAGTTTTTTAAAGTTCTACTTCTAAATTATAACATTTACAGATAAAAGTATCTGTCAGTAAAGTTTCAGGTTGTGTCATCTGCAAGTTGGTATCACTTCTTTTGCTTTGGAATAAAATAGACTTTTGAAGCTTAATAATGCAGTAAGTGGCAACACATAAAATATTGTTTCAAAATAAACAAAAGTACTAAAAACTTTCTTAAACTAATCAGAACTACTTTGTTGACCCACAGATATTGCTATAACCATTTGGACTTTTACACAAATATCACAAATAAGTAGGTTGAATTCACAAAACTTTCAAACATCTCAGTGTTTGTGTTCTTATTTTTTCCTCAGGGCCATGAAATGTGACACCTGGTATTCTTACGGTATTTCCATTATTCAGATATTAAAATATTGCAAACAAAATCAGAAGTGGGTCCTAGATGCCTAAGTGAAAGCTTGTGAAAAATCTTTAACACACATACATGTGTAACTGAAATCTGAGAGTACTTTCCCTTTGCAAAGACCAAACAGGAACTCCAGATTTGCTAAGGGCTCGAAATAAAACTGCAGAAATAGAAGCTAATTCCAGTATCAGTTCCAGCAAAAAGAAAAATGGTAATCTAATAGGTTAACTGGTGAGATTGCTAAATAATGATTACTCCTGTTTAGGGGGTATCTGTTTTCACATGAATTATACAAAAATTAAGGCTGAAAATGAAATCTAAAGTCATCAAGTTCATTCCCATGCTCTGAGGCAGTACCAGTATGTCTAAGCTACCTGCTTTTAAAAATTGCCAAAGACGTTCTTGGTGCAAATGTTCTGGTCCTCCAAGAAAGTAAGTTCTTAATATGTTGTCTATACTTCTGATAGAAAATAAACTGATTACCTCTTATTCCAGACTTTGTGAACAAGATTGGAGTCTAGAGTGTAGACCCATTTCCCATGTGAAGAGATCGCTATCACTCACCTCCTCCTTGCCTTTGCTAAGCCAAAAAAACAAAATTCTTTTCTCACAGGTAATACTCCTTAGCATGTGTTGCCAGGATTTTATTCACTTCGTGACATCTTTATATATTTCTTAAAGATGATCAAAATATTCCAGTTCCTCAGTGTCAGTACATTGAGATTATCTTCCTTTGTTCACAAGGCTCAAAATATTTGCCTCTTTTTGTACTGTACTAGTGACTAATATTTATTTTGTGATCCAATATAATTTTTCTGTCGTATTGTTTTTGGCAGTTATTCCTTAGTTTCTTTCTCTGCAATTTATTTTTCCTTCTTATGTACAACTATGTTGCATTTTATTTCTTAATTTTCTTGATTTTGAATTCTTTCAACAATTTTTCAGTGTAATTTTGAATGGTAATACGACCATTCTCAGGAGTTTGCAGTCATCCAGAAGTAACAGTTGGCTGAATTGTACATGCTGTTCTGATAGTGTAAAAGCACAATTTGGCTTACTAGTGTATTTTTTATTTTATCAAATTATTAGTTCATGGAAATTGGAATAGACTAAACACAGGACTATCCCATTTGGGATGCCTCCTGATATTTCCTCCTGGATCAAAAATTCAAGTTTAATGACAAGTTCAGTGTCAATCAGTTGAATACCCACTTTATAATTTTATTCAGATGTTGTTTTACCGAATTGTATTTGATTTTTAATTTTTTTTCCTGCTCATCAAGTTAATTTAATATTTAAATTCTTCCCTACATATCACTTGTAATTTTCCTAGGTTGGCATTTAATCAACATTCTCTACATTGAAGTTATTAATTAAAATATTAAGTATCATAAACTCTTGACAGACTCTTCTGCAATCCCACTTGACATCTTGGAGGCGAACCACTGAGAACAATCTTGGCCTTTAGCTGAAGAGATAAGATTCAACCAAGACTTTGACCATTCTTGCTAGTACTGTCAAAAGTGGCTGATCCAAGCATAAAAACTAGAAAAGAATTACCAGTGAGTAACAGCAGCAAGTAAATTCTGATAGCGAGGATTAAAAAGTACATGTTTTGGGGCAGAGATATCTAGGAACTCAGACAAATGTTTTGCAAAGCTAAGCCTGGGAATAGAAAGCCTGAGGAAAAAATAATGCAATTCTTTTGTTGGACAGGCAGACTTTTAGGACATTGCATCAGGCACATACATTTTCTGTGTCTCATAGTGCTTCCTGCTTGAAAGGTTATGCACATGGTGTTGGTGTATTTAATTATTCTCCAGATTCCATTTACAGACAGAATTCCTTTCTGCTGCCCTATCAGGATTCAAGAAAATTTCTGATCAAACCTCCAAGCCAAACAAGACCATACTTTTCCATGTGAAAAAGAAACTTTCTAGAATAAACCCAAATCCGAATCAGAAGTACAAAAACTTCATCTTGCTTTTACTGCCCCATTAATTCAGATAGCTGCACTCAGACAGGAGAGTAAGGGGGGAACGTTTCCTTCTGCCACTGTTACTTGCTGTCCGAAGTTGGTTGCTGTTGTGAAATATCCATGCTCTACATATTACAAATTTCTTTGATAAACTGATACAACAGTATCCTGGAATGCTGAATATTACTAAGCTTCGAATTACTGCAGGTTTCTGTTCCTAATGCACAAAGAAAATTAAGAGATTTTGAGTAACAGTTTGTGAGGTGTGTGCTTGTTGAACAATTACTCCCTACCACATATACTACTGAAAAATTTATCATTACTTTTTCAGAACAGACTTTGTATATCAGCCATCTGCCCCTGACTTTAGCCATCAGCTACTATTGAAGCATGGTTTCATCTTTCACTAAAGGATTAGCCCATGCCATTCTCATCTGATATAGTCTTGCTTATCCATATATTTAACACCTTATTTTTAAATGTCTCTTTCCCGGTTATAACACGGAGATTATTATTCTCAGAGGTGATGAGGAGATGATCTCTACAAGTATGAGGGGAGCATTCTATTAAATTTTCCAATAAGCTCTGAAAGGGATATAAACTGTCTTTGTTGTGGGTGCAGTTGAATCCTTTCTGTTCTCTTCTTTCGCCAGGAAGATATGAGTGGCTGGAGTGTTTGATTCTATATATAACTAGTTGATGTCAGCTGGATGCCAATCCCTTTGAAGAGGATCAGCCCCCAGTTTGTCTCGGTACTAGGTACCATGCAGATCCAAGCACAAGGGTAGAAACCATCCTGGACCAGGCAGGTCATCCCCATACCTAACTAACTCCTGAAGCTTCAACTAAAGGGTTGAGATCGCTTTTTTTCTGCACAACAAAACAGTAGGGTAAGTATATTGTTTCCTGAAATATTTTGACATTGTCTGTCCTACAAACTGTCATATAAAAGACATGTATGTAACCTCTTGACTCTGCAATTAAAAATACGTTTATTTTTTTTTACTTAGTCAGAAATGCACTTTCTTTAAAGATGCCAGAGAGTCTCATTTAGTTCCTCAAATTCTTTATTAAAGAAATGTCAAGATGTAACATTTCTGAAATCATGAACCAAGATGTAATTAAAACATTAGCTATGAATTTACATCTTTTAATATAATGTGTAGATGTGAGAAGGCCTAGACAACTGACACTGATTTTGCTACAGAATTTATGTAGCCAACTCAAAGTCCATTCCTTTGAATCTTCTATCCATCAGAACATGTCCTAGCATCTGTCTGCAAGCAAGAACTGCCAGTGCATTTTGCATAACTAAAAGTGCAGTATTTCTAAATCAGAAATAACAAAATTCACTCTTCAGCCATTATAAACAGGCTACTAGAAATTAAAGTTGGCTGAATTGTGCGAGCTGGCTAAACAATGTAAAAATGTGTTGTTTTTTTTCAGCAAGGAAAAATCGTGTCAGAAAATCACAATGTTATCACATTCTGCCATGGTCAAAGAGAGGAAACAACAAGCATCAGCCATTATGGATGAAATACACAGAAATGGTATAGCGTTGAACCCAGCTTACTGTATATGCAATGTCCTCTAGCCCTCCCTAATATATTTTTTTAATTGAGTTTAACTCTCTTACAGCTTTGTCTCTGGGTGTTTTGCCATAAATAATCTGGTGGGAGTATCATGCCTATGGTAACTAATCCTTTTGTAGTTGCCTCTTTTCATTTGAAAGCTATTTTCAGATGAACAACTGCTGTGGAGGAATGAAGTAATCTAACAGCTGATGTACATTCTGCTAGGATAGCCTTTCAGAATATTATTTGGGGTTAATAACATGACTTCATTCCATTTTAAAAGGCTATCATCTAAGAAACATGCTGATCTGTATCCTCTTTTTTTTGCTCTGTTTCATTCTGCTTTTTTACACGAATGATAAAAAATTTTGAAAAAAAGGTTTACATCTCTGTTCCTTCCTCTCAAACTTTATCTTTGTAACTAACAAGTTTTACTAGCATTTGGCAATTCTCTCTAATGTACAGTCATCGATTAACCTTATACAAAGAAATTTTACTTTTCTGTTGTGGCACCAATGAAAATGCAGACACTTGTAAGAAGTTAGTTTGATTTTTCTAAAACAGGTTCTTAAAATTATGCTTTTAGTGTGACACCTTAAGAAGCAATTAACTCCCTTGGGAATACAAATCTGATTGGTTTTCATTAGGTATGTGCTGGATTCTTTTGGAGATCCTTTCAATCCTCCCCATGAAGATTTTTTGCCATCCACATAAAAGATCAATTTTTTACAAGTGATAAACACCCCATAAGCCTCGCTAAAAATCCAGGGAGCTCCATTAATATTTAGAATTCGTGGAAATTGTACCACCCACACAGGATAAAACACTGAACATCAAATTCTAGTATTGAAAATCTTTCTTGTGGGCTTTTGCTCCAAAGAATTTGGGGGTGGTTTCTGTACTCACTCACTGACCATTGTGATTGCACGAAGAATAGGACAAGAGACATAAGATTTTTAGAAAAAGAAGTTACAAGTTTCAGTGTCTGATCCTAGTCCTTCTGATATTCCCATAGTTTTTTTTCTGCAATTTCTATTCCTAAGCAAATACCTCTTTCCTATCCCCACTGAACACACATCTAAGTCTGAAAGGCAGTCTGCCCTTACAGATTTCATTACAATTCCTTTTTTTTTTTTTTTTTTAATGCTATAAACTCAAGTACTATATGTGTCTGAAACAGCCTGTAAACTCTTCAGGGGAAAAAAAAAATGTATTTCACATGTTTGTTTGGAATCAGGCATTTCACATGGTAAATGTTGCTGGTCTTCATAGCAATACTAATAAATCTACAGTCCTTGAAATCATTGGTGTTATTGGATAATCTGTGCTGATGCTTGGCATTTGCCTCACATAATCTGTCCTTTTTATTATTTATGTATTATCAGATTTGCTGTCAAGTTTAGATTCATACACATAGATATGACATCTTATCCTACGAGATAAGCTCTGATATGTGGCCACTGAAGGCAATATTAACTCTTTAAGTGTACATTCTACTTCTGCATCTTCTTTGGATGCCTGGGATATTTAAATGTTAAAAAAATATTAAATTCCATTAAATGGGTATGATAAGAGTCTGAAATTTGTAACTGTACAAACTCAGTGAACACAGTTACGAAACAGAAGGATAACCAAAGCCGTAATCACACAAAGTATATGCTAGTTCTCTGGGACGAAATCTGAAAAATTCTTGAAAAAATCAAGGAGAAATCTGTTTTTTAAATGGCTATATTTAGCTCTATTAATTGTTGATATTTTATTTTTCCCCTAATTGTTAATTCAACAAGTTTAACCTGAGATCTGGAAGGTGAACTGCTGTCTTTCTCGGTTTTGCATCGCTATTAGTAATGATGGTGCTGCACCTGGTAATTATGTAAAAATAAAATGTACTGTTTCAGCCAGTCTCACTGTTAATAGAGGTAACAGTAATATAATAGAAGATTCTGTAATGCAAGCCCAGTTGCTTGGAATGACACGCAGAAAGCGCACCTACTGCATTTTTATTTCACCCCTTTTTTATTATAATGCTTTCAGGTAAACAGTGAATCTCAAATTCCTTGTTAAAAGATAGCAGAAACAGTTATTGGTAAGATACAAAATCAGCCTCTCTCTCAAAAATCACCAATGTCTGTCCAAGACTGGTAATGACTGAAAGCCCACATCTCCTGTTGGCTTGTGGGACATGACTTTGACTTTTGACTTTTTGAGAAAAGTTTGACACATCATAAAATGCTGCGGGAATAGACACTAACTGTAAATCCTCGTATGGTGTCAGAGGAGAGATTGTAGTAGCAGATCAGCACGTGGATATAGAGGCCCTCCCAGTCCCTTGGTTTTCCACTGGCAGACTTGCACTTGTCATAACATTTCTAAGGCTACTTGGTAGAGATAAATGTGTGTAAATACATATGTTTACAGAAACCCTTGGAATTCATCAGGTTAGCCTTCAGTTATGTCTCATGCCCAGTTCTATACTACTTCTTAAGAAGTAGTATACTACTTCTTAAGAACTCTTAGAAGTTCTTAAGATTAACTTTCATGATATAGTTAAAAAAATCTTATTTCTGATATTACAACAAACATACTATCTAATATTCATATTAAAAATTATAATCCAGATTAAAGTATTTAGAAGATTGTAAACTGGAGGATTAATGGGGGATTAGGCAGTGAATGCAGGAGGAACTATATAAATCATATTTAAATACAGTCTGTTATTATTTTAAGCACAGGACAGGAAGGACTTGGCAGGAACAAATTAAGAAATGAAGCTAAAAGGTTAAGATTAGGATTAAACTATGAATTAAACTTCAGTATTAATTTAAAATGTCCATTTATGACATTGATGTTATCTATCATCCTCTAAATGTCCTCCCTTTCTCATTTTTCATCACCTTTTCTGCACTGACGCTGACACAATCCCTAGACACATCATAAACCTAGACAGATGATTAGATTTTAGTTGGCGAGGGATTCAAATGAACTTCACACTTATGTTTTTGGGACGCTGCCTGGATACACAATGGTACACAACTGTGGGGTACAAAGTACCTTGGAGCCTTCAGTTAACATTAACAAGAACAGTACGTATGTAAGGGAACAGCAAGGCCTAAAATAGATAATATCCAGCATGTCCCAGAAGAATACTAAGTGGTCTGGACAGAGATCTGCAATCACCTTGGCACCCCCGGCTCTGAGGAGGTACATACTACCCACCCTCTTTACAAAGAAGAAAGATTTTTCTACATGAAAATGTTGCTGACTGGAGGGGCAAATTTCTTACTCCTTACTAATATAAAACCATCCAACAGTCCATACCCCTGTAGTAATCTTGAGAAATGATAAAACCAAAATATGACCTGTGAGTCTAAATTTCAGGCCACAGGCCAGTAACCAGTGCACTTAACCAGAGAGCCAAAAAACCACCACTATCTGTCACTGATACAGCTACATTGGGCAAGCTGTCATTTTCTTCCATGTTAAGAACTCCCTGTTTTGTAGTTACCTCTTCAATGACAGGAGATTGTTAGGATTCTATTCACATATTATTTTTAAAGCAGAAGTGTGTGGCTCACCATACAGTTAGCTTGCTCTTGCTCCAGTTAAATCTATTGCAAACATTCAGTTAAAATCTGTATGAACAGAAGTGGTAAACAGTGATGCACTCCAGGGCCCACACACTTGTTTTATTTATTACATGGAAAACTCTTTTCTATACAGCTTCAGCTAAATATTTAACATACCTGCATCAATTGACTTTTCCTAAATGTCAGCAAATCACATTGTATTTCCAATATACAGTTACTAGAAGACATATGCCATGTTGAACATGCCATTTACTCAAAATGAAATTCTGCATATGCAATATTAACTTTGACATTAGGTACCTTCTGCAGTTAATTAATTTGTAACCTTAATTTTAAACTGGGCTTCCTTGTGTGCTTACTCTGGAAGCATGATACAGTGTTTTACATATAATTTGCTTTCATTTTTTTAAATGCATGAAAATATATGTCAAAGTTCAGAATTTTAAATCCTGTAGACCATAAGAATACATGTAGAATGTCTTATTAAATAACAGAATGTGACTGAATAAGTAGATCAACGAAGCATTCTAGACCATTCATATAATCCTCAAAGCACACTGCATCTTCCTATTTTCTTTCTGAAGTTTATGAACTGAGAAGAATTTCAGTAAAATGATAAATATTAAAGTGGTAATAGGAATCATTATCTTTAAAGTTCTGTTTTTAATGATATGATCCAATTATGTTACATTTGTTAAAATCTACAACCTTCTAAGCATAAACAAATTAGTAGAAAATAGTTTGTTCAGTGCTGAAGTGACTGTATTCTAAGGTTTAAACTTTATCTATAGATTGAGGATGTCTAGTGAGGGAGTTCAGCCATTAAGCAACAGCTTGCTCATTGCCACCACCATCCCAGTTTCCAGAATATTACCATGAAGATGACCAGCAAAATTTCTGATATTCAGATATCTCCATTTACGGTCCCAATTGATCTCCCCTGACCCTGCTTAAGCATTTCATTTCCAAATCCCCCAGGAGGTCACTAAAGACAAAGAAGGAACTTCTCCCAGGTGGTGAATAAAGAATGTTGCATCTAGTAATTTAGTTCCCTCTCAGAATTCAAAAGAAAATGTTCTAATGTTCTAAACATACCAGTTCCTTGAAGTATGTTGTAATTCTTTGTTAGGGCTCTCATTTTCAACACCTTGAGCTTTATTTTGAAAGCTTCTTTAATAGTTTAAAAATACTTCTCAACTGAGACTCTCTAATGCAAACTTTTCTTAAAATTACAAAACACGCCCCAGATTTCAAAAGCAAGCAGGATATTAAAGAATAATTGAAAAGAAAATGTTTATAAGCATTGAGAAGCTGGTAGTTATGTTTAAAAGGGGTTGCCTGCTCATCTATCCAATGCAGGACACAGAAATTTAACTGAAGGTTTGATGTGGGAACCCTGGGGTCAGATGGAACTTTGTTCCTGGTTTCAGCAGAAGCCATTTTTTACTAGTCTGCTATTCAGATAGTGTGCAGGGACTTCATAGACCTGATTTTGATAACAGCTGAATGTCATTCAACTGAAGTAAATTTGGAGCTTGAGGTACTTAGCACTGTCGAAAAAAACAGGTCTGTGGTGTTCAATACTCTGCTCCAAAATTTCGGAAGAATGATTAATTTCACTAACACCATATGAAGATATGCTGTGTGTTAGATAAGTGTGCGTTAATATGTTGCTGGATTTCAGGTGCAGAGTATGCTATATTAGACATTTAAGAAAAACAGAGGTATGTATTTATCCATTGTATTGCAGTCTCACCCAGCTTAAACCTCGGAAAAAAGGTCAGCACCCCCAGAGATATCATGGTAGAGGAGCTGTCGACACTCAGCAACAGAGGTGCAAGACTCTTCAAGAGACGTCAGCGGAGATCTGACAAATACACATATGAAAATTATCATTATGTAGCAAACAAGCCAAGAAATGTGAGTATTTTGTAATAACTTATTCATGAAACACAGTGAAACTAGCTTGGGTTCCTTTGATGCTCATGATACACATTGTGCATGACTTGTTTGTAGTTTCAGGAAGAACAAAAGGAAAATCCTGTACTAGAATGAGGCTAACATGAAGTAAGCCATTTGTATTTTATTGAACTCCTATAGACAAAGAAAAAATCTGAAAGTCTTAATACTTAAGGACATCAGATTCAAATCATTCTCATTCAAATCTGATTCAGGTTAACAGTGATTAGAGTTCTTATTATGTAACAATTGGCTTGTTGTTAACTATAGTAAATGTGAAAATTAACTAGTCAATGATATTCAAAACATTGGAAGAAATAACAGCCTGTTTCATGCAACCAGTAAGTATTTTTATTAAAACAGGTTGCTGGTCTCAATGTAGTTCCCAGGCAGCCAAATGACTCACAACTGGCACTTATACACTTCTGGCCTGCCTGTCTCAACAGGGAGAAGAAGGATGGAGCTTGTCACTGAAAGACAATTATTCTTTGAACTAGTCCTTCAGGAATTGGGTTAAAGCATTATTGATACCCTGAGAATCCTCATGGCAGGAAATAAATGCACCCAGTGTTTGTCTCATCTGTGGCCTTTGCAAAATACTTAAACCTTTTGCTTAACCTTCGAAAACAGGGACAACATTCATAAACTTTACCAACTCTCCAATGTGCTGCAAGGTTTAATTATTTGAACGTGAATACTCTATGTCCAGCCTAATACAGCACACAAGCAGTCACTCTAATTCCAGTATTGTAGTAAATTCTGCTCCTCAGTTACACGTACGCATCCCCGCTGATTTCAGATACAAAGGTACGTGACTAAAGGAGAATTTGTTCCAGTATTTTTAAGCTGCTTTGAAGATGAAAAGAAAAATGTGCTACAAAAGTTAATTATTATTAATTAATGTAGGAAATATTTCTTGTAGAACAGCAATTCTCTTTCCCTGAAGCTTTTACAACTAATCATTGCACAGGTGGTGCTATCATTTTGTTAGCATCCAACTCCTACAGGATCCATACAGACTCAATTCTTCTTTAATCTTCACTTGGGATAAGAAAAAAGGTAACTAGAGGTAATGTATTGTGATAAAATCTAAAGTTTTAATCAGTACAAATAGGAAACAATTAATTTATTAATCAGAACAGCAAAGCACCTAAGGGTTTACTCATATTATGACTAAAGAAAATACACACACACTTGCAAATTAATAAAAAACAAGAAAATGAATGCAACTTGTTGATTCTATGGAAACTTTTTGTCTAGTTACATCTCATAATGAGGCTTTGGCAGCAGACAATAAAGGACACATTGGCAATTTACCGTTGTCCATGCTAACCAAGGTGCTGAGGGATCTCACAGCAGTCAGAGAGGCGATTATTGGAACAGAATTCAGTATTTATGACAGCTGAAATCTCTAAACTATTTTTATTTCCTTCTTGAAGAAGGAATTCTCTATGCTTTGTTGACTGAAAAGGTCACTTGCAATTCTGCGGCCTTCATAGTTCTCATACAAAAAAATTAACTTTACTCATGAAGAAAAGTATGTCTTAATATCCCATGTCATAGAATAAAAATTTTTACATTTCTTTTTATTTATGGTGCAGATATTTCAGAGTTATTTGGTTACTCACTCAACAAATTAAATTACATGGGGATCAAATGGGATCATGCTTAGTTTTGATAAATACGCCGCCTTTAAAAAATAAATCTGCACAAAAGAAACTCCATATACAAACTCTAAATAACTCTACTGAAAACCCAAAATTTTTATTACAACACTATTATTTAGAAGCCCATCTGTGAATACTGTGGCCCCAAATTCTCTCTCTTCTGAGTATCAGAAGCTACACAGAAAAATTCTGAGCACAATGCCATCAATGTCATCAGAATTTCTGTATCCCATTCCACACTTTTGCTACAAAGTCTGATGGATCAGTTCCCCTCTAGACCACTTGTTCTCACAAAAACACATAGCTTACACATGCAGTACAGGCAGTACAACAGTCTGATGCATGAAAAAATGGTTCCTCTGGTTTCCGTTCCCCCACATTGAGCCACCACTGGTGTTGTCTTCGTCACCTTTATGATTCTGCCTGCCAGAATTAATCTTTCTAACATACTTCAGGATGGCTAGAAAACATTTTGCCTTGATCTTTTTTTGTTTCGATTTTAAACAAGTATTATTTGTTTGCTTTCCTCCTTTAAGAAACTCTTACTCTGAAACAGTCTATATTTAAATTGCTTTTTGCCTATGTGTCATAGCTAAAATAAGATACTGACTTCTTATGAGACTCTAATTCTATATTTATGCAACAATGATTAAGCCTTTGAATATTTCCTTAGAACCGATGACCCAATAGGAGGGTGCAAAATAACAACATATCATGAATCTCCAGAAAGTGACCTGTACTGAAGTTATTTCTATTACAAATAAAATAAAAGAAAATCCCAAACAAAAGCAATTCAGTAAATGCAGTGAATTTTCAACTGACATGGGAAGAGATGCTTCAAAGAAGCAGTGCTTTGAAATTCAAATGGCTCAAATTTGCCAGATTTCTAGGTTCTTTGGGTAGCAAGGGTGCTCTGTCTGTCACGTAACAGCTTCTGGTGTCTAGTGGTCCAGCTGACACATTTTATGGGCCCCTGTGTCAAAGTGACCAGATCTACTCTTGTGAACCACACAGCCTACATGCACAGGGTCGATTTTGTAGCAATTGGTGTAAGCAGCAGACAGGATGAACTCTCTTCGTAGGCTGCATAACAATATTTAAATATCCCAAACTTAGGAAAAGGTCAGACAACTCAGCTGGATGGTTTTAAGGCTTTAGGAGTCTTGCTGACCTAGCTCACATCATCTCCAATCCTTTCAATAAAGCATTCACACACCTGCAATAAACACATTTTAAATTGTGCTGGGCTATCATTCTTAACACTGAAAAATTATTCATGTTTGATTACATAGCCAATGTAAGAGAGTTGGGAAACTGTTTCATCTCCTGGCTAACAATCAGAAAATCCTTGGGAGTGCTATCTAGCACACAGTGCACCCAACCGCAGGACAGTATGCCTTCAGACAGTATACCCTGGGTCTCATATCTGGGCTGTAAACTAGAGTATCACTCCAAGCCTCAACAGAGAAGCACTGAGGCTTTTTTTGCCTGTGCTGTCAATGATATTTATTTCTATTTGGATGCAGCGTGGAGAGCCCATACAGAGTGTTAAAATGGACGGCCTCAGTGTGGAAGGAATTTCCCAGCATGCCCCATTGACACCTCCTAATACACCAGATCCCCGGAGCCCACCACATCCTGACAACATTGCCCCAGGTAATACATGAGTTTAGAGACACTAAATATCTTTAGCTCTTGTTTCACAGCAGAGGAAGGACCTCTTTATAAAACAGTACCTTCAACAAGAATTTCTTAATGGATTTACTAGTGGAAATTGATAAATTTGAGTCAGATAACTAATCAGAATCTCCCAGAGAAATGTAAAGTGGTGATCTTCAGTTGCTTCTATCCATTTTTAAAGATTTGATATGCCTTTTGTATTACTTCTCCCTAAACTGAAAATATACATTAATATCAAGAGAGACTGCTCCCATATTTACTGGTCCTGCAAACACTGAAGAAACAGATACTCAGATTTAGAACAAGATTAATATAGCGATTTTTCTTTGCCAAACCTTTGTTTCTAATATGCAACATACTGCTCCACAGTCTGAAGGTTATCCATTGCAGTTTAATTACCCATAAATGTAAATCTGAAGTCACTGTAAGATTTGCTAGAAACCTTTACAGAGTAACTCAAAAAGAAATTTGCCTCTGGCATAAACTGTTCTTTTTAAAGTTTGTAACTGTGAGGGCACTGTTATCTTTATTTAAAGCAGTGAGCTACAGGAAGGCCTTATTTTGAATTCTTTAAAGACTAGAGAAGGCTAATTTGTTTTAATTAATTTATTCAGTGATATAGCCCTTCTTCCTGTTTATGAATTATCCATGAGCAGACTGTGGTTTTTACAAATTCACTCTTTGTTCAGAATTACTCAATGCATGTTTTGTGCAGACCTTTTCCAGCCTATGTAAACTAGGTCAATGCTACTCTGTTTGTGACTGCTAAGACTCTGTGCATCCATTGGTCAAATACAATGCAAACAGAGGTAATTTCCATTGCTAAGACATGATAGAAATCTTCAAGCCTTTCATTAGGCAAAAAAGATGTGGCAAAAGGAGCAGATATTAAATCAAAGGGATTTTTTTTAAGCTTATAGAAGGAAATAGCATTAAAGAGCTAGATATAGTGAGAGGGTAAAAGGGTAGATTTCCCTTGTTTTTCAAATAAATAGTATAACATATAATTGGATAATCACTTGCTGGTTTGAGTTCTTCAAATTGTACATTAAGATCTGGCTTCTCCCTGCCCCCTCTACTTATTCCTGCCATATAGTACTTAGCTTTAGAAGAAGTCGCACTGAATATGGAATTTATTTAGTAAAATTCTGATCAGAGCCTGATCCTCAGATGATTATGCAAGAAAACAACTGATTCTTCACTTTTTTATGATGAAAAGGACCAGAGAACCAAGTAGGTAGGACATTTTAAAGCATTTAAGGCAGAGGCAAAGACAAAAACTCCACTATAATAGCTGTGATCCTAACTCCTTTTAATAGTTTTGGAAAATATTACCTTAGTTTTAACCTCAAAGCTGTTTTTTAAACTATTTTTGTTATTTCAGACGAATACTGTGTAGATAGAGTCTAGTCTGTTTTCAAACAAATTATTATAATGATAGAAACACATTTATATAAAACTAAAATAAACTTAGCCACAAAAAAGAATAGAATACTTTGGAGCAGTTATCTAAAAGGCTACAATTTTCCCCTGACAGCTTTCTCTTTCTGTGTAGCTTTGGCCAGGTGACTTGATCTCATTGTTCATTTTACCTAATCATGAAATGATGGTATGTTACTTCCTAGTTACGTAGGATGGTGGTAAGGAAGCAGAAAGCACGAAGTAGTATTATTATTATGGTTTTGCCTTGATCACCTTGCAGGATATTCTGGACCATTGAAAGAAATTCCTCCTGAAAAGTTCAACACTACTTCTGTGCCAAAGTATTATCAGTCTCCCTGGATAGAAGCCATTAGGGATGATCCAGAGCTGCTGGAAGCTTTATATCCTAAACTTTTTAAACCTGAAGCAAAGCCAGAACTGCCTGACTACAGGAGCTTTAACAGGTAATTCTGAATGGACAATGAATTTTACAATGCAGAAAAAAATTACTAGGAAATGAAACATTTCCATCAGCTGTAAAAAACGTACCACCTGTGTTTGCAAGTATATACATAAGCATGAATATGCACACAGATAAAAGCTGCAAACCATAGCATTAAGGAGGAAACTAGTGTCTCTCTAAAGTATGGACCCAAAATTAAACTCTAGAACAAAGAATATAGGATGAATTGTTGAAAATATTGAAAGAAAGAAAGAACCAGAATCCAGTGTACTCAGTAAATGGGAAATATGGGATACAGCAATGCTTCAAGCTCGTTTCAGTATTTCTGCTGTTGACTTCAGTAGGTACAAGATTGTAAAATCTACCAGGGAAACTCTCAGTCAAAACTTTGCTTGTAAGCTGTATAATGCAAACCACTCTTTCTTACAATGAAATTTTATTCCTCAAACAATCCCTCACACCAAATAGTTAGAAGACTGCATATTTTATTGCATTTAACATTTTTTGTATCTTCAACAGCCTTTGAGAACAAATTAACAGATAAAACATTACAAGCAGACTTAAAAAACAGTTAAAGTGGAATGGGATCTGAGAGTGACATTATTTACACAGTAATTAGTATACTAAGGCTTTCAGTAGAACTTTTAGATATATGGACAATATTGGTTAAACTATTTTGAAAGTTTTAAACCACATTCTTACTTCCCTCTTTTGCTTTCATTCATACCATTCACATTATCTTTATTTATTGACATTATGGACAGTTTTTGTCTAAATAACCCCTGCTGAGTTCCAGAAAGTTGACCCAAACCAAAACCCTTCCCCAAAATGCCAGATAGCAGTCTACTGAAAAAGAACATGCTCATGGCAATATAAACTTAGAGAAAAATACAACAAACATCACTTGTGTTCCTGCTGTCGAGGTGGGCCTCAACTATGAGTGCAAGGACTTAAAAATTACACAATTCAGCATCAAAACTGGCACTGCAGACACTACGCTAATTCTGATTTCCTAACAGCAATATACATCGCCATGTTAATAATTAAGTCTGTGTGGCACACTCATCTCAGCAGACAAAATAGCAAATCCAAGTCAGAGAGATATGTCACAGCTGCTAACACTGGAACAGTAACAGCACAGTTTATGTACTATGGTTATTGCAACTTAAAAAGAAAATCCAACAACAAACCAACAAAAAAATGCCAAAGATACATATACATTGAATAGAGACAGAATCAGTTCTCCCTCTCACAAAAGAGATTCTGAGTCCAGCATGTGAGTTGTTATTGTGAAAGACAGGATCAGACAGAGCACAGAGGACTCATTAGTAGGGATATGTGTCTTGAGATGGTATCTGATGGCTGCTTTGTGGACTTTTAGCTGCTCTGTGGTCCCGTATTTTGTTAGTTGTCCTCTACAACACTGACTGTTCGGATTTCTTTCTATGGGGTTTTTCTCTGCATATGACATGGAAGAACTATTGGCTCACCACTGTCAGAATTTCTTGAACATACATGCATTCATATAAAGGAACAGTCAATAGTCTCCCTTGTAACTACCATAAATCCAGATCCAGACTGTGAAATTTGTGAATTCAAAACGCAAGGCCTACAAATATAATCCACCACAACATTCCTTCTCAAGAAAAAATCCACATCCAGAAGAAAGTAAAAGGATGCCTGGTGGACCTAGGAAAGTTGTAACATAGAGTACACTCAGATTTATGTTTTCTAGAAAGGAGTACATCCAAAAAAGTAATTGAGAATTTGCAGAATTGAAATTCAAGATACTATCCTCTTGTAGAGGATTTAATAGCCATAACTTAAGTGTCTACACTTCTAAAAAATGCACAGGAGAGTGGGGTGTCTGATTATGGGCTTCAAAACAGACAGCACACTGCATGCCAAGCTAAACAACATAAAACATTAGAGAGAAGGCTAAATGTGATTGAAATTTCTCTTTGCGAAGGGCATCAGCACCTAATTCTCTCTGCCTGTCTTGAGGTCAGGACTACATTAAGGTCTTCCTTTCCAAAAACAGATCATGGGTCACATGTAGTCTTTTAAAATTTGTATAGACAATAAGGTTAACTTCTTTGAAAAGAGCATTTTCCTACAATGTGGCCAGCCTGGATTTATTTCTTCTAGAATGTCAAACCCTGAGGAGAGGTGTGATAACTTGGTTTCTGGCTCTTCCATGGAAGATGTCGGAATACTCTTCCCTTATTAAGATCTGTGCCATTTTACAGAAAATTATAAACTTCTTTGGACTAGAGGGAGTAAGCATCTTTCTCTAGCTGAACAATTAAGAAACTTACTTGGGGAAAGAGAAACCTGAGCCTACACCTGAGTTCCCAGATATTTCAACGCACTTTCTTTAACTACCGCTTACAGTAAACTAAATAGATTTAGGAGAAGAAAACAGGACCTACACTTCTCTGCTACTAGCTGTGTGGCCTGATGTCTAGGCTAAGAGTCATACTCTGTCTAATCCAAGTGATTTTTTTATTTCTGGGTAGCATTTTTGCTGGAGTACTGTATGTGAGCAGTGAGGCTCACTCTTGCAAAGGGATGCCCTCAGACTGAAGGGAATACAAATCTCTTGGAGAACATCTCTGGTCACAGACACATTATTTGACACAAAGATTCAACACTAACAGCCACGGATTTTGAGTGAAAGTGCCTTGATGTGCAATTTTGCTCAAAGTTTGCCACAACAGCATATTATATGTGCTTAGGCACAATGTTATTAATTAGAGAATCATAGCTGAGCTTTGGTGTAATATAGGTGCAGCTGACAGTATAGCTAAGATAAAGGCAGATCTGAGTGTTTGTATAAGGAAAACACTAGGCATCTCAGGAACTTAGCAACCTATGGGCTTTGTGCGTAAAGTGAGATACCTTTTTGGACTTCTGTGTCCAGATCCTACTGAGTCATTCTGTGTATCTAGGTTACAGCACCCTTGACCTCTTTAATTGCAGTCTTGGACAGAGAGCAAATTATACTGTATTAAACAATTAGAGTATGATATAACGGCACCATTTTGTTATCAGTGAGGGTATCAATCAAGGCTTTCTATCATGCTTCATTACTCAATAAAGTGCCATTATGTTTTCCTGTAAAACACTGGTACAGTCATCATTAGTCAGGTGGGGTGTGGTTAACAGTGAGTGTGATGCATAGGACTCCCAAAGGAAACGGGACTGAGATTCTTCCCAGTTCGTTCAGTGATGTCTCTTAAAATGACACTCAGATTTTACAGGCCATAATTCAGGTTCCTTTCAGCTTTCTTTATTACACAACAAACTGTGAAAGCACCACAACTTTAGCAGCTAGGGACATCTGATGTGTTGGAACAGACGCACACATCCATGACTTAAAAATATATTCAGTACTAAACAGCATTCAGATTTTTATTTCCGCTGCCAGCAATGAAGAGGCAACTCTGGATCCTGTAGCAGTGCAATTTTTATATGTAGCAGAATCACAACAAAGAATTCATAGAGGTATTACATGGGGTCTCGTACGCATTTTATGCTGCAGGGATCTTGCAACACTGGCAGACCAATGAAGGAAGAAGTGGTGGCAGCAAATGTCAAGCACATTTGCCTTCTAAGGCATGGCTTTCTGTGAGACAGCCAGGAATGGTTTAACACCACACAGCACTAGACAGAGTGCATGGTCAGAGAAATTGGGTTCTGAGGATCCCTGAATAGATTGTTTAGACCAAGCTATCTTTCCTCCTCCTGGATGAAAATGAATCTGTGTCAGCAGAGAAGTGTTGCAGAACAGAGCCATGCCATCTGATTTCTCATGGAAATTAATTCTTATTAGGATTGAAGAACTATTTACTGGTGAAAATTTTTCTTGCCTCTTCTACCAGTATGGAAGCACTTAGTAATCATCTGTGGGAAAGTCAGTGTGAATCTGTATTTGTTGAGGAGTTTGTAATGTTAGTTAAACCAGTACCTTTATCCTATCTGCTTTCTTGGAGCTGGATAAAATGTCAAAGGTAAGATTATGAGTAACATATAAAGCACTACGTCTTACTCACATAAGACAAGCAAGTCTGACTAGTTCTGCCTCTCCTACCGGATAAATTCTTGCTCAGCTTTCTCAATTCCCAAAGACTACTGTTTCAAAACCACTACAGGAATCCAGTCCATCTGGACTGGGCTCTGTTTTTATTGATTAATTCATTCTGAACTCCACTGTAAAAATGCTGAGATCCAGAGCCTCAAAAGAATTTTGGGTGCTAACTTGAAGTCATGTGAGATTAGTGGAAGCCGGGTGTTTAGCCAGTTTCTTAGCACCTAAATATCTCTGTGAAACTGGCATTAGCTCTTACACTAAGCCACCATGAAGCTCTGGGCATTTTGCAGGTTCAGGTTCTTTGCTCCTGTGTCCCCTTTTTGCACAGAATAAGCAAAAAGCAGAATGTTCTAAGAATGACAGTGCCATTTTAAAATCTGAAATTCACATTTTTTATAATTACATAATTGAAGCTGCTAATCCAATACAGTCAAAACATTTCTTCAGACTTTCCCAAATAATCTACTACAGGCAGTCTCCTATGTTGAGACAATATAATGTTCAATAAGACTGTAGGAGAAAAAAAAAAAATTAGCCTTGCTAAAACAATAGCTAAAAATAAACGTGGGTGTGACTGATATTGTTAAATCATGCAGCTACTTTTTAGGAATATGCAAAGTGAATATTAAACAATTTCTTACACTTCCTGATGCCACCTCCTACAGCTCTGAACCAGCAATTCCACCCTTATTAAGAGCAGTGACTACTGGAATTTTTTACACATGAGTTTTAGGCTTCTATACAATGAATCAGACCTCAAGTGATACAGTGATGTGCACACAACACAGGTCATTGCAACACCATGTTGTCAGGCAAGCTATTGCTCACAAAACTGTACTGCTGCTGTAAAGGAAAATTAACATCTATTAGCCAATTACTGTACTCTCCTTTATGTCGATCATCATGTGATTCTGCCTCGCATGCAGGAATGCATAATCCTCTGAGGCCAGACTGTATAGGAACTACATGTGGTTTATTTCCCCAGAGAAGATATCTGTATCTCCATAAAATGCCCTCGGGTTTCTGTTACCTACACAAATATGCTGTATTTAAAACCCAAAAATACTGCAAAGAGGAAGTTCTACACTTCAGACTAATTTTGCATTTTATACAGCTATTATGTTCATATTGACTATCCCTTTAAATTAGATATTGATGAGAATTAAATATTACAACAATGTGAGAATGTATATCTTAATTAGAACAGCAATTAAAACAATCTTTATTATCCTGAAAGATGTAGATCACTACATTCACTCTGCAACAATTATCTAGCAATTATGTTTAATCAGTATCATACAGTATCCAATTTGACATTGTGACCTAGAAGACAGTTTCACAAGAAAAGCTTGATACCACAGGCACTTTGTATAAAGAATTTCCTTTGACCTCCAGAGAGTTTAATGTGCGGACTGGCTGTTGCTGCAAAATCTTGTCTTTTCTTAACTTGAAAAACAGTTTTAGAGCTTAATCCAAAGCAGCACTCTCCTCTCTGCATACACAGAACTTCCATGGGTTTTTATATTTTACAAGATGGATCCTTTGGAGTTAACACCATCCTCTCCAACAAATGCTGCTTGCACTGAATTTCAGTGAATTATCTGTGTAATGACACAACACTACCATTTCGTTTAGGTCACAGATTCATTTTTCTCAATTAATTTTGTGGGTGTGTGTATGTGTGTACTTAATTCTCCCTGGGTTCTGTTTTATCTATAGTTATATTGCTGAAAATCCTAGTCAGATCTTCAAATGATCTTTTAGTTCCTGCTGGTATTAATTTCTCTTGGCTTCTGTTATAACACCTGGAGCCACTGGAAATACATACCAGCAGATCTGTTGTTTTGTATTAAACACACAAAACTAGCAAGGCTGGTTAAATTCCATTTCAACAAAAATTAATTTTCACCTGCCGCTATGTATCTAGCTTTGCAGAAATCAGGTGCTCATGTGTAGCTTAAAAATCTGACACTCTTTAACTGACCAGAATATATCCCAGCACAGTTATGCAGTTAATCAAAATGCAGAGCACATAAAATAGTCTGTTTGGTCACATTTGCTTCTACAAAGGAATCTGGAAAAAGTGACAGAAAAAAACTCAAGGGTTTTTTTTCAGCCTAGAAATCTGCAAATACAGAAGAATCATGGGAGGTGTTTGGAAATACTGTTGTTTTAAAATATTTGCAAATGTATTTAACAGTCAGTTCCTGCTTAGTATTTCTTATCTTTTAGATTTTCAGGCTTATCATCTGAAGGAACATTTACATTTAAATAACATGAAAAATACTGGCTGAAGACTAAGGGCCAATTTCTGCCAGTGTTTCAGGTTCAGTTACATAAACATTTTCTTCAGAAACAAAGCTAGCATAAGAAGTCCTCACCCATTCCCCTCCTTTCCAGAGCCTGTTGTCTTTGGCTGCTCCTTTCTGCTTCACATTATGCTTTACTGCCTCCTCACTTGTATTGCTACAATTGTTCAAGTGTAATGATATAAACCAGATTGCTGAAATAATTTGGATTTTAAAATGCTCCTTTGTTTTGAAGGGTCTTTGTTTAACCCAGATCACGTAAGTGATCCAAGTTTATAGCACAACCCACATACATTCTAACTGGTACAACAATATGGTGCTGAAATATTGTGTAGTGAGAGGAACAAGCAACTGGGGATAGGAAAAAAATGGGGTGAGAACTTCCTAAACTAATTACCTGATAGAGAGAATGTGTTGAACCATGTTTTCAGACTTATCAACTCATCACCAACAAAGTGAGTTTAGTAACTGTGACTCACCAATGACAAGGTTTTCTTGCAACATCTTTTTCCCTTGGCTTTTCCGTTCATTTGAATTTTGAAGAAGGCTGAAGGCTTTATCTAAGGGAAAATAAATAGGATCTTAAAAGAGAATTTGCCAGAAAAACAATCAGAATACTTTTCCCAAAAGTTTGAAAAAGTAACCAATAAACTGTACCAAAACTATAATTAAAGTAGCTTCTGTTATTTTCAGCTCCTGGGAGGAAAAAAAAACCACAAACAGGTATTTTTAAAATCACATTCTACTTTTATTTCTCTAATATCTACAGAGTTGCCACTCCATTTGGTGGTTTTGAGAGAGCATCAAAGCTGGTTAAATTCAAAGTACCAGATTTTAATCTACTGATGCTAAACGACCCCAGATTCATGATCCTTGCAAACCCTCTTGCTACCAGAAGATCCTTCAATAGGACTCCTAAAGGATGGACGTCCGAGAATATTCCTGTAGTCTTCATTCAGCCAGCGGATTCCAACACTGTTCCAGAAACAGAGGATCTGTGAGAGAAGCTGCACTCTACATCGTACAAAATGCTGAAAGCTGCACATCCATGTATTTTTGGTCCAAATATTACTAAAGGCTACTGACAAAACTTTTCCTTGGCAGCTAGAGTATAAGTAATAATGTCTGATGCAGTGTCTCCTTTCTGGCACCTAGTTTCATCTGTAGACGTAATATAAATAAAGTAACTTGGCAAAGGTAACTATTTTCTGTTTGTGTTTACATGTTCTTCGTTTACTTTCTAAAATCTTTGTCATTTAAAAACAAATGTACTAAGGAAAAAAAAAAAAAAAGAGACACTACTATCAAGGGATTTGATTTGATATGTATGCTGATTATGTTAAGACAACCGAGCAGTATCACAACAGTGCACTTGGTGCACTCCAAGTACTGCCTGTTCAAGATAAGCTCTGAAAAATCAACCCTTTTTCCCAGCCCTACTTTCAGCCAAAATTAAGAATTTTGTCATTTTTGTCATTACTTCAGTGACTGCAAGTTTAGGCCATTTTCCTCCTTTCCTCAATTATGGATGTCAATATCCATGTCACCTGGGTTTGTTTACAGAAAATGCTGTAAATTTGGCAATGACAAAGACTACATAGTGGTATGAACAAGTACAGAAGTATTTCCTGGGTAAGTCTAGAATGTTTGTGTTAATCATAATTAAAAAACCCACCAATGACTGATTATGTCAAACATACCGAATTAGTATCTGAGCTATTTTACCACAAATGCTTTTGTTACCAGAAAGAAGTTTCATAGACCTTTTCCCCTACAGCCATAGTATATACCAGGACTGAAAAGCATGTGAGTTTTCTTGGTTTTGATACACTGGCAAGCTCTGACATTTTAGAAATACAGGTATCAGACTCTTATTAAGCATCCATAACTACACCACAGGGGGCAGGCAAAAATCAGTAAGAGGGTGCTGGTTTTCAGTGTCATTTTTCAGGCTACACCTACATTCTATTGAGGTGAGCATCTGTTTAATAATTGCTAGTTTCCAAATGTTTTCATGTTTGAGAAGTATCCAACATCTGCAGGTTGGATATTCTAATATACAGTTTAGTTTGTATATGTTTTGAAACAGGAAATCTATCTTCAACCAATAGGCCACTCTCATATACCCTCTATGCTTCGCCAGGGCATTATGGTCTCTAAATGTGCATGCAACATCCAAGAGGTTTCTAAGTTTTTCTTTCAATCTATTAATAAAATGTTGCAAGCTCAATGGTAACTTATTAATCTAATTTTATCTCGAAACTGACAGAAGATGATAATAGTAAAAAAATATTTTTTTCCAGATATTTTCCTTATTAATAGTTATGTTGGTGTTGAGCTACAAAAGTGAGTATTTCACAAAAAATCTCAACATCTGAAGAAAAAAATGGTAGAATTTAAATTTAAAGTGGAAAGATCAACAAAAAGTTTTGTCTATGTTCTTGTGGGTGAAATTTGTGTCTGTAAAAATGGTTTCCACATTTCAAATCTGGTTTCAAGGAAGGTAGTTGGCAAAGGAAATTCTGTCATCTATTTCTTTAATTTCTCACACAAACTGCACAAACAAATTTATGAAAGCAAAAAAAACCTCAACCTCATCGATGGAGAACACTTTCCTAGCAAGGGATTAGTTTGTGGGCCTTAACTGTGCACATTGTAGAACAATTGTACAAACAATGACAAAAATATGATTTTGTCAAGGCTAAAAATGCAAAGGCTAAAGAAAAAAACTATACTGAGGAACAATGCAAACAAGTTCTGGAGGAATTCGGGTTTTATGAACCCGCATAAGCATTCATAAGCCTAGTTGAACAGATATATGAGAAAAACGGTGCACAGCATATACACAGTGAGGACTGTGAAGAAGGGATACATCATTTTCATTGTACACTCTGTAAAAATAACCTATACATGCAGAGCATGCCACCTTGCTTCTTACAATACACACATTACGGTAACTTTAGCTTCCTACACATCTACAGATCAACAGGCGTTGAATGGGCTCAGGAGGCTTAAGATGTTTAAGAAGTACTGAGTCTGCTATGCATGTGTTCAGCTGATGGTTCAAGTAACAGCATTAGCTGTGGCTGGAAATTACCGATGGTCCTTAAGTCCTCAAACTCTGTCTGAAACTTTTGAAATGAGCTATGTCACAGCAAAACTGGTTCCTCCAATTCAACGCTCAGCTATGGTCATCATCTGCACCAAAAGAAACGAAATCTGTACCTCCTGCTTTCCTAGATCTACTACCATAGAGCTTTATATATACTATAAATCAGATGTGCCCAGATCGCCCTTTTTAAAACTGAGGTCAGCTGTCAGAGAAGAGTCTGCAGCCATACTATTTAATCTTCCCAAACCGGATGACTTTTGCTAAATTGCCTATCAGGAACAGGCCCTTGACTGTGCTAAACTCTTGAACCAGGCTTGGGACTGTTTGGGGGAGTGTTAATTGGCAGAAGCTAGGACTGCGCAATGTGCTAAGTATTCAGCAGCACAGAGGATCGAGTGCCAGTGTCCAGGAATGTTCCCTGGCTGCATCAGCCTAGCTGTAGCCTTATTGTGTAAGTCCTACTGCAATAAACAAATCTCTCTGCCAAAAAAACAATTCCTTTGCCACAAAGGAAGATCTCTTGTTAGGGTTGGGAATTCAGAGAATCTCTGTTAACTTCAACGTGCTTTAGCACCTGCATTTATTTTGTGAGACACTGTATACAGCACTTGAAACTTATCCTATAGCTAGAGGGAAGACTACTTTTGGGTAACTAATGATGAAGAACTTCAGAGATCAAGGTTTGTATTACTTTTTGTAGACAAAAAGATGGCTCTGAAGTGAGAGAATAAAGGTTTCTTTAGTTATAGGTTTGGAAAGATCAACAAATACATATTTTTAAATTTTCAGTGGTGCTTCTAAAAGCTTCTTTTAGCTGTCAGGAGTACAGCTGAAAGGACAGATAAAATTGAAAAACACAAGTGACAGATTTACATGAAAATAAACAATCAAAGGTATAGATATTTCAGAAAATGTGCTTATAACATCATGTGTACTTTATCACAAGACACTCATATTTGCTTCCAAAGGAGAAAGGGACCGAAGGGTAGGATGAAAAGGCAGAAACGTGGTAGGAGTAAATATATAGCTTAAAATTTCTAGAAGTCTTTGTTCCCAAAATTTCTTTGGCCTTTTTATCTACATTAAGGTACCCATTCCAGGAGTATAAAGGGAACTTAAAAATTAAATGTTTTCACTAAAAATGTGGTGAACTGAGGAAACAGAACTGCTATTTCCCAATCTATACAAAATACTCTGTGATTACTACAGTATGTAAAAAAGAAACAAAAAGAATATACAGGGTTTTCTAAAACATATACACCCTAAACGTGTTTTGACAGGAAAAGCCAGGGTTCATGGCCTGTACTGTCTGCACTGTTGATAATATACTGATATCAGCAATAATAGTCATCAGGAGGAGTTTGTATTTTAACCATATACAGTTATGGCCTGAAACTATGCTTATTGGTATCGTTTATGAAATTCCTATTTGACATACTTTGTTCAGACTCATAATAATTATATGTTCATATTTCACTTTATTTAGCTAAGCTAATAAACCAAATTACCCTGATATGTAAGTCCTTCACTGGCAGAACGGAAATAATTTCATAAGTACTACACAGTAGATGATCTAAAATCCATTCTTGAATCCAGCACGCCACTGACTGACACTGATTTCTGATAATGTGATATTTGCTTATGCCAGGTATAAGGTATGTTTGCATAAATGGGGTAATAAAACCCCCATATCGTCTCTTTCCCAATTTCAGCAAAAAAAATGCAGCTGATTTGTCTTCTGGCTGTTGTGTAATAAAGATTATGTATCAGTACCAGGAAATGAACAATTCATGTTGTTACTTCATTACTGTCTGGAAACATTTTGTTTATACCTAATCTTGTAATTTGGATGTATATATTTTTTTAAACTGCGTATTCCCTTCTTAGACGTCTTAAATATGTCAGCACGTCTGGGCTGCTTTCCCTCCCGCATAATCCATTCAACTGACAATTGTGGAAATAAATTATTATTCTATTGTCTCAAAGTAACTCTGTGTTTTAATTAATTTAATATGCAGTCTCAATCAGAAGTAGGAAAAACACACTGGAGATGGAATTCTGATCACAGTAAAATCAAACAAGGGTTTTGGCACTGACCTCTGTGAAGATAGAATTTAACCATTTATGGCATTTATTGCATCTCAAATGAGTATTTGTAATTGAAATTTATGCCATTACCGTGTTCAGCATCAGAATATTTTGGATTAGAGAGCTGAGCCTAACTACATATGTAGTTCGTTCTGAGGGTACATATGATGAAGTGCAAACAACGACTCAAAAATACTCTTGAGAAACTACATGGAACTGCAGGGAAAAAATGAGCATATATCTACTCAGATCTTTTAAAAATTCTTTTCAGACCAGCCATGAATAACCTGCACTCTGCTTCATCATTTCTTAGATGACCTTACTAACCAACACAAAATATTTTGGGCCATACCTAAGACAACAGGATAAAATATACTTCCTGAACAACAGTAAGACTGTGGACCATAAAATCCCATGTATATTAGATTAGAAATTCTCAGTATGGGGTCCATAAATTATTAGCAGTCTAGCCAGAAATATCAGAAGATCCCCACAGGGCTGACAAGTCATATAGTACTGACTCCTTCATTATTCCCAGAGGCTACATACTGTTCAAAACCAAATAAAATGCTCTAGATTATTTATAAATAATGTTTGCCACAGAACTGTTATGTAATTGGGTGTGAGAATATAGATGATTAAAAAATAGTTATAAAATGCAGTCAGCATACTGATACAGTTTAAGAAACAAAAACTGTATATAAAATACTCTTATTAAAATGAAATTAAAAAGCAACTGAAAGAGTAATATCCTTCCAAGGAAATAATACGTTATTTTAAACTGCCTTCAGGCTAAGTGTTCAGAGTAAGTAAAAACTACTACTGAGTTCTAACCCTTCTCTCCAAAAAAGTTAGCATGGTTTAAGAGTAGAATAGAGGAGGCTCAGAGAACAAAAGGACAAAGAAAACTTCTCTGCAAGGAAACAGTAATTAGAACATCTAAACACAAACAAAGGAAGTTATGACAGAGGTCTCCATGAATGGTATGGAGACTATGAGGAGGGAACAATAACACAGGAACAAACTGACTCTTAATAAAATGATAAGGAACCAACTATAAATTAACAGAATAAATACATTTTCAAGAAATTCCTAGTTGTGGAACCCGGTGCTATAGGATGTTGTGGGTCAAAAACTATTAATAACTTCAAAACAGAATTATGCAAATTCATAGTGGTAACTATGCCTAGTATGGATAATGGCTACTATGTGATCTGAATCTGGGGCTTATCCCTTGAAAATAGAAAGTTGTGTGAGAAAGATCACCCCACAGTTAGCTGATTTCTTTCTATAAATATCTTCTACTGGGCACTGTGAAAGAGTGATAAAAGAAGGATCTGGCAGTCATATGAAACACTTTCCGGCTGTCTTCCGAAAACCATTGTGTTAATGTACCACGACAATGTGCCGTTAGTACAGATATTTATTAATTTACATGGAAATAGCCATTATGGGAGCAGTTAGAGGAAAGCCAATTTCCACATGTGAATGAGAAAAGGAGAACACTTAAAACGTAAGTTAGTTTGAGAACAAGCCAGGGTTAACTTAAAACCTCCCACACAGAGTATGGGCGCTGCAGGGAACACAAAAGCCTGACCTCAGCTACGCCTTTGGCAAGACTCCTGATCCTATGCAGAGAGACCTCACCCTCCCGTGTCCACACTCAACATGTTCCACATGTTAAGAATGCATCAGCTCAAAGTACATCGAAAGAGTTTTTCAGTAAGTTATTATTATTATACAAAGCTTAAGGAAATAGATAAAAGAGAAAGGAAAATTTCACTTTACTGATTAGAACACTAGAAGAATCTTGGGGGAAAAAAGTCTGAAAAATCCAAGTTTTGTACTTGGATTCATCACAGATTGGTTTTGGAAGCAATATATAAAATTTGTTCCTCAGTTTTCCAATAATAAAATAGAAAGACTAATGCAGGCTATATAAAATTTTGTTTGTGGAGTTTTTTGGTTTGGTTTGGGTTTTTTTGTGGGTTTTTTTTTTGTTGTTGTTGTTTTTGTTTTTTGTTTTTTGGGGGTTTGGGGTTATTTTTTTTTCATTTAAAACAAGAAATTTCATGGTAAAAGTAAAGAAAGAAAGTGAAAAATAGCTTTACATGAGTACATACATAATATTCCAGGCTATGGTGCATAACAAATACAAGAACCATGATCAGTAGAATAACATTCTACTTTAAGTTTACTTGAAGAAACAGATTTCATTCTACAGTGAGCAGATTTTAACCGATAAAAGTATCAACAAATTAGTGTTTGATGTTTTTAAACAGAAGGATGTAACATTAGTTTTTAAAAAGTCCTAATAACTTCTTTCTTACATTTATTTTTGGCCAAAACTATGAACTAAATTCAAGATAAATTTACAAATATTTTGTTTTCAGATGGAAATGGAATTTCCTGTGAACAAACTATTCATGCAAAACACCTGGGCCAGCATTTGCAATACTTCCCTACTTCATAGAGTCATTGTGAGATGAAATTAAATAACACTTGCAAGAGGCAGAGGATTTATAAGTCACTGTAAGAGTAAAAATAAGCCTGAATATTGTGAGCCAACTATTCTTTCAAAAACAAATGAAGATTAAAATATTTGATGGAGTTTGTACAGCCTGAACTTTGCCGGTTCAGAGCTGGCTGTACTCATTACACAGGAATGCCCTCAGACTGCTTTGTGTGGAAGGTATAACTTAGAACTGGATTTCTCTGGAGTTCTGAAGGACATCTAGACAGTTATCTTAAAGTTTCAAATCTTCTTTTCATAACATGACAGGACCGTTCTGCAAGAAAATCCATCCAGTTCCTCTGATGTAGGGGCAGGAGAAGAATGGACAGAATTTAAAAGGACAATGTAGAGAACAAGGAGATCATGGGGGACATACAGAGCAGCAGGCTAAGAATCCCCATGGTGAGGCTAGCAGCCATGTGACAGTCTAGGGAGTATCAGTCTACTTCCTTTTCCTTTATAAAGTTTCTCTGTAGATCCAAGTTACGCTAGGCAAAGTAGTTACTGTAGTCATTACACTCAAGATTACTGAAAGATGACTGGGCAAGATAACTGCAAATGATTATAAACAAACATCTGAGGCATGACAGGCTCTTCCCAGGGTGACCTACTCTACGTCAAAAAGCCAAGTAAGGCTTAATTCTGGCAGCTGAATTCTAGCAATGTGTCATTTCTCAAGTCCTTAATGAGAACATTTTGACTATTTGCTGGCAAGGAAAAAAATAAGAACATGCTGTTCAAATAGTAAGGAGAAGAGCAAGCTGACCAGTTACAGCAAGCACCACTGAACCAAAATAGAATGCTTATTTTCTAGCAGGGTTTTGCAGTGATACAAATACACTTCATTAAGGTATCATTGCTGAAAAGAAAGTGATACTACACACAGTTCAAAATAAAACCAAAAAAGTCTCCATATATTTAATGATGCTATTTTATCATTCATTCAGCTATGGCCTATAAAATAGCACAGAGAATGAACAATGTGGAAATTGGAAGCCTTAGTGGGAAGGATGCAGTAAAGGAGACCTGCAGCTCTACAGTTCCATGACCTGAAGACAGAAGGCATTTGCCCCAGGTCTGCTAAAAGGCAGAGAAACCACTCTTCTAAAAGGCCAGAGAAACCACTAACAGCACTGTGTCTGGCATGTCACTTGTGTATGCCACTTGCTGCACAGTGGAGAAATCTCACAAACCTCTCTACCACCTGTAGCAGTCTGGTTTAACCTATGGTTGCTTTCAGCTAGGATAGATGAGATAGTTCAGACCTGAGTGTGCTCCAACTACAGCTTAATGAAACAAAGGACAAAAGAAGTTTAATTCTATAATGTGTCCCTTGCACACTGTATTTTCTCTTAGCAATATTTAGAGGCTTGGACAGTTAAAACATTTCCTCTAATTTCCAATCTAAATCTATTCATACCCAGTTTAGAGTAATTTCTTAACAAAACTTTTTTTTTTTTTAATTAAACCAAACTTCTTTTCCTGTGACATTTGCTTCAACTAGTATATTCAAAGATTGTAAGGGTTTTTTTATGCTTCACTTGTCTAAACTAAATGTCCAAGTTCTTTCAGTCTCTTGTCCACTCTTTTCAGCAGGGATTTTTTTTTTAAACAAGTCTTCTAAGTCCAATTTCTTGCATGTGGATTTCCTGATTTGTTCTCAGTTTTAGAGATAAAGTTTCACCAGCCACATGTACCACACATGGCATTAGTACTTCCTTATCTGTACAAGAAATATAGGGCTGAATTTACTTAGGACTGAAATTACGTTTTCCAAAATAACATCAAATCAAGTGGCTCCCAGCCACCCTTTCCTTGGCTTACACATGCAATTCTTTAAAATTCTCTCATTTTCCATTCAACAAACTCTGAGCTTATATCAGAGAGCCTTTCCTATTAGTCCCTAAGCACATGACCTTGTACTTTATATGATTCTATTTTATCCCATTTTATTTCTCTACTCCTCAAGGTCATCCAATTATTCCAGTACAACATCACCCTGAAGGGACTGTTTAACAACTTTGCGATGTCAACAAATTTCATTAGCAAGTTCTTTTTTTTTTTTTTTTTGCCAATATCACTAATGATAATATTAAAACAGTACTAGTTTCAGTATCAGTTTTTGGACAGAGCTCTAACAACTTGCCCCTAACATTCGGCATAACATATTGCCACCTTTTCCTCTGAGGTATTTCTTTGCCTGTCTGGCAATTAATTTACTAGTTCGCCTCTTCTTCAATTTTGTTTGTCTAGCAAAGCAGTAACTGTATCACAGAAAGAAAGCAGACAAGTCTGGCATGATCTGCCTACGGAAAAAAAAGATGTTTTATTCTATTTAGTTCCATGTCCTTATTTTCTTTTTCCTCCTCCAGAATTTGTTGCGTTTTTTTTTAAATCTGTATGACACAAATCTAAAAAGTGCCTGTCCTCTACAAAAAGCAAATCTGCCTTTAGTGTCCATGTCCTGTCCATGTTGCAGAACACTACTCAATTAAGATAAGCCTCACCAAGAAAATCTTCACTATTGACTCCGGGAGCAAGTGCTTCCTATTCCTCCTTTGCTTGTCCAGGAAACTAGTAGTGACATGCTTTTACAACATAATCAATAACTGGGGACTAAAAGTTTTTACTAAAGGTTAGAACTGATCTGGCTTTAAATTTATCTGACAACTTAAAAAATTCCACAGATTTCTCTACAATTTAAGTAGAGCATAGTACAGGGGTATTTGAACTAGCTAGCTCTGGAAATAGAAAAAAAGTATGGATATCTCAGCATGGTAATATCTACAAAGTCATCATGTTCTCTCAATAATGGGATTTACATTTTGTACAGTCTAAAGTCATATATATTAAACTTACACCTGCAAAGTAACATACTAGTTTGCAAATAATAGCTGTTTCTGTGCATAGAAGTGGGGCTAAACATTTTTATATTATAGACTATATTCTGGGAGCTCTAAGAACTTTAAAAAGGATTATAAAAAAAAAAAAAGGAATGAGCTAAATCCTAAAACACACTGAGTACTGAGAATGCCTAACAAACCAACTGCTTTTTTTTTTTTTTTTTTTAATCCAGCCTATTCTATAGCACAATCCTGTTAAGTTTTGCTTAGGTGTAGACTGAGGTGTGGACTCAACTCATACTTAAATCAAATAATGTTCAGTTTCTCATAGAAGACAAAATCAGTTTTTTAAATACTTGCTAGCATTTCTGCAGTCTATCATCTGAGGTATTTAATGTATTTGCAACTTTTAATGAGACAGTGTATATAGTATGCAATATTAATCACTGTATTACTCCTAATTTTGTATTTACTGAATACTGCTCTTTTGTCTTCATTTTACTTCATGTTGGGTTTCACCCAAAAAGCTCAGTTTAGCCACAGAAATTGTCTATGCAAAGCCAAGTAATGATTTTTTTAAGGGAACCTCTCTCTCATCCTTTCCTTTTTCTGTTGCAGACATCTATTCTAGTCAGTGTATATCCTAAGAGAAAGCAATAAACCAGAACAGCCAATTTGAAAGGATTGTGCAAGACTGATGCAACACAAAGAAAGATCATCATTAAAACTTTTATGTTTTCAGGAGCACCCAAATGAGGACACAGTTTCAAAAAAGTGCCTCATATATACAGCATACATAGAATTTTCTTGTACTTCTGCTGTTCCAGGAACTAACTTTAAAACCAGAACAGAAATAGGAAAGGATTTCAGTTGCATTGTTGTTCTACAGAAGTAGATTACTGGACTGGAAACTAGATTATCCAAGAGGAAAAACATTCATTTACAAGATTTACACAACCCCCCACCCTTTCCCTCAAAGAATGAACACAATCATGCACACAGAGATCTTGTTCAGGCCCATTATCATCAAAAAGTCTGGAGAAGAATGAAAACCAATGTTTCTTTTTCTCAGAGTGAAATTCTAGATGACTTCAATGAAATTGCTTTTGCCACTCCATTGAACATTTTAGCACTTGAAAAACTACTGGGAAAAAAAAAATATATATAGTCAGGATAATGTACAGTGAATAAGAGCAAAAAGTATTGTGTTTATTCCTGCGCATAAAGGAAGAAAACTTAAAAAATGGTGGTATGCTCTATCAAAGTGTGTCTACAGCTAATTGAGAGGAGGAGGGATGAGATAAAACTTGAACAGAAATAATAAGTTTAGAATGTCAGCCCATGAGAGCATGCAGCAGGCTCCTCCCTGTCAGTCTGTAATGCCCCTTTATTAAACTCTCTTGTGGTCTCCTGTGTTCTGTCTTACTTTTTTTTTAGCCTAGCTAAAATAAACCAGCACTTCTTAACACAGTCATTGCTTCTGAAGCTTAACTTAGAGCTTTTAAGTTGAAAAAAAGTGATGCTTTTTCAGACATGATCAATTTTCCTTTCATTCATGACTTAAGTCCTCAATTACTTTTTCCTTCCTTCTCCTCTTCTTACTGCTGATACTAACCCGTTTCATTTTTTCATTCATATTTTTCACCTTTACTTTTGTCATTGTTATTACCTATCCTCCTCCTAAATTGTATTTCTCCTCATTCTGTTCTCAATTCTCTGTTTTGCTCTTACTTATCCCTTTCTCATAGATCCAGTATGCATGAAGCAGGCCTGCAGCATGTCCAAAGGCACTAGCACAGCCAGAAAGGCTACGAAGAGGAAAATACCTTTTAAACACAGTGCTCCAGATAGGATGAAAAGAGGAGTGGGAAACTAGCTGACTGAACACGTCTACTGGAATGAGTCTTTAAAGACATGCTCCACTAGCCTATTTTGAAGAAGAAAATGGATGTGGATGTGTGTGTAAATTTTAGACTGTACAGGATGTGGGCATGAGAGCAATCAGATGACTAAGCTTCATGTGACTGCTTGCTACAAGGCTACATGTGGAAAACTTTGCTAGAGTATGTTCAAAAGGAAAGGTTATTGGTAAAGGTACTCATAGTAGGGGAGACTTGAGGACTGGGATACAGTTAGGGAAAGTTACCCCTGAAAGAATGTGCCCTCACTTAGCTTACTGTGAGCTGAAGAGGTATTTTTTACTTGTTCTGCTCTTATTTTGTATCTTTTTGTGATACAACCTAGAGAATTTAGACTAAAATGTTATTAGGGCTTCATTTCAGCCTACCTAGCAAATGTATACAATTATTATTTTATGTTGCAAATAATAAAAATACAATTTACTTTTTCTCTCTTTTGTTTACTCTTTTATAGCTCTCCTTCCTACCAATCTGTTTTCCTTATTATGGGTAACTTGCAGTATTATGGTGAGCACTGAGCTAACCACTCAGTGAAAAACCACTGCTCCTGAAGACAAGTAACTGAGTGAAAGATTTTATTCTCCTCTCAGGGAAGAAAAGTTTAAATATGTGATCTGACGATAGCCCAAAGGCTTAGAGACCATGGAAGATCATGTAGTCTTAAGTAGTTTAGCAATACAGTATCTTAAGTAACCCTTATCTTACTTAATCAAACTTTATCCTGCTACTGTCTATGCTGAACAGGGCCCAGTTTTCCTGATAGCTGTCAAATTGCAGGTTCTTCTAGAAGAATTATTTTCTTAATTCTTTTTATTCTGAGCAGAGTGAATAGCCTCAGACACTCTCTTAAGAGCCCTGTAATTACTTCACAAAAACACGATGGCAGTTCCCAGCCACTGGAATGAAACATACTTTTCAATTATGGTGGGAATGTCCGTAAGTGTCTTAAAATCAATGACAAAAGGTACTTGATCACAGAACATTCTTTGTGATAGGCCAGTAAAACAGGCAGTATAATGTGTAGTGCTGAATTACATTCAGTGAAAATACTTTTTAAAAAGGTTTAACTAATAAACTACAACTTAAATTCTGCATTAGTTTGTGAAGTCTTCTGCCTCAGACTGTACACATAATCTGCTAATTTATTTTTTGCAAAATCCCCCACTAAGTGCAGATACAGTTCCTGTTATGATTATCAGCTCATAAGGAGGAAGATCAGTGCAGAAGAGTAAAGATGACAAAATCAATTAGCTATTCAATAAAACATCACTTAACTAAATTTTTTAAACCCACAAAATTAGTCAAAATGTGAGAAGATTTGGAGGAGATATAATTTCTTTATGAATCATTTGAGCTTGAAGAGGATAGTAACTATTTGTAAAGGTTGTTGTAAACATGTTCCAAGTGTTATGAGGAAATACAAAAGAAAACAGAGAACAAGTGTTCCAGTACAGTTATGAAAATGGTCATGGTCATAGAAAAACTGTATACAAAACACATGATACCATGAAATTATTTCAGAGGAAGGAATCAGAATTTATTTACAGTTCAGCCAGTACAGATGACACTGGAAGAGTTCTAACACAAAAGTAAATCCTTTTGTGTGCAGCTGTGAAACACAGATTTGCAGCTCATTCATCAATAAAAATGATGTATGATGCCTGCAGCTTTGAGAAAAATATTTAATGCAATTACTTTAAAACTTTTTGATGTCTCCTACGTTAAGATTTTTTTTTTGGTACATAACTTTCCATAAATGTGTTTTAACCTGGATTGGATATGTGCAAAAACCCAACACCCTGGATATGCCTAAGGATCTGAACATGGTCCACCTCCATTCTCTTCCAGCTCTGTTTCATGTCACACCCTGACCCCCCTGACCCCCATCAACCACTCTGCCACACTGTTCTTTCTTCCTTTTGAAAATGTCAGTGGTGGCCTGTTAGCCTGGAGCCAAACTGAATGGTTGAATTACACAGCAGAACTGTAAAAACCTATTTTACCTTACTCTGGATACCTCTCCTCCAAGTTTAATACCATTTCAACTCTCTAGTCAGCTCTCTAGTTTAACAATCTCTGTTACAAATATTACTAAACTTTACGTAAACATCAGTACTAAAACCACGTAAACATTCTTCTGCATCTCTGCATCATGCATAGCACATATCCTGTACTGACAATAACTGCAACAGGAAATCATTTGCCCTTGTGGCATTGTTTTGTACTTGCACCATTTATTCTAATTTTAAAATTCTTCTTTTAGCTCATTTAGGGCTTCCTGTGCCGCACCTGTGTCATTCTCTGTCTGAACTGCGTGGAAGACTTTATTAAGATTCACTGGTAGAGAATCTTAAAATATACCATAATTAAAGCTCACAGACTACACTTACTCTGAGAAAAAATAGAAGAAACTGATGTAAATCCTAAGGGACTTCTAAAAGATTAGCAGTGAAAAACAAATCTGTGCTGAAGAAAAGTCATAGGCAAACAAGAAAGCAGAGTCCACGGAGAAGCAAAAATATCAAAACGAGGTCATAATCACAATGAGGTCATAATCCTGCTTTGGGATTCACAGATGCCTTTGCTGGACTGGCTTTGCAAAGAAGTAATGCAGGGATCAAGGACTAAACTGATACTAACCAAAATGGTAAGCAGAATGTTTTTTATAAATATACAAGATGCACTAACACAAAACTGAATTTTTCACGGTACTGTTAACATACCGACTTTTAACATGTTTTTATCTTAAAATTTCTAGTAAGAATTAGAAATTCAAATAGCTATCAAGAAAGAGCTAGGAAAGAATTACACAAAACCCCTAAGAATGCTCACTGTGCCAACATACTCTATGAATCTTAGGACAATGAGAGAATCAGATATTCAATTCCCTTCAACAATCACAAAATCTATGAAGCTTTTCAGAAAATGAGAGGTAAACAAATATGGTATCTGTTAAAAAATATATACTGGTCAATTACTGGCCATAATGTCTGAAAGTCTCAAGAAAAAACACTTTCTACAAATCCTGACCTAAGTAATTTCAGCTTGTGAATACGACTATCCAAATCTCTGAAAAGTGTGGCCATATAACAAAAGCCTGGAAAATTTAATGAAAATCTCCCCAAAGAATTTTTTAAGTAAAAAATTGGCCACTTGAAAAATCTTGGAGTGAAACTGAGAAAATTGCTTTTGCCAGTGGGCTTCTTACACTAGCAATATAATGGAAGAAACACTACCAAAAATAATCTGACCAAAATATACTGAATTTGTAATGAAAATGAATACAAGAACAACACAAGTGTCATATTGAAATATTGCAGGAAAGTCATTTGATGCAGTGCCTTGTTTTCCACAGTTCTGGAGTGAAATGTTACTGCACTTCGGATGACCCAAGAGAGATGCTTGAAGGGAACTTCACAGGGTAATTATTTAATTTACTATTGCAGAAGGTGCTGTAGGAAAAATGAACATGCTTTTATACACACAAGCACTTTTCCAATCCTGAACGACCATTAGAAGGGCAAGTGGAAGAGAAAGAATACAAAAAAGTTGTATTCAGCAGCATGCTGACTGACGTTGAGTCACTTAAAATAACATTACTAATCGAGAAATGAAATGTGTTAATGAAATCTACATGTTTATCCAGGTAGATGATAATAACAGCAAAACATAGAAGGCACTCAAGCAACTAGAAATAATAAGTCTTCATCAACACATAATTCCTTTTGCAAATAACAAAAGGAAACACCCCTCCCTCGCCGAAATAATAGACCAGATAAAAATCATAGGGAACACGACTTTGGGGCAGTAACCCTTGGGCAGGTGAGATATAATGTAAGAACCTCCTGGGCAACATGGAACTCTAATGTAATGCAACTTCGAGATATATGTATTTGTTCGAGGTTTGGCACAGACGCTGCCTTTGCTCCACCAGCCGCCTGCGTGCCTGTGCAGTTTTACGGGCATTTTAAGTAAAGCAAATGTGCATCGACAGATATCCTGAAACGAGCACCGGGAAACAATTGCTGGAAAAGCGACCGCTGCTTCGTTGATTTTAACGAGTTATCAACCCCAAACCCCAGTGGTTTGGAGTAGCTCCAAGTCTTCCCGGGCTGCAACTGGAGGACTTCGAGCGCTGCTCCCAGTTACCTGAGGTGCAGCTACTGCGGCTTTTTACACTTTAGGACAACCGCGCCCTCAACCAGTGATAAAACGGGGAGGGAGGATAGAGTTGCGGCAGCCCCTTACCTTGCCCCGGCTGCCCCGGCAAGACGCGGGGAGCCCCGGCCCGCCGGCGGAGGCGCAGGGACGCCCGCGGGCCCTCAAGCGCCGGGCGCTGAGGGGGAGCCTTCCCGCCCACGGCGCCACCCAATGCGCATGCGCAGCCCTCGCCG
>NW_020799099.1:4938119-4945498 GCF_003259725.1 Athene cunicularia | reverse complement strand
CAGGGCGCGCCGCTCCCCCGGACAGGGGCCGGGGGAGCGGCGCCCGCCCGCGGAGCGGGCCGGCGCGGAGTGGGTAACGCGCTGCCAGGGTTCAGTCCCTCCCGAGGACGGCGCGAGTGAGGGACGAAACCCGCTGGCGCTGCGCGGTGTGAGCGGAGGGGCAGGCTGGTCGTGCAGGGGTACGGCTTCCCTGTGCAGACGGAGCGAGCGACTGTGTTGGCTCCCGAAGAGCCAGAACGTAAAGTTAATGTTTAACGTGGTAGTCACATGCCCATCAGCGAGTTTTTCTGGAGTGTTTTCAAAGACTGCGTCGAACAGGAAATGCCAGTACAGGTAGCATGGAGCTGTTTGAAATTTAATCAGTTTACAGTATTTGGAGTCTGTCTTACTTAATGTATTCGTTCAAACAGAGCCTCAGAGGCATGTAGGTAGATGCATGCAAATTGTCTGCTTAGCAGCTGGTCTAAGTTTAAGTTTATCCCTTACTTTGATTTTCCATGCAAATATTTTAAAATCAGCTTTTCAGAGGAGATGTGTCATGTTCTCTTGACGTGTATTTTTCCCTTCTTAAAATAAGTGTGAGCTTTACATATCTTAATGCTTTATTCTGCACATGCAAAACAAAAACATCCCCTCTTGCTTCACTTTGAAGCTACTGCGATTATTTTAAGAGCAAAAACTTAATCGCGTGAATAGTACTCAATCACCTGATTGATGATGCAGTATCCCCTTCCCCCTCAAGGCAATAGAAATTGCCTTGACTGACTTTATTATTAACTGTTCTGTTCTTGTAAAATGGAAGGGTGATATTAGGTATCAAAATAGTGAGAGCTCATGTTATAGTCTGAATATAAATTAGCCTCATCAACTGATACGTAATCCTTTCTTCCCCTAACAAACTTTTGCAAAGTAAGATGTATTTACTGGCTGGGTTTTTTAAACATCAAATTACTTGTGTAAAAAGTTACAATCCTGGACCAGTGGGATGTTGACAATAAAAACACCTAAAATATGCACTTGACTTTGATACCAAAACTTGATATTGCAGAATCTTTTTCCAGTCATACAGTGCATGATGTACACTACTGGCAGAGTTGTTTGGGTATGAGACCCATAGGACTTAAGGATCAAGGTGTTAGCACTATCATGTGTTTAAGTTACATTGTTTTCCAAGATCTTGGTAGCAATGCTTTGTCACTTTTCTTTGGTTAATACCTCTTGAAAGAGTAAAACGGTTTAGTTGCTTGAGGGACGTATCAATGGGAACGAAACCCATTTAGAGTTCTTCCAAAATGTCCTTGTGGTTTAAGGAGAAACAAGTTGAAGTTGTTTGGGGCAGGTTAAATGACAATGGGTTGAGGCTGTAACAGGGAGATGGACTGTGATTTTAGATGTGTGGGCTGAGTGTAATATTTGTAGATAGGTTTCTACAGATTTGTTTGTGAAGAAATATGTGAAGTGTAATGGTTCAGAACATTCTTTTCTTGTCAAGCCTATAAAATATGGGTGGTCTTAAAAGGTGATGCTCATGTTACCATTAGCTGTAACTCTGTTATGTAGTTTTTCTGGGTTACTTAAGAAATGGGAGAGCTTTTTGTGAAGAAACAGAACTTGGTGTTTTGCACTTCTGTTAATGGTCAAATACCTACACAGGAAACTGAAAGACAAGGTTACAGTTTGGACAGTCAGTTAATTTGGGATAAAAAGGCAAGTGTGAGAATTATGGTTGTAAAGATACCTTCTATCTTTTCAAGGCTCAAGAAAGAGTACATGGTAATCTTTGGACAAAGTACTTTCTAAAAGGAATAACAAGATGAAGAAACAAAAGTGCTCTTCTCTGTAGTTTCTGTGTGACAGTTCACTGTAAATGCTGGCTGATGTAATTGGTTCAGAATTTGTATTCCTTAAGACCTTTATTCTCAGTTCCCATTGTAGCTATTTCTGAAGTTGTTTTCTAGTTGTAACAGCCCAGAGATGGTGAGCTGTGAACCTGTTGTTTTGGTTTTGATGCAAACATGAAAGTTTTTATTGGAACAGGCTAAATAATAATTGTACACTTCTACAAAAGCCGTCTGGGATAGCACCTACACTTCTGCTTCTCCCATGTTGAAAGGATACAGAGAAGTATGATGTGCAGGAGCAGTGGTTTGGCATATGAGAGACAGCTAAATGGTAAGGGCTGGAGAAGAGACAATAGAGGTCTTTAAAATAGAAAAAGACTTGGTTTAAAGTCCTCAGAAATTGGTTGGAAGAATTTCTAGAAGAGATAAACATCAAAGACCCCTTTTGTCTCTTGGGGACTTCTGGGGTCAGTGACTGAGGGCAGAAAGAATGTGTCAGATCGATACCACTGGCTGGTATACTTGCAGATGACCCACGAAATCAAGACTTATGGTCACTCCTTGGAATGTGATGATTTTTTTTTTTTTGTGTGTGTGTTGTTTTATAGTGTTGTTCTTGTATCATGTTATGTGTGTTGCAAGTAAGTGCTATTAATGAAGGGTTTTTTTTCCTCTGTTGTTTCAAACAGTGAGAATTTGCATTCTTCTAAACATACTTTGATAGCTTTGAAGTGAATAGTGCAACTTTAAAAGACAAAGACCTGGTGACTACTAAAAGTGTTAGGTGTATCTTACAGCAAATGAGATGTTGACATAGACAATACTCGTAAAGGTGAACGGGGACAGGATTTGTGCAGGGACCAAAAAAATTATGAGTCAGCCCCATTGAGGTGGATGTAAGAGTTTATTCAGTTTGAATTTCAGTCTTTTTCTGTACTTTTAAAGCAACTTGACTGTTGTTTGGGTTTGGTTGGTTTTTTTCAGATGTGGGGGAAAAATATTTTCAACCTCCAATATTGTCACAGTACAAATCATATTTTTGTTCTATTGACAAAAATTGGCAATTTTAAGCGACAAGTTCTTGAGCCGTGGAAAACACTCAGATTCTCACAGTTGCAAGTTGTTGAATTTTTGATGTATTTCATTCTGTTGAGGAGGAAAAAGCAACCACAGTCCAAATAATGTTAGCTTACTGCAGAAAACTCTAGTAGTTTCCCATCATAAGTTTATTCCCTTGCAATACATTTAATCACCCTTCCAAATTTGTCTTGTATCTAAATTCCTAAGTTATAACAGTTTAGAAATTGATTTACCAGAATTGTCAGGCAATCGGGTCGGTTGCCAGGCTCAGCAGAGAAGCGTGAACTGCCAGCAGATGCAAAAAGCTGTGTTGCTTAAAAGTAACCTTAGTGTTGGGCATGAGAAGGGTTTGCCATTAGTCATTTATGTAACACCCTGAAAGTAGTTGCAAAATGAAGCTGAGAAGATGTAAATAACAATTCTTCAGCCAAATTTGAGATGCACACAGTCAACAACTTTTGAACCTATTGGCGGGTTTCCACACAATTTGACAGAAGGGGTAGAAGTCTTAAAAATGGTTATGTACTTACAAAGTGCATGAAAGCAGGCAGCTGACTGAGAGACCTTGTAAGAAGATGTTAAGGAGCAGAGTTGGCATATGCCCCAACTAGTGAGAAGACTGTGTGAGAAGTCAGCTGTGAGACATAAAGCTATCGGGAGCCAGGCACTGTTAGTTCCAGTATTCACAGAACCAACTGTTTATCTCATCAGTTTTATCTAAATGGATATCAAAGATGCCTGAACCCAATGTGCTTGTAGAAGGTGATTTGTGGAGGTGAAATAGCAACTGCACTGATTTCTGAACTAATAAGTGACGTTACTTCTTACATTGAAAAGGCTGCACCAGCTGCAGTTACTTATGTGATAGGGTATACCAACAAAACAGGTGATAACATGCATTTTTGCTGATTAGTGTATTTGTTGTTCTGGAAGCTATAAAGGCGAGTGCCAGAAATTTGTGACAGGCATATATTTTTTGTCCTGTAAGGCTGCACAGCTAAGGGTAGCCAGATGCTTGATGGCTGAAGAACAGTGACTGAAATTAGGCAAGGTGGTAGAATTTAGGCTGATAAATAGATGTTGGTTTGAGAGTTCATAGCCCTTGTTTCTTATCTTTGGTTGAGAACAGTCATCCAAAACTGATCCCTTTAGTCTGAAGGGCAAGAATATTTCTTTAACTCTCATTTGCTAAAAATCTTGTGTAGCATGTCAGTAACACTATGGGGAATAACTGTTTTGCTGAAAGATTGCACCTGTTGAAGACTGTATGGTTCAATGACTTACGATCTATCCTCAGTCACCCACACCTTTGTCAAGCCAAGAACTTACAAAGAACTGGTAAACCCCAGTGGCTAATAAATGGTACAGTGCTCTTGGCAACACTGTCTTACCACAGACATGTAAGAACAGTCTTCAGTTCCTAATTATAGTCTTACAGAGTATTGGATTTAGGTTAAGGAAGTCAGTGGTCTGAGTCTCAGTCAAAAGCTTAACCAAATATTATGGGAGGTGGAAGAAACCAAGACTAATGAGCAGCATCACTTCTCTGGTCTGTGGAATAATCTATAGTGAGGGTAGGTTTGTCGGCAGAGGAGTAATACTCTTGTCCAAATCCAGAAAAATTTTCTGTGACAAGAGCATATGTCCTCACGAGTGTCTTTCATAACAGCTTTCTATGAGCTTGGCTTTTTTCTATTTTTTTTTTTTTTTAAATGAAACCAAACTTTGAGATATTTGTACAACATAAATTTCAAGGCAAGATGCTACTATAAGCTTTCCTTGGGGAGGTGCTGTGATGATAAATGGGTGACAAGTTAATGCCATTGCATACGAATCATCGGAAGGCTTGTCTACAATGCCCCTTTTAGTAGTGAGTAAGAAGCTATGCACCACAGTATTTGATACAGGGTGGTAGTGGGACTTACTAATCGCATTGGCCAAAGAATTGTGTGTCGAGATAGTATTATTTCACAGCAACTATTCCTTGGGTTGATGATAACTGTTTTTGGGGAGAAAGAGTAGTAGATAAAACCAAAGGGACTAAAGTTTCCATTTGTGCAAAATTCTGGTTGATCAGTAGAAGTGTAGAGAGATCTTTAAAATGGAATACCTTTCTTAAATATTTGACGTTTGAACAGCTGGGGGATTTGGTTTAGTTTGACAAAGAGTGTTTAAAGAATGCATTTATAGAAACAGTAATTTCAGAAGGTTGCATCAAAATAATTTTAAAGTAGTCACTTCTGATCCTTCTAGTGTTGTATTTAATTTTTTAGGAACATGTATAATTTTCAGGGAAAGGTGGGTGGTTAATAGAGGCCATATGAATGTAATGTGACAGTGTTTTGGAAAATGGCTATCTGTCCCACATGAAAATGGTACAATGAATATATTCTGCAATTTATTAGAATAAGATTGTGTGCACTTACCTGGTGTGATAGTTGAAATTGTTTGTATCCACAATTCTGTGGATGTGAAATTAAACAGCAAGCATCTTAATGTAATGTGACAGTAGCATAGAGAAATCCAGAACCATTTTTTCATTAAGTTCTTGGCAATGAGTAATCATGTTTTCTGAAACCCAGCCCGACAGCTAAATGCTTAGTGGATGGGATGTTTGTTCTAGGGCATCACTGAAATGCAAGACAAAATGACTTTCTAGGTGTTCTTAGTGAATGAATGCTCCTTGTCTTAAATTGCTCTGGAAGAACTCGTATCAAAACAGCATGTGTGTGTATTAGCAGTTAAAATACAGACTAGGTAAATTCAGAGGTTCTTCCCCCCATATTCATGCATAAATCTGTTGTTCAGAAACACAGGGGAATTGTGCTTGAAAGTATGATAAGAAAGAAATATAAGTTGATGGAATCTCATCTGCATTTGTCACTTAATATAAGTAAGTCCCAAGGCTGAAAATGACAACTACAGAGGGAAAATTTTTTTGAATGTTTTATAATTTTTGTATGTTGGCCTTAGGGTCAGTTTCACAGATGTGTTTGTAGTAGCTATCTTCCTTTTGCATTTAAAGAAAAATTTAAAGAGCACAAATGTTTCCCAAATTTAACATGGCTTTGGGTCTATCATAACACTTCAGATGAGAAAATAACTTTTCTGTTTTTTTGGCTGGAGATGAATTCTGCCACTCATGTCTATCCTTGGATTTCTTTAAATAATCAACTGTAGTCCAACCTCACAGTTGAATATGTGAAATCTGTTTCCAAATGGAAATTTAGATAACAGAAACACATCTTTCCAGTAACTTCTATATTTTATCATTAGCATAGTCTGCCTTACTTTCCATCTATTTACTTCCATTATTTTGGCAGCTAAATGCTGAGAAATCTTTACAGTTTAATGCAGACAGCAGGGAGCAGGCTAGCTGAATGGCCCCTGTTGGTGGGGTACCACTGTATGAGTAGTTTTGGAGATGAGAGGTGTAGTGTATTCAGCAGGGAATTTATTTTAGGCTGGGGAGACCCTGATGGCAAGTCTGGTGTTTCTGGGTCAGAACTCTATTGATCCTGTTGCTCCTGTCTCCTCCCTCCACAATGAGGGAGGCCTCCAGTGTGCCTTGGAGAGTGCAAATGCACTTTGCACCTTTATGGCTACCATACACCACCTGTGCTGTTCCCAGTCTAGCCTCTTTCCTGTTTTTTTCCCTTCTGTGCATACAGTTTGATATTGCTGATTACTAAAAACTGTTCATCTTGACATCAGTTTTGTCTTCTGGGACAGCAGCAGGAGGGCGGAGAAAACCATACGTCATTCTCCATATGGGAAATTATATAAAGTGAAATTAAGAACTCTGTATTGCCAGGAAAATGTGTGCTCAAGAAGTTTTTCTGGTATGTCAAGGAGCAAGCTGCTTTTGTGACAAAAAAGTATTAGGTCATTTTTTTATGATGGATTTAGAAATGTAAAATCAGATGGTTGAAAGAGTTTAATGTAAGAATCTTCTCTTTTTAAAATTGTTTTAAATAATAATTATAATGTTATTTTTTAAAGTTATGGTTCCCTGTGATAAAAGGAGACTTTGGACCAAATGATGCTTCATATTAATAAGCATTTTTCATGTGTAATACTGGCTTCTTGAATACATATGTATATGTATTTTTGTATATGGGTGCCTATATATGTATCTGATTATATACATATTATGTATATCTGATAGATATATATTAGATTTTTCCTTGACCCTTCCATATTAATCTTTACTGTAGTGATTAATTATTTTCTATTTATATACTGTACTAAAACTTTCTAATGAATACACTTGTTAAAAATACTTTCTTTCCTTTAATTGCCATGTACGGAACTTATAACTTCTGCATACCTGACTTCAGAGAATCTTCAATCTTTTTCTGTGTTAATCTTTATTTTACTTTTGCCATCACCTCGGTCCCAGTTTTTTTTAGTTTGGTCCTTTGTAGAAGAATAGTTCTTATGCTGTGAAGCACTTCC
>NW_020799099.1:4914976-4938069 GCF_003259725.1 Athene cunicularia | reverse complement strand
AAGTCACATATTTCTTTTAATTAATTTAAGGTTCTAATAAGAAGTTAAACTGATACACGTTTCCTGTTACTCACTACAATTTATTTACCTTTTTGGATTTATTGAAGTGAACATAAAGAAAACAAATTTACCTTACTATATTCTGTCAAGGTCAGCTTCTGGTTAGATTTGAGATTCCTTGATCAGTGCTGTCACAAATCACACAATTTCCAGTATTAATAAATCAAATTACTTACGGGTGAGATACAGTAACATCAGTAAACAAACAAAACCCATCTAATTATGCATGGGGCAGCAGGGACTTTTGGTTAGGTTCCAGTTACTGATTTTTTGGATAATACAAGCAAGTACCAATGTTTCTTTTAAATAAAGGGGAATAGATTTAGGAGTGCAAGACTGTCTGCAGGTATTTTTGAAAGTCATGTGATTTGTTTCTGTGATATCCCTGATGTACAATATTTAAGAGGTATAGTACTGTTTGACATGAACGTGGTGTTGGTTGTTCTGAGCTGGGGAAAATTTTCTTCCAATTTATACAGTATTCCAGCTACAAAATTTGTGTGTTTTAATGCTGCTCACCAATCTTGAAAGGCTTTCACAGTGGAAGAAAACTGTAGTGAGAAGGCTGCAAGCTTTGAAGTACGATGATGCGACTTTAGTATCTCACATGCTTGTAAAATCGAAGGTTAATATCTTGGTTGTAATGTGTGGCCCAAATTTCATCTGTTGTTTGTTTTTTGGTGTGTGTTTGTTTGCTGCTTGTTTTTTTTTCTCCCCAACATGCAGTCTTAATTGCTTTGGTTTATTTAAGCTTACTCTATTATGTGCCATTACTTCAAATGTTTATGTGGATGATGTAGTAATGCCAAACTGATTGAATAATCTATTGTTGTGAGATGATCACTGCATGGGCTTTACATGTGCCTGTGGCAGTGTTCTGGATGATGAGTCATTTAACCTTAAATATGTACCTTCAGCAATGAAGGAAACAACTCTTATTGTTGGAATTTGGAATTCTTGGAATCAGTTATTTGGGCTGTTACCAGAATGTTCTTGCTCTGCTATTAGCTGTGTTTTTCTGGATGCTTTAAGAATGCAACTAGGTTGATGATGTATTTATGTTGTATTTACTAAGTAGTACAAATTTTTGAAAGCTGAGTACTAGCTGAGAATCCATCTATAACATTTTATTAGACTTCAAGATTCAAAGTTAGAATAACTCAGGTGTTATATGGTCATTTTATAAGCTGTTGTGTATTGTTTACAGTAATTTTATCATGATCTTTAGAGGTGTATAATAAATTAGAAAATAATTTTTCTGTTTTAAAAGAACTTTAGGTGGCAATTGTTTCTCTTCCTCTTCCCTGATTGTTGTATCTGCCTTTAGATTAAGAGGTTGTTTTGGCCACGATCTCTTTTCTGATTTAGGTTTTTACCATTTTGGAAAATTCTATTTTTTTTTATTTTCTGTTTTTTTCCTATTTCAGATTCACTACAAAGAGAATGAAATAAACATGGCGTCTTCTAAACTGGAATACATTTTGTGGGTCGCAGTTAAAAGTAAAAAGAAGATGGAACGAAATGAGAGAACAGGAGTATAACACCTGTCGAGAACCTTCCATTTTTGTGATATATTTATATATATAAACTTGCAGTATAATACAGCTAATGATTTATAGTAATACTTTATTGATATCCCTGGAAGGACAAGTCAGTTACTGTGCAACTTGCTTAAGAACTTTTATTCTAATAACTTTTAACATGTTTTAACCTTAACTGGACACCTTATTTTCTTTTTAAGTCTGTGAATTAAACACTCTGTATAGCTGTATTTTTACTGAGAGACTGATCCTGATAGATGGCTGACAGCTGCTCATGGGAAATGGACGTAAACCCATGAATGGTTACCATCACACAGTGTTGAATGGAATGCCATGACTTTTAGAGCAGTTCTCTTAGGACCTTCTTTGCCTTGCACCCATCATATCCTTAAATATTTAAGTGTAAATATTGCAATTACAGTCTAAAAAAATAATGGCATGGGTGAAATTCTTGAGAAAACCTGGGGGTAACCTTGGAAAAGTTTATCAGCCTGGAAGTATACTGTCCCTGGCCCCTACAAAAGGCTTATTAAATGAGCCAGGACAAAACAGCTGCTTTCTTAATAGTGCTGTTCAGGTAAGAAAAAAACGTTTGGTTTTTTTTTTAAACTGTTCTGGTTTTGTAGCAGCTTAGATGGTCATAGTGGAGAATGTGTTCTCTTGGCAATGCTGTTTTTACTATTTGTATTGCAGTATGTGAATTCTACAGAAAAATAATGGTATTAAATTGAGTTTTCAGTTAAACTTATTAATGTTTTAAAAACAACAGCATGTCTGAATTGAGAGTATTAAATATTTAATTTTGCAAAAAATGACAGCATGTTACTTTGCATACATTAAGAATATAAGAAATTCTTTTTGTATTTGGAAACTTATGATTCATAACTCTAAAACTTGCTGCTTAACTTTTGAAACTAATGTTTCTGTCAAACATAGCAGTTTTATTACTTGGCAAAATACAAAAATTTGAGAAATAACCATTTTCTCAGGATTAGCACTTGAGTCTGGTACTGGGACATGTCAGAAGATGCACATATACTTGAAAGCTTTGATTCTAATCTTAGGAAAGATTTGTGGAATTAGAGTATGAGATGTACTTGATACCAAAGAAATAACACTCGGATTTCTTCTTACTGTTCATATGCATACATATTACCAAACAACTTCCTGCATGTGTTTACCTAAACACTATTCGTTTTTTACATAAGCTGTAATTGAAAAAATGTTGGCTCTTCAGATCTCTTGAGTGTCCTTTAATAGTGCAGTGACATTAGCATGATAAAAAAATTGAGCTTTTACAAGCCTACTTATTACAGGGTAAATGAAGTTCTACTTAATTCTGTAGCAGAGCAGTACTAGCCTTTTCACATTGCCTGGTGTTCTGACTTGCAGACACAGTTCAGTTTATACTATAGTCTTTTTAAGTCTAGAAATTATCAACCACTGTGAATTTCTAGGCTGTGCAAATGAAGATCAGAACAATATAGTTTTTGTAGTGCCTAGATTTTTGGATCTGATCCTTTTCAAATCATACAGAATTATTTGCCGAAATGCCAGAGGGCTTAATAGATGCACAGACTTTCTAAAAAACACTGTAAGCCTTAAAAAGGGTATGGATTTAAACGATACAGCAGATACATCTACGTGGTGTGTATGGTATCTAAATGTGTTTAAAAAAAATGTACAGTAGATTTAGTAGAATGAGTTTGCTGTTTTTCATTCAGTGGAAACATGACCTATATTTTCTTGCAGTTTTGCTACTTTCCTGTAGGGTACCCTAAATTTAAACCCTAAGTAATTTTTAGTTATAGTTTCAGACAATCCTACTACTTCACAACCTATTGCTGTTTATCAAACAGTGGCTGGTTAGTGACTGCCCTTTTACAAGGAGGAATGTGTTCCTTTCTTTTTGTTCTTTTAACCTCTGTTCAACCCTCAGAACGGAGTTTTGAACATTCATTTTCAAATGCATCCTAATTCATTTTAGCTTTTATAGTTATAGGATTTTGTTTTCTGGATTTACAGCTGTTGTGTTACTGTGCCTCTTGACCCCATTTTGGGGTGTTTTATTTTTTTAATGAGCAACATTATGTATTGATTGTGTACCTAAAACATTAGATACTGAAAGCAGTGTAGTATAGTCAAGCTGTCACTACCTTTATATAGAGTAGTTGCACAAATAAAAGGTAGAAACATACCTGATTAAGCACCAAGATTATTTCAATCTATGGAAAACCATTTGTATGGTTTTCCATAGGAAACCGTATGGTTTTCCATGTGGAAAACCAATCATTTTTGTAAGAGACCATAAGAATGTAGTACAGTCTTAACCCAAAATGTTTTCTTGCATTTTTCTAGCAATTCAGTTTCCATGTTTCCATCTCTTTTTTTGATTGGTGTTTTTTTTAATTTTTATTTGAAAGAAGAAAGCACAGAGTGAGAGGGAATGAAAAAGAGAAATTAAGTAAACCCTATAGCCACCTTCCTCTTATGTAAAGCCATAAGAAGACTATTACAATCTTTGTACATAGTTCAGCTTGTTGCTTGTGTCCGTGAGAGTTCATCTTTCTTTCCTCACAAAGTACATTGTTTGCCATTGTTTCAGAAACTTTAAAAAGGAGATCTAAATTTTGAGTGGTGAATGCGAACCTTCCACTTCCACCTCTACAATTTACCAAACTAATGGAAAATGACTGTAATTCTTGTAGCAATGTTGTTACCCCAGTTATACATGTTATGTGAAGTTAAAAAAAAAAAGAAAATCTACTATATGTTGCTGTATTAAACATAGAACCTTCAGAACTCATTACTTATTCTCTGTGAAACTTTATTTTTATAGGTGTTATGGCAACTTGACATATTTCGACGAAGTTTAAGAGGTTTAACTGGACATGTGTGTCAGGGAGATGCGTGCATATTTTGTGCTTTAAAGGTAAATAATTTTTGAAGAATCATCTTTCAAAATGAGGGGAAAAATAATTTGGCTATCTTTTACTGATTTATATCCCTTTCAAACAAAAAAAAAAAAAAAAAAAAAAATTTAGATTTAAGAACATCTGTTACAGTTTGCAACAATTATTTTTTTGTGTTAAAAGAATTTTACAGTATACAAATTTTACAGTCTACTTAAACATAAAACTTCTCTATTAAAAGACAGTATAATTTGATAATTTCAAGCTAGACTCTTGAGATTATTTTTCTTTGATTTGCATACCTACACTTTGTTCTTGTAGTGTTTGAATACAGTTATTTTACAGTAGCTATGTTACTGTCTGATAAGGTCTCAAGATTATTTTTTACTTGGTAGTTGATGGTAATGGTGCAGAAATTAATTGTTCAATTTGTAAGTAATGAAAGGCAACTAGTGGTACTGGAAAACTAATGGAAGTTGGTAACTTCTGAGTATTTGAAGATAAATCAGATATGCACATCTTAACTAGTGCATAAAACTTGTGCTTCAAACAGTTTTGTAACTCATCTGAAGTCTGTAAACAAATGTCAAATTCTGTTAGATTCTTACTGTTTCTGCTGTACTGGTATTTGGCTGCCTGCAGTTACTAGGAAATAGCTGTAAGCATGGTATCTGTTTCATTGGGATAAAAATTCCAATCAAAAAATATATAGGGGTGTCTTTAGTATACACCTTGTACTCTTACTGCAATTTGATAATAAAGGCACTTTTGGTATTCTAATACAGGACTGTAGAATGTATAGTCAAATATGGTAATACATATAGTGATATAGAGAACTGGGAATCACTCATCTGGAGGCAGCTGAAAGGGACAATGGTATTTGAAAATGTAGTTCATTGAGGGATTGTTTTTTGATCCTAAATTGTAGACAAGGATAAGCCAAGTATTTTAGAGTTTATTCTTGGAGAATTTCACAGACCAAAGCTTGTTATTGAATAAGCGTTTTAGGTAAGAACTGTTTGCAGTGACATTTATTTAATCTTTCAGGAGGCGTATAATGTATGTACCATGTAGTTTTTTCAGCTATTTTTAGTGTTTATTATGATTGCAGTATAGTACTGCTGGTTTTGAATGTGTCCCTTTTTCCAAACATAGAGTTTTTTTTTTCTAAAAGGTGCCACATTATTTCTTTGGTTAAAGTGGCTAATTTAAAGCCAACAAGTTGAAGTAGGTTGAGACTACACATATTCAGACTAACTAAGACAGACTAATTCAGACTAAGGGTTTTATTCCAGACTTTTGACAAGCTCTTGACTCTACAGAACTTGTTGGTACTTCTGGTGTCACCAGCGTTTTGATGCACATCATGTTCTTCTGCTTGCTGGACACATGATCTTACTAATACACAAAGTTCAGACCATAACTCAGGTGTACCTTTGTTTTCAGACAAAATATTGTGTCTTCTTGGGGTGGTAGCTTTCATTTCATGCAGTTTTGTGTGTATAGGGATTCATGTTCATATCTGATGTGATAACCTTTTCCTTTTGATTTGACCCATATTATATGTGAAATTCTGGTCATATACAGTCCTGTTCAATGCTATATTGGAACTGCCTTTAGGTAGTGATGAGGGATTGAAGGGTGACAATTGCTGGAATGTATGTGTTATGACTATGTATTCTTAATGACTAAAATTGCTGAAACCATAGCAAAAAATTAAAGCTGCAGCTTCAACATGCTCAGAAACATGAAGAAGGTAGTGCTTGTGGTATGTTGCAATTGAACCTGCAAGTAATGAATTGTTCTATTCTAATGGTGCACTTGTGAAGACCAGGTGCTTCTTTTTTTTCAGGCTAAACATACCACTTGCTATAACTTAATATCCTCTCCCTATAATTTTTGGGACTCCAGTACAAAATAAGATAGATTTTGCATCACTTTAAGTCCCCTTCCAAAGCAATATGCTATCTTTGGCTGCTTCATAAGGCTGCTGTAATTTAGGACTTGAAATTTTCTTTATTCCTTCAAGTAACTGTTCTTGAAGGATTTATTAATCCCCTGATGAATCTTTTTCTGCAATTTATTTAAATGGCTTACTGTACCTGAATATTTTGCATTGCCTGGACTGTTAGGTCTTCCCGTTTTGATAACGTTCCCAAGAATACTGATAAGAAGTGGCATTGCTCCTGTTTGGTTAGAATGCACTTAGTTACGGTTTTAACGGTATAGTTGTGATCTTTATAACTCTGTGGCCAGTAGCCTAGGTACTGAACTCAAAAACATTGTGGTTAACTCATTTGGAAGTATCTGTCCTCAGTCATTATGTACACTACTGGTTTTGCTATCTTGGCTTTTCAGAGATAGTGCTTGAGTGATTCTGTTTGGTCTGTGTTCAGAACCCGGGGCATTTTGATTTTCATGCAGTGTATATGCTGGGTGAGGATGCATTTCAGTAACTTGTTTGTAACTTGGGTTGGGTTTTTTTTGTGTGTGGTCTTGGGTTATTTTAACCTTTCTTACTTATTCACCAGTAAAGAAGAATATTTTACCTCCATCAGCCTCTCCTATAAACTAAAAGCATAGGCAATAAATTCTGGTCTACTTCAATGGATTTAGTGCAATCTATTATCTTTTTGTTTTGGTGGTGTTCTGAGAGGTAAATATGCTCTTTTCTTTGGATAACACTGGGGTGGGACTTTGACTATGCAGGCCACTAAAATGAGCATACATATCTGCATAACTGCTTATCTGTACTTTTTTTTTAGCTGGACATGTAAGGCTCTGTTGCATACTAGAAATAACCTAGCAGCCAAGCCAAAATAAGAAGTGATTAAATATTTTCAAAGCAGCGTTAACTTGTTTTTAACAGATCTGGTAATACTTAATTTTGAATGTTTACATTGACATATTGACTGTAATTTTTATCAGTAGTCCATACTTTTTGTTATGAGAGAGAAGTTTAAATATTTTACACTTAACCTTAGAATGCATCATGATTAAAATGCTACTTTCTGTTAGCAATGAAACTTTGATTAGCTGTTGTAACTTTGTGTTCTGTCCAGCAGATATTTTTTTAACTGCAGGAGGCCAATGTGTAGAACTCGTATCTTTGTTTATATTTTACATGGCTTCTCTTGATTTGCTTTGTCTTTATTTTCTTCATTTTTCTCTGACATTTGACTTAGAATTCTTGACAGTCAAATACACCCATTAATATCTGCAGATGTTTTTTCATTTGTTTAATAGCTTTTAACTTTTAAGTTCTTTCAAAATCAATCTCCCTTACTTGCTAAATGGTGAGGTCACCTGCTTACATGTATCTGCCAAAAAGAAAAGTAGTAGCCAACTATCTCTTCTGGGAAATTAAGAAAAAATCCAAGTACAATTTATTCTAATGGTCTGGAACTGCACATAACTGACCTCCTGTATTTTGTGCATTGGTTCAGCAGAGAGCTGATTTAATAGCAAGGATTATCAGCATTTGATCTAATTTATGGGATTTTTTTGCATGTCCATAACTTTAATAAAGACACACTCTTGTCTGAAATAGTAAAGATTACATCATTTAATGAATGATGGCTGTTAAATTAACCTGAGTGGTATTACATTATGCTCTAAGAAATATACACCATCTGTAAAGATGAGATACGTATGCGTGAACTGCTGTTCTGGTGGCCAGATATAAAAAAACTACTTAATTACAGACCAGGACTTGTGTTGCTTCTGGGAACTAAAGTCAATCACTTGCATTTTTATATACTTCCATATTGTTTTTCTGTTGGGTCAAAGTTAAGTTTGGTAGCGTAACTCCTTGTAATGGAATGAGTAACAGAACATAGAACCTATGTCGCTTCAAGAGAAAACAGTAGTTTCTAAAGTTGCATAGATTATACACTTTATATATTTACTGTTTAGGCATTCTGCATAAGAACTGATGTATTTGTGTAGAACCACAGTGTCAGGTAGCTAATGAAGCTAAGTAATCATATTTGTTCCTAGGCAATATTTTCACAATTTCAACACAGTCGAGAAAAAGCACTCCCATCAGATAATATGAGACATGCCCTCGCAGAAAGTTTTAAGGATGAACAGCGTTTCCAGCTTGGATTCATGGACGATGCAGCAGAATGCTTTGTAAGTATTCTTTCTGATAACAGTATAATTATGTTAGTTTTGTAGATGCCAAGCTGGATGGACTTGTTTTGGTAGCTCCAGGCTCACAGGTGGGATACAAGTGAAATAATACTACTGACCTTCTTTATGCCAGTTTAGGGGAACAGACACATGGAATATGTGTCTGGTAATGTGTGCGTTTGCTCATACTTTCTTTTCTAACTCTGTAGCTCAGGCAGAGGGATATGTGAAACATCACTATTACAGGAGGTCAGTGAGGATGATGAACTCTTGATTGCTCCTGAAAGTTTTTGGATGGAGGGAAGGGTTATCTTCTTGGGAGAAGACACTCCTGTAGATTTGAATATATAGTCTGTTCCTCCAAGTATTCTCTCATCAGCTAGTGAAATATGTTCTGTTACAACTATCCAGCTCATTACTGAAGTCTTCTGCAGAAGAGATTTTCATTTGCTTATCCAAGAGTGAATGAATACTTGAAGATCTTGACTCTTGCTGCAATTAATTTTGGCTTTTACTAAGTGTCTCATTGAAAAACATGAGCCATTACTGTGGCTGTAAAAGATGACTCAAGATCACATAGACCGTTGGTAAAGAGCCTTTCTAGGAAATTCTGTGTTAGACAATGAAAACTGTTCACCATTAAAAAAAAAAAATCAGTATTAACCTTCAGACACAGATTTGAGGGACAAAAAATATGGTTGTTTCTTTGATTAGTTTCAGCTTTGGACATCCTTTGGAAGTATCCACAAATAAATACCTACCTGCCAGATGCATTTTCACATATGTAGGAAAATCCAATGAAGAACTCCTGAAAGTGGCTGTTTGAGATCTTGCAGTCAGGTTAATGGATTGCAGTCATGAAAAAGAATCTCTGATTAGTGCTCCATTGAATCGAAAATATATTCGGACCCCTGAAGTAATCAGCTGTCTGATTCAGTTGTTCTTATTACCTCTGGTATTTTTGGCAAAAGAGAAAAAAATAGCCATGCTGATTCAGGGACCAAACTGATGACAATCATAGTACATTTTTTGATTTTTTTCCTTTTTTTAAAGATTAAAAAGCAGGGCTTAGAATAGGATCAGGCATGTGCTATTTATGAGCTTTTTCCATGCTTCTTCTGTCAGTGGTACTTGTGTTGGCTCATGTGCTAAATATCATCATATTGATATGCAGAGAAGAACATGAAAGTGTGAAGAGCAACTGAGACAGAGGCCTGATCCAAAAAAATTTCAGTCATTGCATACAGTGACAATATCACGTCTTACTGTCAGAATGGCTTTTTAAATTTTTCTCGAAGATTTGCTTCTTTCAAAGGAAAATGCAGTCTGGAAGAACAGTTGGGTAACTGTTGTCTAATGCTGTTTTGTTAATGTTTGGAAACTTTTTGAAGAGAATTCCAATCCACTGCAGTGTGAACAGGGACAAAGTTAACTACATATAAAACTTGCAGGTGTGAACTATTTGGATCTAAGGGGAGTAGTTGCAATATTAAACTGTGATTGTTGCTCGTATATTCTGACTTCTTCAGTTCGGTTTATATTTTAAATTATTATTTCTATTTAGGAAAATATCCTTGAGAGGATTCATTTTCACCTAGTGCCAAACAGTGAAACAGATATGTGCACTTCAAAATCCTGTATTTCTCATCAGAAGTTTGCTATGACACTGTATGAACAGGTCAGACCTTTGATTGCTTTAAAAAAGAGTTTGTTTCCACTGTCCCGGGTAAATAAAAACAAAAGTATCTTAATTTTTGTAGTGTGTATGTCGCAGTTGTGGAGCCTCATCAGACCCATTGCCTTTTACGGAATTTGTGCGTTATATTTCTACCACAGCCCTGTGGTAAGAGCTTTTATTCTTGTATCTTATTTTCCTATATACACCCTTCCAGTAATAAGCAAAGCATGCCAGGGGAATGCTGTGTTAAAAATGAATATGTGTTCCTTTGTTAAAACGTGTTTTTGAGATATTGGCCAAAAGTAACATTTGGATGCAGAGAGAGCTTAACAAAAAGTATGTATTGCTACAGCTTTACGTCTGTATCTTATTTTTAGTCATAAGATATAGTTAATTGAGAATTGATTGAAACATGTTAACTCTTAAGGAGGGAGATCCACAGTTGTTTCCATTTATTTTTTACAGTAATGAAGTAGAAAAAATGATGGAGAGGCATGAACGTCTCAAGCCAGAAATGTTTGCAGAATTGCTGCAGGCAGCAAATACTGCTGATGACTACAGAAAGTGTCCTGTAAGTAAACAAAAATGTTGCATTACTTTAAGATAGAAGGGAGAACTACTTAGGATATTAAATCAGGCTAAAATATTCCCCTAAAACCAGGAATACTTATGGCCACTTCAGTGCAGTCCAACTTAGGGTGAAAAGGCCCTTAAATGTATATTTAGCAGTTATAGATCAACGTGGTGGTGTAGGTGCAAGTGGCCTGTTCAGAAAGTTGAGTTACTAGGTCTGTGTTTTATTTGACAGTTCATGTTCAACATAGAGCTAGGTGGTTTTGATTAGTTGGAACCACGTGTATTTTCTGAGTGAAGCTTCTTTAGCTTGTGTAGACTGACAGCTTGACAGCATTGTCTTCTGTTAGAATACTTCTGTGTTTCTGTTGACAAAGATAGTCTCTTTTAGCTTGTTCTACTTAATTCCTCTCTTCTTTAAATAGTTCTATGTAAATACTGTTAATTTAGGAACCATATAAAAGTACACGAGAACTTAGAGACCTTAAGCCTAAATGATGAAATGGAGGGGGAACAAAAGAGAAATTGTGATGGTGACTTGGATGTTTTCAGAGATTTCTGTTTTAAGGTGGTGACTGAATGTAGAAGTTAAGCCATAGCATTCATCAGAGTGTTTTTATGATGAAGAGTTTTATCCTTAAATTGTTAGAAACAAACACCATCATTAAATTTGAGAATTAGAAGAAGTTGGAGAATTGTTTTGTTGCACTGTTTCTTGTCTAGTAACTCAAATTGGACTTTCATTTTTTTAAACATCTTTGTTTTTCTTCCTGTGACAGTGGCTTTTTTTCCTTCCTTTTTCTAGAGTAACTGTGGTCAAAAAATAAAAATTCGTCGTGTTCTTATGAATTGCCCTGAGATTGTCACAATTGGTTTAGTCTGGGATTCAGAACACTCTGACCTGACAGAAGAGGTTATGCGGAATCTGGCAACACAGCTTTATCTTCCTGGGGTATCTGACCTAAAACTTACAATCTGCTTATTCTAGAATATTTCCTTTTACATGTATTTTGTCTATATGTAAATATAGACAAAACATAAATTATATATATACCTGTGTGTTTTCAAAAAAAACACAATTTAACTTCAAAGTTTATCTACTTCTAACATTCTTTATAATGTGCTGCTTGATGTAGTTTCTGTGAGAGGACAAGTCCTGTCAGAAGTGTTGGTCTTGGGGCTAAGTACAAAGATGAATGTAGGTGAATTCCAAGTTGAAAATCTAGGAATATCATGTTCAGTTTGAAATTTGTGGAGTTAGTCCATAACATTACTGTTTTACCCTTTCGACTATGCAAAAATAAATGTCCAAATAGACCTAATAAGTACAGAAATCATTAGACTCATGAAAAATTGTATAATGCAACAGGATATTTAATACCAACTGCCTTGGTGAAATGACAGTAGTAGGTGTGGAAATTGAGGCTAAATGTTTTATACATATTTTTAAATATTTAAACATTTTTACAGCTGTTTTATAGAGTTACAGATGAAAATGCCAAAAATAGTGAACTCTTTCTTGTGGGAATGATTTGCTACACAAGCCGACATTATTGTGCCTTTGCCTTTCACACCAAGAGTTGCAGATGGGTGCTGTTTGATGATGCTAATGTAAAAGAGGTAAATATAATGGAAAAGAAGTAAATACTGGTTTTAGTGCTACCAAATTTAGTGATCTTTACTTTTCTAGAACATATTCTTCTGACACTAAACTTAAGACAAAAGTCTTTGTTTTAATAAAACTTTAGTTTGTAAATCAGTTTTCACAAATGAATTTTAGAATTGATCTCACTACTGTATAGTTCTGCCTTCCAAATGCCAAATGTTTCAGAATGTTAATGCACTTATCTACTGTTGGATTTGTACTACTTTTAATGGAAAACACAACCTAATTACTGGCAGCTGTATTCATAGCATCAATGTTCTGATTGTTAGTCCATGAAATACTGGTTCTAGCTTTTCGCTGCGATTTATATAAGCTTATGTGCCAAAATGTTGAATCTTAATGTATCTTTGGAATTAGACATTTAGTATCTGTTGCTTAATACATTATTCTTTCCACAACGTTGTTGATAAAGTTCTAGGGTTTGGGGTTTTTTGTTTTTTCTTAGATCGGAACAAAATGGAAAGATGTGGTCTCCAGGTGCATTCGATGTCACTTTCAGCCACTGTTGCTCTTTTATGCTAACCCAGATGGCACAGCTGTATCCCCAGAAGATGCTCCAAAGCAGATCATTCACTGGTCTCAATGCAAAGCAGCAGGAGGAAATGGGGAAGACTTGGGTAATTAAGACTTTTTTTTTTTTTAATAACAGTATCAACTATATTTCTGAAATGTGGATTATAAAGGAGATGGTAATAGAATAGCTGCTTTGTTCTTAAATACTTTTATAATATCTAAAGGGTCTCAAAAAGAGATTAGTGTATATATTCAATAATAAAACTGGTTTGTGTCTAAGGGAATACAAACTGAGACTCATGGATAATGGGGGAAAAAATCTTCTATTATAGGTTTTCATAACTGCTTACACGTAACTTCAGTAATTTCAGAAGAAAATTATATATTTGTATACATGGATGTTCTTATGTGTGTATTGATACATTTAAAATACCTTTTAAAAGGCTATAAAAATATTTTAAGTAAAGCTTCATACAAGTACCAAAATATATTTGGAACATGTATACACACACTTGGAGCTGGAAACTTCTTTTCTCCAAGATTCATATAGCATATACCTCAATATGTAAGAATACACTCTTTTGGTTTGTAGTTTGGACTGCTGTCCTGGGTTGGTTTTTTTTTTTAAATTTTGTTAAACATAACATACAAGTAAATTAAATAAAAAGCCAGTTGAGTTTGGCATGTTCCTCTTCACATAATGAGTAGCAGTGGAATGTAGACTGCTTCAGGGAAGAAAAAAATTGAGGACCCTATTCCACTACAGTCTACCTCTCTAAATATGGCAGTATATAAAGTAGTACAGAACCTTATTGCCTAGCATATTGAAATGTAGTGAGATTTTTATTTTGTTTATTTTATAATCAACATTTAAAGTTTTCTTATTTTTTAATTTAGATATTGGAAACTTTAAATTAGGAACCCTTTAATTTCTAAAGATAGGTATGTTATTTGATAGGATTTGAAAAGCATTCAGCTCCTAAATCAGACCATGTGAAAGAGAATGGAATTGGAGACCCCACTAACCAAAGGAGTAATAAAAAATTTCAGCCAGATAATTCAGCGTTCAGTAGAAGCCATATTCAAGCTAGTGGTGGTAGAGGCCCAGGTATGTACTTCACACCCCCCCCCTCCGTTGCCACCCCCGAAAAAAACCCAAATATGCATTTCAGGTGTATACTAACTTCTGGTCTAGAAGTATTTTTAAAGGAAGAATTCCATCATTGACTTGAATCTTTGAATAACAAGTAATGTTTAAGTAATATCTGCCGTGGAATGTTAACTTTTTTTGAGAACTGTAAATGCAAAATTTTTTTTATTGCCCCTCATTATTCGGGCACTAAAGTGGCTCTTGAGGCTTTGATCCATTTCTCAAACATCATTGTGCCTTCCCATCACATTGTCAGTTAAAAGGCATGTTAGAAACTTTTTGATCTCTTGGAGCACATGGTGTGGCTCTGTGGATCATTGGCTATTTGGGGAACACTGTTCCCCAACAGTATTGTGATGTGGGGTATTATTTGTAGTCCTGTATATTAATGGACTTTACTGTTCTTTCCAAATAAGATAGAAAAGTTGTCTTATCTGTTTAAAAATCCATTCTGTCTGTACATAAGACTTACAAGCAAATCACGCTATAAGAAGTCATGCGAGGCAGTGACTTCTGCATTACTTGTTGGTGCCAGTGCTTTGAAGTCCCCATGCTTCTTGGGAGAGAGATGCTGCCTTCTCTTGAGGTGTTTCTCCTCTGTCTTTAATGTTGGATTCCTAGACTTCTTAAAACTGAGAATGCTCAGCTTGGTAGTTCCTTGTGATGGAATGATGGCTCAAAATGGTCTGAACCTGTTCAGAAATAGAAGGATTTGTTTTTGTAAACAGTGATTCCACTGTTTTATTAAAAGTAAACCTTCACATTCAGACAACATTAAACCTGGATTAATTTTTTCAGTATAATTCATAAACCCTGATGTAAATAGTATATGCTTTGAAAATGACTTGAGCATTCAATTTTAGAAGTAAGAGGTGTTTGTAAGATGTGCTTAACATAATGCTGCTTTGGTTACTTTCATGAGCTCCATTTAGTGTACTCCTTGGAGATACCTATACATTTATACTATACATCTCATTTTCTTAACCTGTGTCATGTAATTCATTAGTCCATTTAGGTGGTACTAATATTAAAAACTAAATATTTGTGTGTTTTGATAATGAATGACTTTTTAGTAATGATCTTTGACCAAAAGTTTTTTTTGCAGCAAAGTTAGGTTACAGTGATCAAAAGGACAGGCTAAAGGACATATCCAGAGAGTGTGCTCAGAAAGCTGCTGATATGAAGAACTTCTCATCTTTACGAAAAGATGCAGACAGAGGACCAAGAAAAGAGCCTGGGAGACAAAGAGGTACATTTTAAAAATTATGACCAGAGTCATATGGGTTAAATAGCTTCTAGCTGTGTAGATTTTTGTATCCTTTTAAGAGATCACACTAAGATTAGGGTTTTCGAGTTTTCAGCATTCTGAAATATGTACTAAATTTGTGGAGATATTGTTACAGTACTTACGTTACTTACGCTATCAATTAAATATTAATGAGAACTTTAATGGAGCATTTTTCTTTCAAGATTTGACTGGGGAAGATCGTTGCAATGTTAAGTCGGGGTCTCCTCCAGTTGGAAATGGACTCAGACCCTGTGCTGATCAGCGCATATACAGCAGCCAGGGAAGAGGCTCCTATAAACATGACAACGCACCTCACCAAGCAAAGCTTTCTGTGCAGGGGCTTGGATCAAATAAACCAGAAGCTTTTCCTGCTGGGGAGAAACCGGTGATCAGGACCCGGACTGATGGTGTCACTGGCTATGATACAGACACCAGTCAAGACTCCAGGGACAAGGGAAGTAGCAGCAGAAGCAGAAGTAAAGGTTGGAAACCTATGCGAGAGACACTAAACGTAGACAGCATTTTCAGTGAGACTGAGAAAAAACAGCATAGCCCAAAGCACAAGGCAAATCCAAACAGTAAATCTAAGCATGAAAAGGAACGAAGCTTTAACCATTGGGCAAAAGAGAACCAAATCCAGAAAGGTTTAATGACTATATATGAAGATGAAACAAAACAGGATACAGGAAGTCGAAGTTCATTGGATTCAGAGGGGAAAGGGAATGCTGAAAAAAGCAGAGTATTTACAGAGAGAAAAATCCACGGTGATAACTGGCAAATTCAGAGGACAGAATCTGGATATGAAAGCAGTGATCACATCAGTAATGGCTCTGCAAATCCAGACTCACCTGTTATTGAAGGAATCAATCCAGCAGATGTCAAGAATGTTAAAGAAAGTGCTTCCTGCAGGTAATGCTAATGCTCTCAGAACTCACATAGATCATATTTAAAGAAAAATAAGTTCTAATGTTTATATGCTGTTTTAAAAAAAAAAACCACAAGAAAACATGCTTTGGAACTTTTTACACTTGAGGTCAGTTATGTAGAAAGCTAGCAATGCATCTAGAAATAAGGGTGTGGGCAATTAAGTGTTAAGTTTACCTTTGCTCAGAGTCTGCAACACTAGTTTTACTTGGAAGGCACTGAGCCAGCTAGGGCACAGAGCCAGCAATGCTAAGCCCTGCTGAGGGGTAGGGTGTGTTAATTTGAAATAATTGCTACACTTCTTTAGTTACAAGTTTTTTAGACTGTGGGTAACTTGCCATGTGTAATGGAATACAGGCGTCTGTATAAATCATATCTGTAACAGTTGTACAGACAGGCCCCTAACAAGGCACTGGGAACGGCAGGAGGTGGATCTGTATACTGTTACTAGTCAGTGTTCAGAAATTCAGTTTTCTAGAAAACCTCAGATACCTATTGATCACTTATAATCAGTTGACCTGTTTGAACGAAATCTTTTCTGGAAAGTGTAAAATCACTAGAACTGGCCAAAAATGTGGTTGGTTAGCCAAATTTTATTACACTTAAAAGAATCGATGTATGTTAGTGACAGGTATATTGCCTAGAGATGTTGTGGAGTCTCTGTGGAGATACTCGTAACCCAGCTGGAGATGGTCCTGGGCAGACCACTGTAGTTGATCCTGTTTGAGGAAGGGAGGGTTGAACTAGATGATCTGAAGAGGTTCCTTACAACTTTAAATAATCATGCAATGCTGTGAAACACAGAGTTACCGACCTTCCACATGTGGTTTTCTGTACTGTGTGTCTTAAACTGTATGTGGATCGTAATTTCTATTCCTAAATTATTCAGGGTGTAAAGTATTAATACTGAAAAGTGTATTATTCAGACATGAGTGATACTAATGTTAAATTGGAAACCATATAATACCACATGGGCAGTATTCATCTGCTGCACCAAAGTGGCAATTTTAGGTAAAACCTACAAATTAATTGAATTAGGTGACTAGTGATAACATCCATTTGAAAAATCACTACAGAAGGCAGGTATTCAAAACTCTCATGCTTTCTTGGTGATTTCTGTTAATAAGCACTTTTTGAAATTTTAATTAAATTCTTTAGTTTACAGTGAGAAAAAGTGCAGTCAGTAGTTCTTTCTCACAGGTGACACATTTTTTCTATTGTTGATAGCTTTGGGAACTGGCTAGCTTTATTAAGCAGGCTGATGTGATAGTTTGCTTTTTATGTGCTTCATATTGGGTATCCTGCTGTTGTACTCTAGAGTAAAGCTGTGATGGGTGGGCATCCAGTCTCCAAAATAAAGTGGGAACACCAGTGTCACAAACTGTATATTTTTTTTGTCCATATGAAAGGACTCAGGTCATCCTAAATTTCTTTGCATCAGCACATGTGGGAGTAGTGTTAAAATTATTAAAGGGCCACTCCTGCTATCTTATGTACCTTGTGTAAAGTGTGTATGTTAGTAAAAAATGTGACAGTGATGATAACAAGAATCAGTTTGACATAGCCGAAGTTTTTATACTTGTATTCATTCAAGTGTGTGATCATACATCAGTAGTTTAAGCCTTCAAATTACATGTAAACTTCTTTTACAGTGAACAGAACTTGTCAACCAAAAAAGCTGAGAATGTGTTACATTTAGTATCCCAGCAGAACAGAAACTTTTATGGTAAGAGCTTAAACTTATATAAAAAAAAAAACCATTTTCTAAAAATAATTTAGATATACCAGAATTTTAATACTAATTTACTCATATCACGAGATGGACAAATTTCTCATTAGATATGACAAATTTCAGATTTTGTGTTTTATAACTTTGCTGCATAAGTTAATGTCATGATATTTCATAGAATTAAATAATGTATATGTGATTTATCATTGCTTTTTTAATTTTGCAAGCTATAATCAAATATTTCTAAATTACACATTTTGTGTACCAGGTTGGCTGTACTTAGGTGGATTAGAAGAAAATTGGCATGGTATTTGTGGCTGTTATGGCCATGACATTTGGGGATTTTTTTATATACTTTTTTTCAGTAGAGAGCTCTCCTGCTGACTTATCATAGCCTGTGTACTCTTGTCTTTTAAAAAGGAAAAAAAAAATATTTTGTGTGGTTGTTTTCTTCCACAGTGAATTTCAAACAGTTTTTGTTCACATTTTTTAACCTTTTCGGTGAGTTAGACTGATGGATAAAGATGGACAGTGTTCATATCCCTTTTTGGTGCGTTTTGGTGGAGACATGATGGAGTGGCAGTTCAGTAACTGTAACACTTTTTTCAGTTGGAATATAACATATTCAGTTCTACAAAGCACCTTCTTTTATTCAGTTTCTTGGCTTTCTTGTAGAGCAGATGTACAGTGTAAAGTGATTCTTAGCTATCTGCTGTGATATATGGGTTTCTAAATAGAGGGGTTTGTTCAGAGTTCCACCATCATGTGAAGAAAACTGTTTGTGTTGTGATAGTAGCAGCAGTAGTAGTCCCTACTTCTGTGCTAGGTCGTGAATATTGATGGTGGGAGTTTAACTGTTCTTAGCATCTCTTTTCAGATAGCAGTGATAGTGCTCAGCTGTGTGACATGAGTCATGTAAAAGCATGACATGTCTCCCAAACAGTTGTTTGACATGACCTCTAGCACCAAAGTAACAGGCTAGGTGATTTTTAGTGCTTGGTTCTACTTTAAATATGGTGTGGAAATATTTAAATATTTGTTTTGGTGTGGAAAATTTAGGTATCATTTTGGGAGGCCACAGCTTTCTATAAATTGTTAGATAATTGGGATGCAATGATTCGTCTTGCCACAGTCCTCTGTCCTAGTGTGTTTTGTTACAAAGCATTTTATAGGTTGATGGAATGGTTTGTCCTTCCTTGTGCGTGTCGTACACCAGTACTGCCCTAGGAAGTGCCCCATGCGTAACTGCTTCTGGCTGGTGGAGGTTCTCTGTACAAGGACCGAAACCACTGTGGATCACCAGTATTAGTGATTTTACCAAGGATAGTAGCAACATGACAAGGGGCTAGTTTTAAACTGAAAGAGGGTAGATTTAGAATGGGCATAAGGAAGGAATTTTTTACCTTGAGGGCATTGAGACACTGGCACAGGCTGCCCAGAGCAGCTGTGGCTGCCCCCTCCCTGGCAGTGTTCCAGGCGGGGTTGGACGGGGCTTTGAGCAACCTGGGCTGGAGGAAGGTGTTCCTGACCGTGGCAGGGGGCTTGGACTTGGATAACCTGTAAAGGTCCCTTCCAACCCAAACCATTCTATAATTCAGTGATTCTGTGTTACCTGGATGACTATGCTGGCATAAAATATCCAGTTAGAATTTACTTTCACTGGCCTTAATTGGTTCTTTCTTTTTAATCCAGTGGAAATGATTAAACGTAAATTTCCATTTCTGTTTCTTAAATTTTGCTTTGAGAACATACTTCTCGGTTTGGAATGTTTTGGTTTTTGAGCAAGTGTGTGTATTCCTTCCCTGTCTGTCCTGTCCTCGTCCCATCCCCATGTCCTCCCCCTGCCACCATCCCATCTGTCCTGTCCCCCACCCCCACCCCAAAAAAAAGGTAATTTTGTTCACTCCCTGTTTTGTTTTTCACAAAAGCATTTCCATGACCTTTCTTGGTGGATATTAAGGAAGATTGTTTTTAAAATGTCTGGGTGGACTGTGGTAACCATTTGTTTTCCTTGAAGTTATGTAGCAGTATCAGGAAGAAACACTTGTAATAAGGAAATCTACTTCCTTTTACATACTAATATATCTGTTGGGTTTTTATAATGTTGATAAATGCCTTGGCATATAAATATTACAGGTCAGCATGAGGCCAGCCAAAATAATTTATCTACTGTTTCTGGAACAATGGAACAGTGCTTCTACAAAGAGGTGCAATAAATATTAGGCCACTTCCCCAGGAAATGTTTATTTACTTATTTATTTAATATACATATGATACTTCTTTTCAAATGACATATAGATTCTAAGAGTTAAATTGGGGGGGCAGGTTTTGCCATACCATTTTTATCTTTTCTGTCATTCCAATTTATTCTTTTGGTTGTAGAAAGAGAAGAACTTTGATCTTTGTTTATTCTGACAAAAAAAAACCCAACAAAAACCAAACCCAAAATTGATGTTGCATGGAATGCAGAGGTCTGTTTTTGCCTGATATTTACTCTGCTCTAGTTCACTATACTATACTTCTACTAGTGGGAGAAAACCCCACTTGGATAGCAAAATCTAAAAAAAAAAACCAAACCCACCAATGAAAAATACATGTAGAACTGTTGGAATGAAAAATAGCAGGGTTCAAACAATGTTTGAGCTTAGTAATAAATATTCTCCAGATAAACCATGTACTGTACTTAAGTATACTTGAAGCTTTCAACATGCATTGTACATTTTCTTTAAAGTGTAGTGATTCCAGGTGATCCTTAGAGTTGTCACAAAACAGTGATAATAAGGTCCTATCTATTCAGTTATTCTAGTTCAGTAATTAACTTTTGAATAGTTAACAAAAATGTATGTATTCTGAATCAAATCTGAAGTTCTCACATGTGTGCCTGTTTTGGAAAGTAATACTGTTAGTGGAAGTGATTAATGGACTTGAAAGATAGCTGAAGAATTTGATCATTTCACATGTATGTGGGGTTAAAGATTTATTTAGTCTCAGTTTTTTAGTTGTCTAAAAAGCGTATGAGGACCCCTCTAGGAAGGACAATAGTAGTCATTTACATGTACTAGTTGTATTACCATATTTTAATATCTGAATATTATGAACAAGACCTGAATTGGCAGGTAAATACCAAACTGCTAGAAAATAGTACTTTAAGAAAGAAATGCCCAGCCCTTCCTGAGAGGGGAATGGAATGTAAGGAATACTTGTTAGCTTCTCATGGCAATTTCTTTGCCTGTTTTTTTGTGTGTAAAACTTCTTATGGAAATGATGCTGGACTTCTAATTATGCCCACCATTTGTATTACTTTACCAGTTCCTCATTTTTAACTGGAGCTGAATAAGCTGCTGTTCAGCAGTTGAGGAATTCTGTTCCTGACTTACAAAAATAAACTTATTGTTACAGCATTATAAAAATAGTAACATTGGATCACATGGTGGTTATGCAGAGCAAATGGCTGCTGCTTTCCCTGGTAGTAAGCAGTAAATAACTGTAGTGCTGAATAAAGTGTCCCACAAGACCAATCCCTTATTTGTGTGATGAAATTTTGACAGGAAAGTGTGGATATTAAGTAAGCAGATATAGTATCCTTAATTTATATTAAAGAGTTGGTATTTATAAAGTTTGAATTTGATGAACTGTGGAGGCTCATTTTTTTTGTTTATAAAGAACATGTGACATGAACAGTGTGAGAGCTAAATTCCCAACCTCACATTCTTCAAGTTGAAGAAACGTAACTAATTCTTGGAAGTAGGAAAGGTCTATAGAAATTTTTCAATGGATTTTCAGAGCAGTCTGTGTGCTAGGTACCGATAATAATTTTTAATCATAAAGATGTTTTAGTGGCTTTCATGATGACCCTCCCCAATTCCAAAGGCACAGATGTCTTCCTGAAATTGCTGTTCTTGACAGTTTCAATAAAAGGCATTACTGTTGGGAGAGTTAAGGAGGGGGGGGAAAAAAAAATCCTAGAAGCCCTGTTTTCTAGATTCCTCCCCTCCTGCCCCAAAGCTCAGAGCACTTCATTCTTGAAACTAAACTGTCAGTAGAATAAACACTGTGATTAAAATTGGCCATGTGCTTGATGGCCTTCTGGTTAAGATGCAGTATTAAAAGCTGCCTGTTTGGTGATCTCAAAAAGGGATGTACTTGGAATCAATGCCTTAAATTAACAATTGTTTCCCTTTTTAAAATAAATGCAAAGCAGTGTTTGTAATATTACAATTCCAGAGGTTTTCCCTTTAATAATATTTAGTTTAACAGCAATGAGACTTCTTCTGAAATCTAGAATCTTTCTGAAACGTTGGTGAGTATGTAAAGAAGAATCCAAATTGCCTTTGTTTACTTGTCACTTCAGAAAACCCCATATACCAACCATAATTCTGAAAAAGAAAACTCATCATCTTGGGAAAACCATACATTTTTAGTAATAATTTGAAATATGCAACTATACTTACAAAAATCCAGTTCTCCTTATGGTGTGATCAATGTATATGACTTATCTTTGAAAAACATAGCAGTTAGTTAAAGCATGCTGCTACATAGTGTACAGAAACAAATAAATGCTCTTCTGGAGTGTCTTTAAATAATAGATGAAAGATTTTGGTTTCAAAAAAATCCTCCAACAAACTAAACTTTAAACTTTAAAGATTTCCAGATGTAGTCAAGCAACTCATGAAGATTGAAATATAAAGCATGCTCACATTTGTGATTCACTTTATTAATGTGGGAAGTTTGCAATTGAAAATAGATGATGCAAAGGTTCAGAACTGGGTTAGACCTGACAAACCTCTTGAGGTGGGCAGATCAGAATGAAGGGAGGGTAATAGTTGATGTTTTGTTGACTGGCTTTACTTCAGAACTTACTTAAACTCTCACACACGTACAAGTATACACCACTCCACCCCACCCCCCTTAATTCCTGTTTTTCT
>NW_020799099.1:4904422-4914926 GCF_003259725.1 Athene cunicularia | reverse complement strand
AAAAAAAAAAAAAAAAAGGAAAACCTGAATAAACGTACCAAGTTTTCTAACTGTGAAAAACATGCCTGACGTAATTTATTCTCTTGGCATGAAATGATAGCAACTGTTTAGAATTCTTCAGGGGAAAAAACCAAACCAAAACAAAACAAAAAATGCAATCAGTAAAGCACCAGTATAATAGACTATTTAAATAATTTCCTGCTTGCTGCCTTAAATTATGATTAACATTGATGAAATGTATTCCCACTGTTTGAGACCCAGGAAATGACTTCCATGGGAAACAGTGGCCAACAAGGTACCAAACAAGCCCATTAACCACATTAAGGTTTCACTTTGATTTTTTTGTGTGCCAAGGAAACATGATAACTTCTTAAAACATTTGTGCAATGTTTCTTCTTTCCCCCCCCCCCAAAAAAAAGGCAGCAGAACTTCATTTTATACAGATGTGTAAGACATGGGAAAAAAATCCACTAACGAATGTATAAGAAATCTTTTGCAACTGAATGTTGTTCCAAAAGGACAGTTTCTCAAATATAAGGATTTTTTTCTGAAAATGGGCACTGTTTTCTTTAAAATTACATTCTATTGTGGACAAGTTATTATATGTTTACTTTCTTCACTGGGACTATGTTGTCATTCCGCATTTCCAAAGCTTCCAGTGAGTTTATCTGTTGTTTCAACTGAATATGGAAAAATGTCTGGGTACTGAGAGGGGCATCTGCCACAGTACTTACTACAAAAAGTATTACAGCTTGGCTTTTTATTGGCAATTAAAAAAAAATACAAATCAGGTAATCAAAAGTAGAGGAAGTGTGCAACTAAAACACATTAGAAAGAAATTGAATTTAATGTGGGCATTTTGTTTTGTTGTTTTTTTCTCTTCACCTGCCCCCCCATTTTTCTAAATGTTCTGTATGTGTAAGCAGAGATGTTAGAGGACTTGTCTGTCCTAGCTGTTGGCTATAGAATGGCTGTTAATCTTTTGAAAACCTAGATTAGATTGGCTATTCAGGTGTGAAAATAGATGTTCATAAATCTTAAAAGCAGACTGGTTTGTGTGTCAGAAAATAGTTACATTTAATTTATTGGTAAGCTTTTTATGACCCATTGATAAGGATGTGAGTCTCCAGCTGAGCAGTGATTGTGTGTCCCATATTTAGGTTTGCAAACAACATAGAGCCAAAATTCCCAATCGAGTCTGCGTCTGGTTTTAACCATGCATGGAGATCCTGTCAGCAGAAGAGAAAATAACACATCTATTTTTAAGTTAGCTGGAATTGTGAAGGCACAAACCACCTGGTATGGCTGAGTGGCTTTGGCTGAATGTGTATCACGGTCTCTCCAAGGACAGAGTTTATTAACTTTTGCTGCCGCCTCCTGACTGACTTGTAAAAAAAAAAAAAAAAAAAAAAAAAAAAAAAAGATTTGTAATCTTCACATCAGGCAGTTTGGGGAAAAGCAGTTGCATGGGCCACTTATTTGTGATTTTTTTTTTTTTCTTTAAGCAGATGTGCTCTTGTTTGATATATTCAAAGTCCAAAAGTTAAAATCACTAGCTTCAGACACTGTTAATCTATCAAATTATTTAATTTATCGATTCCTAGGTATCCAGACATTTGGACTGAGTTTAAATACTGAATTGGAAATGTTTACAGGAAATAATATATCAGAGTCTGTGCTTATTTTTCAGTAAAGTGATTTATGGTTCATTAAAATCTGTAGCAGAATGAGATGTTTTCTCTTGAAATATTACCTCAGTGTTAGCTCTGATGCCATGCCCCACTGGAGCAGTATTGAACTTTCAGGTTAATTACTTGTCCCTTGCCAGTGTCACATGGGGATCATTCAATAACATTATTTTTCCCTAAGTATTCTTTCTCGGGTTGTGATATTACCATGCCAGAATAGGAAGAATTTTTTGTTAATTTTTTTCATTTCGAGTCTCAAAGGAAAGCCATATGGGGGCTTTGTCTCTTGTACTGTATGCCGTTATAGCCTCTACAACCTGTGTCCTTTGTCAGATTTGGTGTCTTCAGTCTTTCATCAATTAAAGATAGGGTAGATATCCTCAAAACAATTGGCAACCAACAGCATCACCCAGAGTTTTTACTTTAGTTCTTTTCTGTTGTTGGGTTTTTGACTCTCATGTTCACGAGTCAAAAATTCCAAGACTTTATTTAAAGTTGTGGAAATAACAAGTTTTAAAAAAAATTACCTTGGTAAGATTACATTGTTTAAGAATAGATAGAAAATTTGTAGCTTTTGTTGAAGAAACTATGGAATGGCCTATGTTATCCCATTAGAAATTTTCAAAGTTACTGTCTATTGAACATGAGATCATTCTACTAGAAATCAGGCAATGTATGCTGCCATATTTTAATTCCTGTTTTTCTGAAATAAGTATAGTAGTTATATGAATCTAGTCTATATGTACATAAAATAAGACTGACTTTGGCTTCAGAGCAGGTGACTGTTTATAAGGGGCCAGTCATTGCATTAAGTGAGACTACTAATATCTATCTCTAAACAAATATACTGTTAATATCTATCTCTAAAGAAATATACTGCTGCTTGTCACTTACCAAGAGAGCATTTTAATCTGTGTGGTGTTGATGACACGGATTCTTCAATGCTTCCTTTATTTACTGTTAACTAGGAGCTGCGTTGTTCAGAAATGGTGTGTTTATTTAGAGAATGAGTCTTTGCCTTTGTATGTGAAAAGGAATTCTAGACTGTGAGGGTATTAGTGCTCGCCCAGGCGCTCTCATGTTGTGTGTTTCGGGCACATGACTGAGAGTGCTCTCACTCTGCTCAGCATGTCTACAAACTGTACAGTTTGCTGTAAGTTTTTAAATCTGTTTCAAAGAATGCATAATGCATTTCTTGGAAAAAAACCAACAAAAACCCCAAAACAACAAAAAACCCCAAAACAAAACACCAACAAAAAACAACCCATGCCAAACAACCCACAAACAATAACAAAACCCAAAACCACCCCCCAATCCCTGCAGTATTCATTTCATTTAACTATTAGTACATGATGTGACATTTCAAAAATCATAAACAGTTCTTATTTTGGAATTTAAATGACTTTGGATGTTTGAATAAACATGCTTTTGAAAATGTGCTTTTAATTAGATGAAAAGATTATATTGAAAACATGTCTGTAGGACTTCAAAATTGTGGTAATTACGTATTTCTTACAGATTATTTTTTGGATGAATATAAGATCTGATGTTCTGTGACAGATTAACTTAAAAATGGTTATTTTAATCAATGTCAAATCTTGAAAAGAATTAATTGTCCTGTTGTGTTGTGTTTGGTTTTGTTATCTCTGAGGAATTACAAAGAAGGACTTGGATTGTATTTCTGCTTATTTTGAAATATTTTTTTTCTACCCCCCAGATTTCAGGAAAGACCAGATCAATTCAGAAGTTAACTACAGACCTCATGTTAATTTCCCAACAGAATTACATTTGCAGGTGCCCAGTCTTCCAGTAAAGAGGTACTTAATACTGGCATTAATTTACTATGTAGTTGTTTGAGAATTACTGAATTCTGTTATGTGATAGTGATCAATATTAATCATGCAAAATTTAAAGTATTGAATATTTTCCACAGACAATGCCTTTTGCATTTTACATAATTGATAGGGCTAAAATGCTCTCTGTCTTTAAGCAGGTAACTGCTGCCTTGTTTTAAACCAGCTTACCAGAGTAAAGGGTTTTAATATTTTTCTGTTTTGAATTTCTATACTACAACAGGCAGTGATTTTAATTTTGATACTGCCAGTGGAACCAAATATCTTACACTGATCTGGTAAGATGGTTTAAAACAATGGGTTCTAATAGTTTTCTGTTCTGAATTTGTATACAACAGACAGTGGTCAACCAGTTCATGGTTAGCGTTATAACCCCATAAAGTTTTGAAAAGTTTGGCTGGAAGGTGAGGAAGAGGTAACTTCTGTTTAGAAGCTGCTGCTATATAGCGTTGTTTCTAACTTGAACTGTAAGTGCTCAGTACCTCCTAAATGTCAAGAATCTTTTAAATAACAAGTTTAGCACTCAAAAGTAACATCTAATATTTGAGAAGTATATGTATTAGACTGAGTCACAGGGATGCGTAGAAGAGAGCAGAAGTCATGTTTGATATAGTCCTGAATATTGAAGGAGTTTATCTTACCTTACAGATATTAAATCTCTGCAAGAGATTGTTTGGGGCACTTTACATTTCAAGTGAATGAAACCTTGAGTGTGATTTAATACCACTTTTTATCAAGTGGATTTATGTTAAGCTCTAATCAGTTTGAATATTTAAACAGTGTTACCAAGGCTGTCATTGAAAAAAATCCTTGGGTTATTTGGGCTTTTTCTTGTTTTTATGGATACTTAAGTCCTCTGTGTTTTTGTATTTTAGAGCTGAAATGGCTGAGACCAATAGGAAAATTTTCCCATCATCAGCTCTACAGCCAGTTCTTAAAGATATTGTTAAGTCAGAAAGTAGGAACAAGGCAAGCGACCAGAATTCTTCAGAGTGGCTTCAACCAGAGAAGTATGAGAAGATGAATGTGTCAATATATTGCGCTGACGGTGTATCCCACCCCTATACAGAAAATGTCTGTGGAAGGAAGCCGATCAATAATGACTTTCACTCCTTTGCCCAGCCCCAGTCTCATCACGCAAGAACGTTTGGTCCCAAGGTGGGGTGGTCACCTTGTGTGCCACAGAACCCATCAGAAAGGCCCACGGTGCTTCACCCTCCTGGTGAGCTTGCTGGGCACCCACTCCGAAGGGCGGATGCTCTTTGGGTGCCTGAAGCAGTGTACCAGAATCTTCCTCCCCCTTTACCCCCAAAGAAATATGCTCTGAATACTTTGCCAGGATCAGAAAATAACTCGACAGCTGATGTAAAATCGACAGAAGCGTTGCAAAATAATCTTATAAGGCAAACAGGTACACCATTAAAATCTGCTGCAGAAGTAAGTTTATTTACAAATGAACAAAGGTTTAAAGAGCCCTTTCAAGGGAATGAACTGTTTGTTCATAAACCAGATTCTCCACCTTGCTTATCAGTTAATGACTTTTGGACTGTGTCAGAAAACTTACTAAAGAAAGGATCTCGTCATATGGGACCAAGTGCTGGCTATGTCGATGGAAATGATGGTGTGTCCCTAACAACATATTTTTCAGTAGATAGTTGTATGACTGATACATACAGGATGAAATATCATCAGAGACCCAAGCTGTATTTTACAGATAGTGGAAGCTTTCACAGAGAAAAGCATCCTCCATCAGCTGGAGTAGAACTGAATGCTACATACCATGCTACTGTTGAGTCCAGACATCCCACGTCTGAGCAAAGGTACAAAGCAAACATAGAAGGCATACACTGCAGTAGATAGATTATTTAAAAAATAAACCAACCAACCTATTTCTGACTTCAGCATTTCATGGGCCCAAACCTTGGATATGTGTGTGTGATAACTAGGTACCCAGTTGACTGTACTTTGCTTAGGAGTTACAACTGTTTAAATGAATATGCAACAGAAGGCCTTGAACAGAGGAGAAGAGGTGCTAAACTTCTGGTTCTTCGATTTGTTACTCTAGTTGCCTTAATGCTTACCTCTGTTACTTGTCTTCTACAGTTTATATTAAAAATGGTCCCTTTGGGTGTATGCATTTTACAGCAGGGGGATCAACTAGATGTTACTAATTTTGTAAGAAGATTTAATCAGATGCAGTTTAAAAAGTGTTCCTTCAGACTGTGGTCACTACATACTTAGACTAACAAAAGAGATAAACATATTATCATATATAGTGCAGTAAATGTAGTTATAATAGAGCAGTATTTGTTGTGATGGGTAGCAGGAGGTGACATGTTTTTTTTCAACAGATTTCTCTGAGTCTGTGCTTTCACAAACCTTCAAGTGTCTTTAATGCAAGTTTACCCAGAGAATTTCTAACTTTTTTATTTGAAAAGCCTTAATAATAATCTTTAAAAACGGTTCTGGTTTGCAAGTGTTAAATGAGATTTTAAAAGGGAATTCAAGTAAACTGCAATAATAGATTGTCCTATTAATATACCTGCTCTACATTAGTGTGCATTTAAAAACACATCAGATTTGTTCACCCTATAAGCTATATACTTATTAAAATTAAATCTAACCATATAAGCTACAAACTGATAGAGCAGAATAGTGTGCTAATTTTAAAATACAGAGTTATCATGCAACTATGACAGGTTAATTTTGTAAAGGTTTAGTTGTATTTACTACTTATGTTCAGTTCTGATTTATTCTGCAATTGCATGCAAAGCCAATGCTGCTATTTATTGAACTTCCTTTTTTCAGCTTGACATTTTGAGCAATGTTTAATGGGGATCAGACACTTGATTTTACTGATGACTTTTTTTCCTGTTTGAAGCAGTTCTAGACATGGATAACGTTCCACATTAGCAGATCATGCTGGCTGAGCCTGCAGCCATTTGGACCAAGATGGCTGAGGGGGCGTGAGAAGAGGTTCCTCTCTTTCTCTGCTCTAGCAGTCTGCCCTGTAGTTTTGGCAGCTCTTGCATTTACCATGTCTTTTGGTAACAAAGAGGAGGATTTGATTGGCTTTTTGGTTAGTTAAATCAGTGCATAGAATTATGGCCCAATGAGGGCTGGGGAGGAAAAGGCAAATGGGATTTTGCCTTTGTTGCAGCCATGAGTGTTTGAAGTCACCCACAGTGTCTTGTGGTGTCAGAGGCAGGGGCTTAGAGTTCTGTTTCCGTCTTATAACAGTGAACAATGTATAATTTAGAATTAATGTCAGTGAAGCCTCACGCAATCTGAAAAGGTTAAGTTTTTGCCATTATTCGTGTTAGTGGTAACTTGGGAGTGCTGCCGATCACATATGAACATCAATGCCTTTTAGTTATGAAAATAATGCAAGAAGGTTAAATATGCATAATAAACACTCTTGCTTATACTTGCACTGTTAGTCAGAAAGGCTTTTTTTATGTGAGTTTTAGCGCTGCAACCAAATGTTGGCAATTGTTTAGCACTATTATCCAAGGTATACATTTAAACAGTAGTTTTGGTTATTCTGTGTCAAGGTCAGTTTTTTTTTTTTAAACTACATGTAGCTTACAGTAGAACTGGAACATGATATATGCAACAAACCAGGTATCTCAGATTAATCTTCTTTCTGCCTTGTTGATCAAAATTTGTTGTAGCACTTGGAAAAAAGAATTTTAGAATTTGTAGTGCAAATAATTATGCATGTTTAGGTGTGGCTGCTGGTAAACAGCAACTGAAAAAAATAATCCTTTTGTAAGAAAATCGGTTGAATACAGAAAACCATGAAAATGTAGGAACTTACTGTAATATTTTTGAGAGAGATTTGAGAGCTTGTAAATTAAACTTTTCTAGTTTATCTAGCAATGTTACATTATATACTCAGTTAACTGTCTTCTAATACTTGTGTAAAAACAAAGATTATTGGAATTTGTAAATAATGTATAATTTGTAAAATGTTTTGCAAAAATCTTGTATTTGAAATGACAGTATTTTTGTGTATGAATAGCACAGCAACAACTGTGAATGATGTTAAAACACTTTTTTAAACATCCATAGCAATGTTCATACTTCTGTACAATGAGCAATATGAATGCCTATTACTGATACCAATGAATTTGGCTTCCAGTAAGCACAACTGGTAAACTTATTTTTAAAGTACCTGCAGTAATTTAGGTGTACTTCAGTCTTCTTGCTTTGCTTCAAACAATCTTACCAGACAACTTTCTATGTGGCCCATGTTTACCAGGTATTTAATTATAGTAAATAGACAGCTAATCGAGGCACCTTTGTTTTTATATTTGACTCTGCACTCCATGTATGTATGTACGTAATATATGCTAACTAATATGTGATAACTTGTTTTAACTTACCTAGGGTGCCTATTTATTTTTTTACAAATGTCCCCTTCTGGCTATAGATTTATATAAGAGCCTAGACAATTTTTGTAACAGTAAAGACATTAACAAGTCTTGTAATTAATATATTTTTCAGTCTTTAGAATTATTTTCATGCAAAGTTCTGCTTGTTAAAACTATCAGATAAAAATTTAAAATATCTTTGTCGTCTGTTCTTTCTGCATTACACAGGTTTTTTTAGGAAAAAGTTGGCTTTCCAGAACGACATTTTTAAACGGTGACAGATAATACTGCTCCTAATGGTTGAAAGTTCTGCAGAGATGGTGGTTCAGTTATCTCTTCTGAAGAGTAAAATTCATGTTCTGAAGTATCTGTTTATAAAGCTGTTTAGCTGCTTTTTTGCTTTTAAATCTGTTTAGTTTTCTAAATACCTATGAAATTAATATTTAATACCATAATCCCACAGACTTGGTGACAACTGATTGATTAGTTACATAAGCTGTCTTTGTACCTTACTACCTTTGCTCTGTTAGGGATAAGTGAAATTTGCCTTGATGTATATATTCATGTGATCCAGGAGGACACAAAATAGCTTCAGCCTGATGCCTCACAAGCCTGCACTTCATTAGCTTTAAGTTTCCTGTGATAAGTAAAACCTTGTGTGTCAGATCTGGCTGAAGGAGAAAACTAAATTACTAAAAGATACCTTGAAATTTCCTAACTTTCTAAAGGCTATTAAGACTTAGTCTCACATGTCTTCCTTACCAAGAGAAAAGGAGGAGCATTACAGTGCTTTCCTAATAGATTGTTCCCTTGAGTTTTTCCTAGTGAAATCATGTTAGAGGAGGGGAAAAAAAAAGTGCTGTGTGTGAACTTGCCTCTTTAATAGCTTAATTTGAAAAACTGGAAACATCGTTTTTCTGTTTGTGAAAATGAAATCACAGTTGGGTGCTTTTCTTGACTCATGGTGCAGAACTCTGAAACCGATCACTTTTGTTGGTACCAGCAGCCAAGATCGTAAATAGTAGCACAGAAAGGCATCTCTGTTCTTAAAGCATAGGTCTGATATGTAAAGAAAGCCACTGTCAATGGAAAGTGTCTTTAGCAGTGAAAGAAAAATAAAGGGAGAGAGCATATGCCCACTTCTGCATCATAAATTCTATTTATCCTGATAGTAGCTGGTTTTCATTTGTGTTAAAGACACTGAAACACTCTACACCTCAAAGTCTGTGCAATCTAGCTGTTTTATTATAATTATTCCTGAAACAAAACCAACAACCATAAATTGTACTTCTCAGAATTAGAAACTAGTATTCACAAGGGAAGAATACTTGAGAAAACTGAACCCCCTTCACCTACAGTTGAAAATTCTCTTCCCCAAAGCCTCATCTGGTAAAAAGTCTCTCCTTATACTTAGCTTCCTTTTACCTCTCCTAAGAATGCAAGACACTACTTGATTTAACATGGTTTGTAAGTCTACCTATAGTGAGATAAGAGGAAATTTTGATGGGACAGGTGGAAGCTGAAACCTATCACTTACCTATTACTGTCTGATTAGTTATCCCTGGAAGGTAGATGGAAGAGGGTACTTTACATGTAACCTGCAAGCTACTCAAGAAGGCTGTTCCTGTAAGCTTGCCTCTTCACTGTTTACAGCAAAGTTTTATTTGAACCAACATGTGAGGACATCAGGCTGCTACTGCTGTTAAACATGGGCATGTTTCAGAAGGCACAGTAACTGCTGAAACTAGAATCTCATGCATGCTGTGGTATAAAGGTGTAACAGAAAACAAACAGCACCAAACCCTCATGATTAACTTTCTGAAAGTAAAACAGCTGGGTAAATGTCATCTATTGAGGGAAAGGGTATGAGTTCCAACTTTAGTCTACATAAGAGCTGCATTTTATTCTCAGCCACTCTAGTTTGTCCTTTCAGTTGATTTTATTCAAACAGTACATATTTTCATTTCTGCTTAACAAATGTTTAGGCACTAATTACAAAAGCCCAGTCAAGCTGTCTGAGGACCTTTAAGGCACCCTTTACAACACAGAAAGGGGACACAGGTAAAAACCTGGACAGTACTACTTCTGCTACAGTGAGAGATATATTATGATACAGTGTATGTATATCTTGCACTGATGCAAGTGGAGTCATGTTCCCAGTTGTTTATACTGCATGAACGGTCCTTCTTTTCCACTGCTTGCTTTCATAAGGTGCATCCTGGGATTAGAGAGTGGCTCTACAGAGAACACAAAAAGCCTGGTTACTTTTGCAGTGCTATGGAAAATACAGCAAACATGAAAGCATCAACCGTGATTTCTGATCCAAGAATTGTTACTATATTTTTGTTTTTTAAAAAAAAAAAAAAGTCAAGCTGCTGGTTGTTTAGAATTAGCTTTACATTTCTTCGGAGGCATCTGTGCTTTTCAGGCCTTTTGAGGCTCGGAAAACCAAAGCTGCTCCCAGGCGCCCGCTCCCCTGCCAGAAGCTGTCACCTTCCCCCACGCCCGTCCGGCACGTCACGCGTGGGCGCCCGGGCGCGGGGCCGAGGGCCGCCCAGCTGCGGCGGCAGGGGCTCCCCTCCCTCCG